>NC_080164.1:94420335-94732008 GCF_950295315.1 Erinaceus europaeus
TGCACCAGATGGTTTAGATGTTACTGGTATGGATTCTGTCACACTTCCAGAAAGTGGAGAATTAACTTGCAGTGGAGGAACAGATGGGACAGGTATCTGCTTCACTCCATTCTGAATTTCTGCCTGAATTAGCTCTTGTTTCAGTTCTTCTATCTCCTTTTTCAACTTGGAGTTTCTTCTCTTCTCTTAAAGTTGCCTGTAAAACCGCTTTCTCTTTAAGAAGAGCAACTTGCTTCTTGAGATATTCAATAATTTGATCTGCCTCTGCACCCTTCTGCTCCAGTCTCTTCAGAACAGCATCGTTAGTTGCCGTTTTTGCCAAGAAACGGCAAAAAATCATGAAGCCATGACCCGGGGCTGCGGGGAAGAGTCTGGGAAGGTTCTGTTTCAATTCCATTAGCTGTTATGGCCCAGTTCATGTTATCTAGTTTCTCTTTACTTAATTTTGGAAGTTGTAGGTATCTAGGAAATCATCCATTTCTTGCAGGTTCTCTAGCTCGGTGGCATATAATTGTTCATAGAAGCTTCGCATATGTTGAATTTCTGTGGTGTCTGTTGTGATATCTCCTCTTCCATTTATGATCTGATTTATTTGGGTCTTCTCCCTTTTTTGTTTTGTGAATCTGGCTAAAGGTTTCTCTATTTTTTTCACTCTTTCAAAGAACCAACATTTACTTTCACTGATCTTTTGTATGGTTTTTTTATTCTCAATGTTATTTATTTCTGTCCTAACTTTAGTGATTTCTCTCCTTCTGGTGCTTTAGGGTTCCTTTTCTTCTTCTTCTAGGTCTTTGAGATGTGTAATCAGGCTGTTTATTTGCGCTTTCTTATTTCCTAATGTGTGCTTGTATGACAATGAACTTCCCTCTCAGTACTGCCTTATCTGTGTCCCAAATATTTTGATAGCTTGTGTCTTCATTTTCATTGAACACTCAAACATTTTGATTTCTTCCTTTATTTACTCTCTGACCCAGTAGTTGTTAAATAGTGTATTGTTGAGCTTCCACATTTTGGGACTATTACTAATCTTTTGTTGATTGTTAATTGTTAGTTTAATTCTACTGTGGTCTGAGAAAGTACATGGGATGATGTCAGTGTTCTTGAATTTGCTGATGCTGTCTTTGTGGCCTAACATATGGTCTGTCCTTGAGAATGACCCAAGTGGAGTCGAGTAAAATGTGTATTCCAGTTTCTTGGGATGAATGACTTTGTAAAAGTTCATTAGTTCTTCTTTATCTACCTCCTCATTTTGCTCCCTCATTTTTTTATTGGTGTTCTGCTTGGATGCTCTGTCAAGTTGAGAGAGTGGGGTATTGAAGTCCCCTACTATGACTGTGTTGCTGTTAATATATTGCTGTAGCTCTTTCAGTAGATGCTTGATGTATTTAGATGGCTTCTCAGTCGGGGCATAGATACAAATAATTGTTTTAAGTCCTCTTGATTGACTGATCCACTGAGCATTAAGTAGTATCTATCCCTATCTTTTAAAATTTTATTTATTTTTAAGTCTAATATGTCATATATGAGAATAGCTGTTCCTTCCCTTTTTTGTGGGCCACTGGCTTATATGATAGTTTCCATCCTTTCACTTTGAGTGTGTGTTTGTCTTGTTGAGTTAGGTGAATTTCCTACAGGCAGCATATTGTTGGGTTGTGTTTACTGATCTATCTTCCTACTCTATGCCTTTTAATAGGTGAATTCAGGCTATTGCTATTTATTGATAACAAAGAATAAAGATATTTTAACACTATTCTTCTAGAATTTTAGAGTGTTCTGATAGATTGCATATTTATGGTGGTCGAACTATTTATAGGAGACCTTTCAGAACTTCTTTCAGGACAAGTTTGGTGATAGTTGATTCTTTCTTTCTTTACTTTTTAAAGATTTAAAATAGATCTACCAGTTTTTTTTTTCCAACATGGAGACCCCAAATCTTCATCTGCACTATTCTGGTCTT
The DNA here is from genome assembly GCF_950295315.1 of Erinaceus europaeus. Taxonomy (NCBI): domain Eukaryota; kingdom Metazoa; phylum Chordata; class Mammalia; order Eulipotyphla; family Erinaceidae; genus Erinaceus; species Erinaceus europaeus. The sequence continues at coordinate 94,422,293 of NC_080164.1, forward strand.
TAGGTCCATGGTTAGTCAATAATTTTTTTGGCTCTATATGTTAACTATTTTTTCAGCCACCAGGTTCCAGATGCTAACATTATGCCAAACTGACTTCCCTGGGCAGAAAACCTCATCAATGTGTCCTGGAGGCCCACAACCCCAGACCCCTGCCACACTAGGGAGAGAGACAGGCTGGGAGTATGGATCGACCTGCCAATGCCCATGTTCAGCAGGGAAGCAATTATAGAAGCCAGACCTTCCACCTTCTGCACTCCATAATGATCTTGGGTTCATACTCCTATATGGATAAAGAAGAGGAGAGATACCAAGGGAGGGGATTGGGTATGGAGTTTTAGTGGTGGGAATTTTGTGGAATTGTACTGCTCTTATCCTATAGTAATGCCAATATTCCCATTTTATAAATAAATGAAAAAAAATGTATACTCAGTATGAGGGCACTTGGTATTAAAAGAATAGCATGGACAGAAACAAACTGAGCTAAGTTTATGAACTCAAGTTATGAGGTAGGAGAAAGCAAGCTTTTTTCTTTATTTCTATTTTTTTTTTTATTTAAGAAAGGAGACATTAACAAAACCATAGGATAGGAGGGGTACAACTCCACAAAATTCCCACCACCCAGTCTCCACATTCCATCCCCTCCCCTGATAGCTTTCCCATTCTCTAGTCCTCTGGGAGTATGGACCCAGGATCACTGTGGGTAGCAGAAGGCGGAGGGTCTGGCTTCTGTAATTGCTTCCCCGCTGAATATGGGTGTTGACTGGTCCATCCATACTACCAGTCTGCCTCTCTCTTTCCCTAGTTAGGTGGGGCTCTGGGAAAGCAGAGCTCAGGACACATTGTCATCAGTCCTGGGAAGTCTGGTCAGCATCATGCTGGCATCTGGAATCTGGTGGCTGAAAAGAGAGTTAACATACAAAGCCAAACAAATTATTGAACAATCATGGACCTAAAGGCTGGAATAGTGCAGATGAAGTGTTGGGGGGGTACTCTCTGCAGACTTTTGTGTACTTCTGACTTCAGGTATATATTTTTCCCTGGTTTATGGACACATGTGAACTTATGCTCTATCTCAGGGGACCTGGTCTATATCTAGGTTTGGGGACTTTATTGGGGAGTGGAACACCAGGAATGGAATTAGAGAATACTATGAAAGGAAAGGTCTCACCCAAGTGATGAAGCTGAAGGGTTGTCGTTTCACACCTGAAGTCTCTGGACACAGTCTGAAGGGAAGCATGCTGTGGTGGCACTCATTGCTTTGATTAAGTTGTGATCTGTGGATGCAATATTATTTGATATGAATTGAGAGAAGCATGCAGGAAAGTGGGCCCCACCCTAAGGTTGTAGGACTGGGGGAAATATAGGCTCTATAGTGGAAATGTGAGGTTCCCACTCACTGTCTTAGGGTTCAAGAAGACAATGGATAGTTGTTGTTATCATCACATTATTTGGTAATTGGGTTAACTTTGAAAAGTCCCTTTGTGAGGGTTTGCTATATAATACCCAGAATCTTGTATATAGCGGTGTCATTGGTTCCTTCTGTTGCCCCTATTCTAGGCTTTTGAGAGAGTCAATATATCAAAGACTCAGCCTATGTATTAAAATGACTCAGTCTGTGTTTTAAAAAGTTCAAGACATATGATCAATTTTTCCCCTCTCATATTAATTGAATAGTGATTTATATGACCACACTTTAATAGGAGTGTACATAAACACCATTCCCGCCACCAAAAGACTATCCCATTCCACCCACCCCCATTCCCACCCCCAACCCTCCCAGCCCCCACCACCACCCTGAGAAGCCGAATGTCCACCCTCCCCACAACACAGGGTTTTTACATTGGTGCCCTACTCTCGATTTCATCAGTTCCTGTTTTAGTTTCCCTTTATGTTCTTCTTTCTCAACTTCTGTTGATGAGTGGGATCATCCCATACTCATCTTTGTCTTTCTGACTTAGTTCACTTAACATAATTACTTCTAGCTTGGTCTAAGATGGGTCAGATAAGGTGGGTTCATTGTTCTTAATAGCTGCATAGTATTCCATTGTGTATATATGTCACAGGTTTCTCAGCCACTCATCTGTTGTTGAGCACCTGGATTGCTATGAACATACATGTACACATATATTTTGATTGGGCATTATGGAGTACTTGGGGCATATCCCCAGGAGAGGAATAACTGGGTCATATGGAAGGTCTATGTCTAGCCTTGTGGGAGTTCTCCAGACTGCTCTCCACAGAGGCTGGACCAATTTACATTCCCACTAGCAATGCAGAAGGATTCTTCTGTCTCCACAGTCTCTCCAACATATGTTGCTGCTGTCCATGAGCATGGAAGTCTTTCCATTTCTTGGTGTCAGTTTCTATTTCCTTGACTAGTGACTCATAGTTTTCAGTATACAAGTCTTTCACTTCTTTGGTCAGTTTTACTCCTACGTACTTTATTGATTTTGCTGCAACAGTGAATGGGAGTGATTTCTGGATGTCTTCTTCAGTTTTAGTGTTTGCATAGGTAAATGCCACTGATTTTTGTACATTGATTTTGTAGCCTGACACCTTGCTGTATTGCCTAATAACTTCCAGTAGTTTTCTGCTGGATTCTTTAGGTTTTTCTATGTATACTATGATATCATCTGCAAATAGTGAGAGCTTGACTTCTTCCCTTCCAATCTGTATTCCTTTAATTTCTTTCTCTTGCCTGATTGCTATGGCAAGAACTGTTGAAGAGTAAAAATCCCTAGCAGTGGGTCTGCAGCTTGAACAGCTCCCTGTTAGCTCAGGCACATTGAGTCTAGACAACTGGTTGAAAAAGAAAAAAGAAAAAAACAGAAAAAAAAATTCCAGGCAGTCTTTCCCAGTTTTTTGTCAGATATTTGTCACTTCAATTGGGTCTAAGTCCCTTACTCAGAGAAAAAAAAAAAAAAAAAAAGATAGCCAAGGTATTCAGAAAGGAACAGGGTTGTAATGGCACCCCTGGTGAGCCAGGGATCTTGGCAAACAAAAAATGTCAGTGGGAAGCCTGCTAGCAGCAGCTCTCTACTCCTGGGGTCTGGCTATGGGGGGAGGGTGGGAGAAAAATAATTTAAAAATTTCCTTTCTTTTTGCTCTAATTTCTAACCCAAATTCAGTTATAGCCACCCCCTTGATATCATGCTTAAAGCGTCTTGTTCACAGTCCTGCTGAAGGCCAGGAACCGTTGCTTTGTAGCAGTTGTCCTCAGAGCTCAAGCCAGCAGCTGCTTTGGAGTCTCCATCTTGGCTCAGGAATCAGAAGCTTTGTTTTAAGTTGGGGATCACCTTTAACAATATTTGGCAGAGGAAACCAGCCTGCTCACAGCTTCTGTGACATTCTGGAAGCTTTCTAGTTTCGAGAAGCCATGTCCTTAGATCTTTCTGCTTGTGTGTGGATAACTTCTCAACTGACAACCTTGTGAAAGTTTGCCACTAGCCTCTTGCCAGCAATTAGAGTCTCAAATCTTTCAGGTTTGTTTTTTCACTTTGTTTTGTTTTTGGTAGGGGGCAATGAGAAAGTCAGACTGGGAGGGTGTTTGCTTTGCTAAGTATAGGATTCAAGTTTGAGCTGGTCCTCCACTGTACTGGGGGGAACATCTTTGTTGGCTGTTGTTTCTTTCCTTCTCTTTCTTTGTCTTTGTTTCTCTAAGAAAATAGAAGCTCCAAATAGTAAAAGTCTGGTGAAAACAAACAAAAAAAAGTTTTGTTTTGTTTTTGGCTTGGTTTTTAGTCTTGTGTTATTAAACATTTTATCTTTTCATTTTGTATTTGTTATTAATATTTTGTTACAAAATTGTAAGATTACAATGTATAATTCCATGCCACATCCACCATCAAAGTTCTGTATCCCTACCCTCCCAGAGATAAGCTTCATAATCCTCATAAATCTTATAGTCTGTTCCCCTATGTTTCGTTTGAATTTTTTTTTGGCAGGTTCATGTAATCAGACCTCTAGATCCACATATGAGTGAAAAAGCCACTTTTTATTTAAATGACCTTGCCAAAAATAATTTCTTTTTATTACAAGAAGTCATTTTATATACTTGTGTTGTATGACAAGATTGTTACAGGAAACTTAAGTGGGGTTGGAAGCTCAGTGCACTAAGGGAGGTATTTGGTAGTGGTTTGTGAAGTGTGCTGACACAGTCTTGAGGAACTGTACTGCTATTTAGTTTTATCTTTTCTTTTTCTTTTTTATTCCATATTCTACCTAGGTATACCTGCTCTTTGGAGGTGAAGTTGATGACTAAACAGTATAGTTAAAGTTTTCCAGTGATGATTTATTATTGTTATTTTTTCCATTACCAGCCTGTCTTTGGACTTCTTTGCCCACTTCTTTGCCTACTTCTTTTTTCTTTTTAAATTTTTTATTAGTGATTTAATAATGATTAACAAGAGTGTAAGATAACATGGGTACAACTCCACACGGTATCCACCATTAGGATTCTGTGTCTCATCTCTATCACTGGAAGCTTCCTTATTCTTTATTCTTTTCTGGAAGTATGGACCAAGATTCTTTATGGGGTGCAGAAGGTGGAAAGACTGGCTTTTGCAATTGCTTCTCCACTGGACGTAGGTGTTGGCAGGTAGATCCATACCCCCAGCCTGTTTCTATCTTTCCCTAGTGGGGAAAGGCTTTGGGGAGGGGCGGTTCTAGTACACATTGGTGAGGTTGTCTGCCCAAGGAAGTCAGAATGTAATCATAGTAGCATTTGCAACTTTGTGTCTGAAAGGAGGTAATATATAAAGCCAATTGTTCAATAAGTAGGGATCCATATGTAGAAATAGAGCAGGTTAAAATGGAGATCTTTGTGTGGGATAGGAAATCTATATAAGATATGTTTCAGGGGGCCCATGACTTTAGTAATTTTTGCCTGATCTTAATAGCCAACATACAGGTGGACTAAAAACATTGTCTGGGAACATGGTGCCAGAGTTGAGAATGGACTAGAAAGCTAGATTAGGGCAGAGAAACAAGAGTCAATTTGGTCAACTAAAAAAGATACAGTTGGTTACACCCTTCCCCCTCTTCTCATCATAAAGAGAACTTCCTGCTGCTGTCATCAAAGGGACCTTGGTCAGCGGCCTTAGAATCTGCTACTTCTGCCTAAAACTCCACTGATAATCCAAACAAATTGTACTTTCTATACAGAAAAGAAAAAAATAATAATCTTGTATCTATGGGTTACCATAAAAGTTGATAGATATATGGAAGGACAAGACCACTGCAATCTGGGCTCAGATTATTTTGGACCTGAGTTCACTGAGTCAGTAATGTCAGTAACACCACTTCCTGCTAATTGCATTGTGCTCCTTTCTCTGCTTGAGAATCCAGTAATAACTTTACTTCAATCTACTTTCTGATTTTCATCACTTTTTTTCTTTTCTATCATTAAGCTCTTTGATTCCATTCTTACTCTGTTCATGATGGGAATGTATTCTTTCCAAGCCCATATACAGTTTGGAGGACATTGATTTTGTAGAAAAAAGATTCTATAGTGCATGGAGTTATCATGTTAAAATTGTTGGACCAAGCTCTGTGAAGCCAGAACATGAAAGTATCTGAAAGTAGAAAGCCTGATATAGAGCTCTGCGGATCCTATAGATGACAGCACATTGTCCATGTTTCCAGACCATAGGACCTGACCTCTTCTTCTTTCTGCTTTTAGGAAGTATTAGAAACACACATACACACACAAAGAGAAGGAGAGGGAGAGGGGAAGGGGGAGGGGGAGGGGGAGAGAGGGAGAGGGAGAGGGAGAGGGAGAGGGAGAGGGAGAGGGAGAGGGAGAGGGAGAGGGAGAGGGAGAGGGAGAGGGAGAGGGAAAGAGATCAGGTAGTGGTTGAGCTTTCCCATATTACAATGTGCAAGGACCTGGTTTTTGAGCCCCTGGTCCCCACATGCAAGGGGGGAAGTTTTGCAAGTGGTAAAGCAGGTTTCTCTCGGTCTCTCTGCCTCTCTATTTCTCCCTTCTATCTTGATTTCTGGTTGTCTCTGTCCACTAAATAAAGATTTAAAAAAATAAAGAGACAGAGAAGTTAGTTTGTTACAATGTCTCTTGGTGTGGAAATCAGTCAAGGAACTTTAACTAAATATATGTAGGCTAGAGATTAGAGAATAGAAAACTTTACTTTTTGTTTATTTGTCTGGCAGGGGTTTGCTGGGGCTTTGTGCCTGAGTGATTCCATGACTCCTGGGACTCACCCCCCACCCCACCCCTGCTTCCAGACAGAAAGCAAGACATAGGGAGAGAAATCATAGCACTGCTCTGCCATTTCTCTTTGCAGGGTACTCCCGCATGATGATGGGCAGCCCACACCACACCCAGGTACTTGAGCATAGTAGGAATGTGGCACTCAGCCCAATTAACCATCTGCAGACCCCAGCTTTAGAGTTTTAATTTTTTTCCATCTCCCATCTTCAGGCTGCTCTTCCTTTTTGTCTCCCTGAAAGTTCTTGCTATTCCTGCTTGTTAGATGCCATCCTCATTATCAGAGCACACTTTGTTGCCATAGCAATTTGTTCTGACTTTCACATTTTATTGCACTAATGTTGCTGCAGGCAAGGGGTGGGGGTGGGGTGGCTGAGAAACATTATTTTATTTTCTCTCAAGTAGCCAAGCTTTCTGTGATCTGGGAAACATTTAACTCTCAATAAAAGGAAACAGCTTCATGGCCAGGAATAGCATATGTGGTCCATGGGATGAAAGTGAGATTGCTACTTCCCAGACTGTGACTGTCTCTGTCTCTGTCTCTCTCTCTCGCTCTCTCTCTATTCTATAAGACAATGAGAAATTGAGAGGGAAAGGGGAGGTAGAAAGAGAAAGGTAAACACCTTCAGAAGTGTTTTGCTGCTTGTGAAGCATCCCTGCTGCAAGTGGGGGCAAGGGGCTCAAACCCCAATCCTTGTGCATATCCTTGTGTCTTGTACAATATGTGCACCTGGCCCCCAAGAAAGGAGTACTCTCTATCTGTAGTGATGATCTAAAAGGAAACAAAGTTAGGAAGGCTTTACCAAAATTCCTTTCTAAGGTCACCAAGAACAGGTATCAAGGTGACCATGAATTCTAAAGTTGTGAGAATGATGGCATTTTGCATGACCATGGTACCTTTGTCCTTTAAGTGATTTTTGTACATGTATTATCTAATTTTTCTTTTCCTTTTTTTAAAAAGTTCTCTGTGAATACTTCTCCATAATGACATAATTCTGTTCTGATGTCATAATTCACCTATTTTATCAGTTTTTCAACAAATGCTTCCCACTAAGTGATTATTTGTCTTGAACAATAAACATTAAAAAAAAGTTTTAATATTGATTTACAAAATTATAAGATAACAGCATTACAACTCCATATCATTCCTCTCCTCATACTTCCGTCTCCCCATTCCCTCCTTGGTAAGCTACAGTTATTCTCTTAAATTACAGATATGGGCTAACTATTATTTCTACAACTATCTGTCTGTTTTTATACATATCTGTCAATATTTTTCCCTAGGATTCCATCTTCTCTTCCTTTCCAAGTCACACAAACACCTAATACTATATCCTAATACTATATACTAATACTATATACACCTAATACTATATCCTAATATATCACACAAACACCTAATACTATATCTTAATACTATATACTTTTTCTCTTTTCTTTTCTTTTCTCTTCTTTTTTTTTTTTTCTCCTTCAGGGTATAGCTGGGGCATCTATGCCTGCACTATGAATCCACTGCTCCTGTGGCTATTTTTTACTACTATTTTTGGATAGAACAGAGAGAAATTGAGAGGGGAGGAGAAGGCAGAGGGGGAGAGAGAAATATAGCCACCTGCAGAGCTACTTCAGTGCTTGTGAAGTGATACCCCTCCATTTGGGGAGCTTGGGGTTCGAACTAGGATTCTTGCATTTTGTACTATGTGTGTTTAACCTGGCACACCACTGCCAGCCACCATCACCACCCCCCTCATCCTCTCCAGGTTCTGATGGAGTTGGAGTTCAGAACTCTATGGTCATCTTCCCTCTATCATTTCTCCCCCACTGGGAGTATGGACCAAAATTATTTTTGGGGTACAGAAGGTGGGAGCTCTGGCTTCTGTAAATGCTTCTCCACTGGACATGTGCGTTGGCAGGTTGATCCATACCCTCAGCCTCAGACAAAAATTTGAACAATCTAAATTTACTACTAGGTTATTTTACCTATTTCAGTCTTGCCCTATCAAATGCCTCTTGCTACTTGTGAATATCTTCTTAGACAATGTTCATGGTTTACATGGAGACTATTCTGAGATGCTTTGTTAATTTTGCAAGGTAACTGAGATTCAGATTTTCATCCAGTATAATAACCATAGATTAGACACTTAGAACTTCAAATTGATCTGTTTGTGACAACCCAATGGCTTGTTATTTGTAAGTTAAAAGCATGAGTAAAGTTTCCTTTCTTGGCATGTTACTGAACACAATCAAACTTTATAAATAATTCTTAAATATTTTTGCATGAGGAAAAATCTGCTACTTTCAACTGTAATTTTTAAATACTCAATATGTATAGACAAGCTGCTGTATTTTATATAAATGAATGTATTCATAGAACAAAGTTTAAATTTTATAAAACAACCCAGATTTCCTGAGTTTAAAATCCTGTTCATGTTCCAGTGTGGATGAGTAATGTGTCCATTTTGGGAGTCATGGCAAATGATTGAGGAGGAGTGCATTTCTACACTTGCTTGCTATTTTGTAGTGAAGCATTTGTGGTCTGGTGAGTCAGGGCTGAGAAAGGTAGGGAGTTATTCATCCTATATTCTAAATTCTGCTCCCATCAACTCCATCTGTCCTGGAAGTGTGCTGAGATCTACTGTAGATAACACCCTCCTCTACTGGGTAGGACCAGAACCCTGCCTTGAATGCAGCAACAATATGCTGTGGAATTCAGGCACTGAAAGATTTTAGGAATTATCTCCCAGATGGGAGACCAGGAACCAGAAAGCAAAATGGTTAGGGTTGTCATTTTAGTAGTTTCCGTCATGAAAGAACTCAGTTCTCACACTTAGATGGCTAACCCCCCCCCCCCCACACACACACACACACATACCCCTAAGGACAGAATGGAAGTTTCGAAAATGATGGAAAAACTCTTAAGTTCATCCTTGTAACTATGGGCATACCAATCAAGTAGTCAAGTATTCATTTCTATGTGAATTAACCAGGTGGGCTACATAGATACAATTCAAATAAATTATTCAGGATTTTTTCATAGACCATTTTACTATGCCACTTGTACCAGGTGATAGTAACATCTTACCCTTTATTAGGCTGAGTGTCACCTATGAGACACACAATTAAGAACAAGAATAGTCAGTAAGGCACACCATGTTGTCACCCAACTTGCCATCTCATATAAGTGGTTCTCATATCCTCATTCAGTGTTTATATAGCATTAAACATAAATTCTTTAAAATTAGTCCAAAATATATGAAGATAGAAATGTATTGGGTAAGTGTATATATGATAGTGAGATGAATTGTTAGAAGTTGTGACACAGCATACAAAATAATAGTTGTTGTTAAGACAAAAAAAAAATAATAATAGGAGACCTAAGGAATAAAAACAAGAGCACTGAGAATCAAGATTTCTTTTTTTTTTTTTTTCCTCCAGGGTTATTGCTGGGCTCGGTGCCTGCACCATGAATCCACCGCTCCTGGAGGCCATTTTCCCCCCTTTTTGTTGCCCTAGTTGTTGCAGCCTCGTTGCTGTTGTTATTGCCATTGTTGACGTTGCTTTGTTGTTGGATAGGACAGAGAGAAATGGAGAGAGGAGGGGAAGACAGAGAGAGAGGGGGAGAGAAAGACACCTGCAGACCTGCTTCACCGCCCGTGAAGCGACTCCCCTGCAGGTGGGGAGCCGGGGCTCCAACCGGGATCCTTACACCGGTCCCTGCGCTTTGCGCCACGTGTGCTTAACCCACTGCGCCACCGCCCGACCCCCGATCCAAGATTTCTTATCCTAATAACACTCTGCAAAAAATTCATAATTCACATCAGAGTTTAATACTTAATACTAAACCATTATGAAATAGAATGCTGAAAAATAACAGTTTGAATAGTTTCAACATTTTTTCTTTTTTAATTAACGTATTTTTATTCAGTGGATTAATGGTTTACATTAAACAGAGATTCTGATACATATGTAAAATCTCTCAATTCTCTGCAAAGCACTCTCAACCACAGCCTAGGTGCTCCTCCACCATCATGCTCCAGGACTGATCCCCCCCTCAACTAGCCTACCATTCCTCAGTATTTTACTTTGATGCAACACACCAAACCCAGTCCAAGTTCTACTTTCTGTTTCCCACTTCCATCCCCATTTCTTAAATTCTGTCCATGAGTGACATCATCTCATATCTGCCCTTATCTTTCTGGCTTATCTCACTTAAGTATGACTCCTTCAGCTCCATCCAAGATGAGGTAAAGAAGATGAATTTATCATTTACAACAGCTAAGTAGTATTCCATTGTGCATATACATCACACATTTATCAGCCACTTATCTATGTAGGACACCTAGGTTGCTTCCACGTTTTAGCTATTGAAGCAGCCCAAGTATCCAACAACAGATGAGTGGCTGAGAAAGTTATGGTCTATGTACCCAATGTTGTACCCAGAATACTACAATAGGTGATTTCACATTCTTTTTTTTTTAAAAGAAATGTGTGATTTTAAAAATTTATTTATTGAATCAAGGCAGTCAGACATTTAGAGGTAAGGGAGTGATAGGGAAAGAAAAAGAGAGACACATGCATCCCTACTTCTCCACTCATGAAGCTTTCTCCCTGCAGGTGGGGGCAAACCTGGGTCCTTGTGCACTGTAACCTGTCAGGTGTGCTAAATCCTGGTGATTTCACATTCTTAACCTCATCTTGGATGGAGCTTGAAGGAATCATGTTAAATGAGATAAATCAGAAAGAGAAGGATGAATATGGGGTGATTTCACTCACAGAATTTGAAAGATACTACCATGATGCCAACGTGACTTCCCTGAGCAGACAACCTCACCAGGGTATCCTAGAACCTCACCTCCACAGAACCCTGCCCCACTAGGTAAAGAAGGCTGGGGGTATAGATCCACCTGTCAACTATGGAGAAGTAATTACAGAAGTCAGACCTCCCACATTCTGTACCCCATAGAGATCTTTGGTCTATATTCCCAGAGTGAATATAGACCAAAATAAGGAATAGGGAACCTTCCAATGAAGGGAATGAGATATGGCACTTTGGTTGTGGGAGATGTACAAATTGTACCACTCTTATCCCACAGTCTTGTTGATCATTATTAAATTACTACTAAGAAGAAGAAGTTGAAAAATAAGAAAACACAAAGCAGAACTTGGATTGGGTTTGGTGTATTGCACCAAAGTAAAAGACTCGGGTGGGGAGTGGGTGGTTCAGGTACTGGAACATGATGGCAGATGAGGATCTAAAGGGTATGAATTGTTATATGGAAAACTGAGAAATGTTACACATATACAAACTATTGCATTTCAATCTCAACTGTAAACCATTAATTCCCCCAATAAAGGAAAAAAATGTTCTGTTATGAACATGAGTATACACACATATTTGAGATGAATGTGTTTGGTTTCTTAGGATATATCCCTAGGAGAGGAATTGCAGGATCAATTGCAGGTAGGTTCATTTCTAGCCTTCTGAGAGTTCTCTAGACTGTTCTCCACAGGGGTTGGACCTATGTACATTCCACTAGCAGTACAGGAGGTTTCCCTTGACCCTGCAGCCCCTCCATAACTTGTTGTTACTATACTTTCTGATGTATGACATTCTCACAAGAGTGAAATGACATTTCATTTTTGTCTCTATTTGCATATCTCTGACAATCAATGACTCGGAGCACTTTTTCATATGTGTGTTGACATTTTTGATCTCTCCTTTGGTGCATACATATTCTATTTATATCTTCTCCCCACTTTTGGATAAGGTCATTTCTCTCTCTCTCTCTCTCTCTCTCTCTCTCTCTCTCTCTCCCTCTTGCTGAGTTTGGTGAGATCTTTATATATTTTGGTTCTTAGCCTTTTCTCTGATGTATGGCTTGTAAAGATTGTCCCCATTCTGTGAGGAGTCTGTTTGGGTGGTTTCTGCCTTTATTTTTTTTTTTTTAATTTATAAAATGGAAATAGTGACAAGACCGTAGGATAATAGGGGTACAGTTCTACACAGTTCCAACCACCAGAACTCTGTATCCCATCCATCTCTTGAAAGCTTTTCCTATTCTCTATCCCTCTGGGATTATGGACCCAAGTTCATTATGGGGTGCAGAAGGTGGAAGGTCTGGCTTCTGTAATTGCTTCCCTGCTGAACTGGGCAATGGTAGGTTGATCCATACCTCCAGCCTGTCTCTCTTTTTCTCTAATGGGGCAGCACTTTGGTGAGGTGGGGCTTCAGGGACATTGGTGGAGTCATCTGCCCAGGGAAGTCATATTGGAATCATGGTCACATCTTAAACCTGGTGGCTGAAAAAGAGTTAAGCTATAATGCAGAACAAACTGTTGACAATCATGAACCTAAAGGCAAAAATATCGCAGATGAATATTGGGGGGTTGCTTTTGTGGAAAAAGCTAATAGATCTATTTTAGGTATATTCCAAGGGGAGCATGACTTTACTAGTTTTTTCCTGAGTTTGATGAATAACAATACCCAAGGTTTTTTCTGGGGAGCTAGTGTCATAGTTGGAAGAAGGACTAGAAAGCTGCATCATGGCAGAGAGTAGCTCCCAAATATGGAGAAAGTATCTAAATATTGTTGACTGTAAACCCCATTGATTTGATCAGGGCCCATATTTAGCATAGAAGCCTCTGTATCCCTGTAGGTATGAGCTCACATTCTGTGGTCACAGCTAGGAACATTTCGGGCTGCACTAATTTCAGGACCCATTTTCCTTGGGTGTTAATATGTTGTCCAACCTCCCTTCAGGGAATGGAAAATTTCCTACCACTGTTGATCTACATTGATGGGTGGTAGTTTCTTTTGCTGTGTAGAAGATTTTCCATTTGATGTGGTCCCATTGGTTTATATTTGTTTTTGTCTTCTTTGCAAATTGAACTTGTGTCATTGAAGGTGCCTATAAAATTTAGATGGAAAATTTTCTGGCAAATTTTTTTCTGTAAGTATTTGATCATTTCTGGTCTACCATCCAATTCATTGACTCATCTAGATTTTACTTTTGTGTGTGGTGAAACACAGTGGTTCTGCTTCACTCTTCCCCAAGTTTCTACCCTATTTTCCCAACATCATTTAATGAAGAGACTCTCCTTTTTTCTCCACCTAATAGTTTGGGCTCCCATGTCAAAAACTAGATGTTTATAGGTGTAAGGATTTATCTCTGGGCTATCAGTTCTTTTCCACTGGTCAGTGTCTCCATTTTTTTCCCAGCACCATGGAGGGTTGATTACAATGGTCCTATAATATAATTTAACACCTGGAGTAGTAGTGCCTCCAATTTTGTCCATTTTTTCCCCTCAAGATTGCTTTGGTGATTATTCATGTTTTCTGGTTCAAGATAAAATTTATGTAGCCCTTGTTCTAATCTTTAAAAAAAATGTTGGCATCTTGATGGGTATCACGTTAAATGTTAAATGTGTACCTACCTCTGGGTAGAACAATATTTTTATGATGATAATTTTTTCAATCCATGAACATGGGGAATATTTTTACTTCTTTGTATTTTTTTCCCATTTCCTTAAATAGTGACTTACATTTTTTACTATACAACCTTTCAATTATTTTGTTAGGTTTATTCCTTTTATTCCTGGATATTTTATTGTTTTTTTACTGCTATACTGGGGCTAATCTCTAGATTTCTCCTTCTGACTTAGTGTTTACATAAAGGGATACCAGCAACTTTTGTATGTTAATTTTATTATGTAAGATTTTAATATATTGCTTGACCAGGAGCTTCCTGTTGAGTTCTTTAGGTTTCTCTAGATATACTATCTTATCCTCTGCAAATAGTGACAGTTTGACTTCTTCTTTTCCAATCTGTATTCCTTTAATTCCCTGCTCTTACCTAATTGCTATGAGAAGAACTTTTAACATTATGTTGAATAGTAATGGTTATAGTAGGAAGCCCTGTTTAGTACCTGATCTGAGGGGGAATACTTCCAGTTTTTTACCATTGAGTATGATGTTGACTGTAAATTTGCTGTATATGGACTCCACTAACTTAAGGAATTTTCCATTTATTCCCATTTTGTTGTACTGTTTTGATCATGAGCAGATGTTGTATTTTATCAAAGGCTTTCTCTGTATCTATAGATATAATTACCTGGTTTTTGCTTTTTAATTAATGTGTTGGATCACATTTATTGATTTATATATATTGAACCAGTCATGCATCCCTGGGATAAATCTCACTTGGTTGTGATATACAATATTTTTAATATACTTCTATATCCAGTTGGGTAGAATTTTAATATATATATATATATATAATTTATTGTTGTTGATGTTTTTGTTGTCCCTATCAATTTTGGTGTCAGGGTAATGTTGGCTTTATAGTAGCTGAAAGAGAGTATTCCTGTGTCTTCAATATTTGGAAGAGTTTAAAAAGTATAGGTATAAATACTCCTTTAAAACCTTATAGAATCATTTGTAAAGCCATCTTGCCTTGGACTTTTATTGTTGGGAAAGTTCTTAATATATTTCATTTTCTTTGGCTTTGATTGTCTTATTCAAATTTTCTTGTTCCTCTTAGTTCAATTTTTGAAGGTTATATGTTTCTAGGAATATTTCCATTTCTTCTAGGTTCTCTAGTTTGGTGACATATAGTTCATGAAAATCTCACATGAGATTTTGTATTTCTCTCTTGTCTGCTGGGATATATAGTTTTTCATTTGCAATCGTATTTATTGGAGTCTCATACCTCCTTTTTGTGAGTCTGGTCAAAAGTTTGTAAATTTTCTTTACTTTTTTAAAAAAAATCAACATATAGCTTTGTTAATCTTTTGTATGTTTTTTTTTCATGTTATTTATTTGTGCCCTAACTTTATTTTATTCCTTCTACTTGCTTTAGGGTTTCTTAGTTCTTTTTCTAAATCCTAAGGTTCTGTTACTATGGATGAATTATCTCTCAAATTACCCTCTTTCAGATATTATCGCTTTGGAGATTAAATTTCATTGCAGAATGTGATAGGAGGATACAATCAATTGATAGCAAAATGTTCAGTAGTTTTCACCCAGAGTCTCTATAGTTGCCAAAGCACCTGGAACTCATCAAGCTTTGTTAGAAGATTGGATTGAGAAGGTCAGTTCCCACTACTCGTGCCTGTACAGTTAGTCTTTGAACATAAGCAAGTCTAGGCAATTCCTGTGAAAACTACATCCTCCCACAGCATTTCAAACATAAGCAACCTATGATCTTTGTATGAAAACAGTTGATGTTAAAGCTACTAATGAATTTTACTGATTGTCTTTCTGTACAAATTAATACTTTTTCTTTCTTTGATATAAATCTGATATTGAACACTTAGGTGAACTATGTAATAAAGACATTGCATTACTGTGATTTAATTCATGCATATAAAGATTAACCTGTGTATAAGATTTCAGGCTCAGGGGAAAGAAGAAAAAAACTAGTATTGACACAGGCCCTTTGGAATATAACTAAAATATGCCTACTAGCTATCTAGAAAATGGAGGACCCAGCAACTCTTCTTCTGCACTTTTTTGCCTTTAGATCCATGATTGGTCAACAATTTGTTTGGCCTTGTATGTTAACTCTCTTTTCAACCACCAGGTTCCAGATGCTAGTATGATGACAACCAGACTTCCCTGGACAGACAACCACATCAATGTACAGCTCCACTTCCCCAGAGCCCTTCTCCACTAGGGAAAGAGAGAGGCAGGCTGGGAGTACGGATTGACCTGTCAACGTGCATGTTAAATGGGGAAGCAATTACAGAAACCACAATGACATTTAACCCCCAGAGTGTTAAAGAATAAGAAAGCTATCAGGGGAAGGGAGGGGATACAGAGTTCTGGTGATGGGAACTGTGTGGAGTTGTACCCCTCTTATCCTATGGTTTAGTCAATGTTTCCTTTTTATAAATAAAAAAGGCCATCTGTCCGACTCTTCCCAGGCAAAAATTTTAGAGCTTACCTGCTCTGTTGTTCACCAGATGTGAGGAGCCTAAAAGGAATGTTCCAGGGCAGCAGGAGTGGGTGGCCCGGTCTTTCCCTGTGTAAGTAGCAAGAGGCATTTGCACCAAGGATTACTGGGGCATGTGCTGTGCACAAAAATCCCTTTATTGAACAGCAAAGCAGGGTTTATAAGGGGTCGCAGGAGGAAGTGACATGTGTATACCATATATGGTAGGAAGGCAAAGGGTCTGGGGTAGGGTCAGGAATTTTCCAGTAATTGTTGAGCAAGAGGTTTAATTGGTTAAAGGAATGAGAAAGCAAGGTTATCAGTAACCAACTGCCAGAGCAGAATCCTGAGGACAGAGAGAAGGTAGATCAGATATGATCAAAGGAATGGAATGGGTGGAGAAGTAGGAGGGGGACTTTCAGGCAAAACAATGATTATGTAGATAATAAGGAAGTGGGCTATTGTGAGGCAGGGAGGCTGATAGGTGGGGCAGACCCTGGAGGCCATGTCATTCCTTGCTTGACCTCTTAGTAGAGAGAGACTGATAGGATTAGCCATGCCCCACAGGCCCTCACTTGTCAATGGGGAGACCCACCAAGCTCTACCGTATCCTCACAATTCCCTACAGCCATCCTGATATGAAATTGTAATGCTGACTACTTTTCTTGGCTCACTTGAAATCCAATCACTTAGCCCAACCCACCAGCATTCAATACATGGAAGGATACAATTTAATAAGTTGAGACAACATAATTTAATGCCTCCACACTGCATTTCCTATCAGTTATGGCAGTCATATCCCCAAGTTTTGGGGAAGGAATGATACTTAAAAACTATTCAAGAAACTATGCTTTTTAATGTAATTTTTAATTGTGTTTTATTAACTATACTTCTAGCAAGTCTAGAAAGGATGCAAAAACTTATTTAAGTAGATATACTCCAATAGTCAGTCATATGTAGTAGTGTGATTGAAATAACGCTCATGAATGTCTTAAGTAACTTCTCTTAGCCAAAGTCTTTTCATTAAAAATTTATAAAGCACCCATATCAATGGGAAATTATAAGATAAAATAAGAAAATATCTGAGGTGAAGCATGTTGAGGTGGCAATAGTTGCGTTGGTTAGGTTGTGATCGGCGGATGCAATATTATTTGATATGGATTGGGAGAGGCATACGGGAAAGTGGGCCCTATCCAAGGGTTCCAGGACTGGGGGAAGTAGGGGCTCTATAGTGGAGATGTGAGGTTCCTGCTGTCTTAGGGTTCAAAAAGACCATTCATAGTTAATGTTATCATCACATTATTTGGTAATTGGGTTAACTTTGAAAAGTCCTTTTGTTATGGTTTGCTGTACAGTACCCAGTATCTTGTATGCTTCACCTCAGACTGTGTCCAGAGACTTCACATGTGGAATGACAACCCTTCAGCTTCATTACTCGGGTGAGACCTTTCCTTTTATAGTACACTCTAATTTCATCTCAGGTGGTTCACTTTCTAACAAAGTACGAAAACCTAGATATACACCAGTTTCTGTGAGAGAGAGCTTATGTTCACACGTATCCATAAACTACTGCAAAAAGCAGAAGTACACTAGAGTTTGCAGTGAGTACCTCCCTAACACTTCCTCTCCACTATTCCAAGCTTTGGGTCCATGATTGCTCAACAATTTGTTTGGCTTTGTATGTTAACTCTCTTTTCAATCACCAGGTTCCAGATGCCATCAGGATGCTAGCCAGGCTTCCCTGCATTGAAGACCCCACCAATGTGTCCTGGAGCTCCGCTTCCCCAGAGACACACCCTACTAGGGAAAGAGAGAGGCAGACTGGGAGAATGGACCAACCAGTCGATGCCCATGTTCAGCGAGCGGGGAAACAATTACAGAAGCCAGACCTTCTACCTTCTGCAACCCTCAATGACCCTTGGTCCATGCTCCCAGAAGGATAGAGAGTGGGAAAGCTATCGGGAGAGGGGGTGGGATATGGAGATTGGGTGGTGGGAATTGTGTGGAGTTGTACCCCTCCTATCCTATGGTTTTGTTAATTAATCCTTTCTTAAATAAAAAAAAAATTTAAAAATTAAGAAAATATGACTAATTGAGCCATATCAATTTTCCTCACTTTTGATGACTCCACAAGTGTTCTTATAAGAATCAAGAACATATTTCAGTTGCAAATATATGTATTTCTTTGTTGTTTCCCTTCATTTTTATTTTTCAAAGATTATTATAATAGAAAAGAAAACAATAAAATGTAATAATCCACTTACCACAGTAGTGTGTACTTGTTCACTGATTAAGCAAAATAATTATTAAACATCTTTTATATGCCGACATTAGTCTAGGTTTCAGAAATACAACACTAAATGAACTGTCTATGAACTTCTAGTCTATAGTACTTTATTACAGCAACTTATAATAAATAAATATCCCTGTCCTCAAAGAAACATATGAATGTTTTCCTTCCTTCTTGCTTTCCTTCTTCCTTTCTTTCCTTCCTTTCTTTCTTCTCCCCTCCTTTCCTTCCTTCCTTCTTTCCTTCCTTCATTCCTTCCTTCCTTTTTTTTCCTTTCATTTCTCTCTCATTATCATTAACTCTCCTCCATTTCTCTACCACAAATAAACCTATAGCTTATGTAGTAGCAGGCATCACATTTTCTCTGCTGATTATTTCATTTATTGTTAGATATTTTTAACTTTCCATGTTGTTAAACTTCATAATTTTAATGTCAGCACAATATACCCTGGAACTGACACACTGTAATTTAAATGTCCAGAATTCTAATTTTGTAAAGTTAGCTCCGGGTCCCACCTGCAACTGCAATGAATGCCCATGTACATATCTCATTTATTACTGACTTCATTTCATGTATACATCAATGTGTTATTACTGTGTCAAAGTAAAAAAACATGATTAGTCGGATCATTTAGTCAAACCTAGGGAAAACATTTAAAAAATTCTGGTGGATTCTTTTCATAGTTCAAAGATGCTATATAATTTTACACTCAGTGTGTGGCATTTACATATAATGCTACAGGAATGAATTCCTACATTCAGTTTTGACAGGAAAAAATACAGATACAAATTGTAGCTACATATCTCTGAAAAATGAAGCAAATAAAATTTCCAAAGCAGAAATTACCCACATGGTTCAGTGTGGCAAAAGATTAGCAGAATGGGCAGAGTAGATAAAGTTGTACAAAGGCTCCATATGTGGAGTGGATACACTTGGAAATGATCTAGAAAGTAGTGAAAAGGCATTCCCATTCCTTCATTAGGAGAATGGCATTAGGAGAAAATCAGTGTGTTCTAACCTGTAAAAACAATATTGTCTTGCTCTAGGGAAGCTAAGGAATCTGGATCTTATATTTCATTTTGTTATTAAGCTCGAAAAGCGGGATCCAGCTTGGTGTGCTGTTGGGTATTAGAGTGCTCCTGAATGAGATGTAGCACAGAATCATTTGACACTCAGACAAAGAACAGTCTTCAGGAAAGGGCTAAGAGCTTCTTTTATCTATTTAAATATATTTACCAGAGCACTGCTCAGTTC
The DNA here is from genome assembly GCF_950295315.1 of Erinaceus europaeus. Lineage (NCBI taxonomy): Eukaryota > Metazoa > Chordata > Mammalia > Eulipotyphla > Erinaceidae > Erinaceus > Erinaceus europaeus. The sequence continues at coordinate 94,441,990 of NC_080164.1, forward strand.
TGGTTTATGGTGTCATGTGTGTGTGTATGGTGGTAGGGGAATGGAATCTGGAACTACAGAGCCTCAGACATGAGAGGTTTTTTTTGCACAACCATTATGCTATCTTATTTATTTATTTATTTATTTATTCCCTTTTGTTGTCCTTATTGTTTGATTGTTGTAATTATTATTGTTGTTGATGTTGATGTTGGTGTTGTTGGGTAGGACAGAGAGAAATGGAGAGAAGGGAAGACACAAAGTGAGAAAGATAGACACCTGCAGACCTGCTTCACTGGTCATTGCACTTTGCACCACTTGTGCTTAACCCACTGCGTTACCGCCAGACTCCCACCATTATGTTATCTAACCCCCTTGTCTCTGATTCTTTGTAACTAGAAGTTAGTCAGACAGAAAACTGGTATTTTCTCTTTTAAAATGAGAACCCTAAGAGAAAAAGAGGCAAGGAAAGAAGAGATAAGTATAAATTTAGCACAGGAAATGTGTCAGATGAGCCTTCATTACCATTAGTTGCTAAAAGGCCTCTGGTTATTTGTAAGAACAACTCTAAAAGGTTTAATCTAGAATAAAGAAATGAGTACAATGGGGGTGAAAGTATTGCAGATATTACCAGGAGATGAGAAATTGTACCAATATGTTAATGACTGTGCCGTAAAGCATTAAGCTCATATTTATTTTTTAAAGTAAGTTGAAGATATATGTGTTTTGACTAGTATCCTACTTTCAAAGTCTAGCAGGGGAATGAGCACATAGGATCCCTTATATTGTATAAATGAGCTAATGGATGGAACCTGGTGTCTTCATCAGGGATTTCAGAGCAAATCTATGAGACAGAATTCTATAAGAGAACTAAGGAAACTCAGAAGAAACTTTCTAAAATGATTTAAACTTCATTAGCAATCATCTTTTGTTTTATTTTATTTTTTATTTAAGAAAGGATTAATTAATAAAACCATAGGGTAGGAGGGGTACAGCTCCACACAATTCCCACCACCCAATCTCCATATCCCACCCCCTCCCCTGATAGCTTTCCCATTCTCTATCCCTCTGGGAGCATGGATCCAGGGTCATTGTGGGTTGCAGAAGGTAGAAGGTCTGGTTTCTGTAATTGCTTCCCCGCTGAACATGGGCGTTGACTGGTCGGTCCATACTCCCAGTCTGCCTCTCTCTTTCCCTAGTAGGGTGGGTCTCTGGGGAAGCAGAGCTCCAAGACACATTGGTGGGGTCTTCAATCCAGGGAAGCCTGGCTAGCATCCTGATGGCATCTGGAACCTGGTGACTGAAAAGAGAGTTAACATACGAAGCCAAACAAATTGTTGAGCAATCATGGACCCAAAGCTTGGAATAGTGGAGTGGAAGTGTTAGGGAGGTACTCACTGCAAACTCTAGTGTACTTCTGCTTTCAGGTATATATTTTGTAGTAGTTGATGGATATGTGTGAACAAAAGCTCTCTCTCACAGAAACTGGTGTATATCTAGGTTATGGGACTTTGTTAGAAAGGGTGCAATATTATTTGATATGGATTGGGAGAGGCATACAGGAATGTGGGCCCTATCCAAGGGTTCCAGGACTGGGGGAAGTAGAGGCTCTATAGTGGGGATGTGAGGTTCCTGCTGTCTTAGGGTTCAAAAAGACAATCGATCATTCCCACCACCAAAAGACTGTGACCCATCCCTCCCACCCACTCCCACCACCCACTGTCCCAGGAAGCTGCATGTCTACCCCTCACCACAGGGTTTTTACTTTGGTGCCCTACTTACAATTTAGTCAGGTCCTGCTTTTAGTTTCCCTTTCAGATCTTCTTAACTTCATTTGATGAGTGGGGTCATCCCATACTCATCTTTATCTTTCTGACTTAGCTCATTTAACATAATTCCTTCTAGCTCTGTCCACGATGGGTCAGAGAAGGTGGGTTCATTGTTCTTGATAACTGCATAGTATTCCATTGTTTATATATACCACAGCTTTCTCAGCCACTCATCTGTTGTTGGCCACCTGGGTTGCTTCCAGGTTTTAGCTATTACGAATTGTGCTGCTACGAACATAGGAGTACACACCTCTTTTTTGGTTGGGTGTTATGGACTCCTTGGGTTATAATCCCAGAAGAGGAATTACTGGATTATATGGAAGGTCCATGTCTAGCCTTGTGAGAGTTTTCCAGACTGCTCTCCACAGAGGCTGAACCAATTTACATTCCCACCAGCAATGCAAAAGGGTTCCTCTGTCCCCAGAGCCTCTCCAGCATTTGTTGCTGCTCTCCTTTTTGATGTATGCCATTCTTACAGGAGTGAGGTGGTATCTTAGTGTTGTCTTAATTTGCATTTCTCTGACAATCAGTGACCTAGAGCAGTTTTTCATTTGTTTGTTAGCCTTTTGGATCTCCTCTGAGGTGAATGTTTTGTTCATATCCCCCAACACCTATGGACATCTTATCTTTGATAAGGGGGCCCAAAGGATTAAATGGGAGGAGGCTCTCTTTAATAAATGGTGCTGGGAAAACTGGGTTGTAACATGCAGAAGAATGAAATTGGACCACTTTATCTCACCAGAAACAAAATCAACTCCAAATGGATCAAAGACCTGGATGCCAGACCAGAAACAATCAAATACTTAGAGGAAAACATTGGTAAAACACTTTCCCACCTACAACTCAAGGACATCTTTGATGAATCCAACCCAATTGCAAGGAAGACTAAAGCAGAAACAAACCAATGGGACTACATCAAATTGAAAAGCTTCTGCACATTCAAAGAAACTATTAAACTAACAGAGAGACCCCTCACTGAATGGGAGAAGATCTTCACATGGCATACATGAGACAAGAAACTAATCACCAAAATATATAAAGAGCTCAGAAAACTTAGCACCAAAAAAGCAAATGAACCCATCCAAAAATGAGCGATCATCTTTGAAGATGATTCTATCAGTCATGAATCCACCTACTGAGTTCATTTTGCAGAACAAATAAAGTAGTATCCACAAGGATTAACTTTTTGGTGGTTGTTGTTATTTGGGCTTCACTACTCCAGGCAAACTTTTCCAGATACAGAAACACAGAGAAAGATACCACTGCTCTGAAACTCTGAAACCTGCAACTTGGCTTATATGCAAGACAAAGCAAGCACACTATCCACTGAACTATCTTGCTGACCTTACAAGGATAGCTTAAGGGACTGTGATTAATTTCTAATTATGTATCTACCTTCATGCTATAAGTGACAGAGTAGAAGAAATTTAGAAAAAACAGTTTAAATATTATTTTCTACTTGAGCAAGTTATACATTTAACTGTGAGATAATAAGAATAAGAAAATAATGCAGAAATCCCCCAAATGAAACTTCTCATGCATAGATGATTTTCCTGAAGCACACTATCAGAGTTAAGAAGTAAGTACCAAATTACTTTAATGTAATGCTAGCAATAGCCTTGGAAGCTCTTGTATTGCAAAGCTAGCTTGCAAATATAGCTCATTTCTAAGATATCGTAAGTACCCAAACCAGATGGTATATAATTTGCTACCTCAAATATGCAGTCCATATGTCCACAGAATTGAATAAGGGCTAACCAGGAATGTTAAATAACAACCAAATCAACATCAACACCTTTAAAGGTATTGAAAACATACAACTTTCTAAAGATTTTTTTAAATGTTTCAAATCCTTTAAGAGAGGGAACACATGCAAAATAAAAATGCTAAATTGACCTTGAATTAACACATTATATTGCAGAAGTAATGCACGAATCCCTTGATACCTAAATAATTAAGAACCATAGTAGGATTTATAATCTCAGACTACTAATACATAGAGAGATTCATTCTGGCCTAGCACTAAGAGTTCAGCTTAACTGAATTGATGTCTTCCTGTGGAAAATTATTTTTCTGCTTTATTTTAGGATAGGAGAGTGCATAAGTCAGTGAATCAAAGATCTATATTTATAGTTCAACAGATAGCACAGCCAGTCAACAGAATAATTAATGAATACCAAACATTCAAAAATGAGTTTGTAGTTTCCATTCTTAGTGTTAAACACTGTAATAAATGCCTGCTCTGGGAGGTGGGGTTCTAGGACATATTGGTGAGGTCATATGCCCAGGTAAGTCAGGTTGGCATTATGGTAGCATCTGCAATTTGGTGGCCGAAAAGCATTAAGATATAAAGCAGAACAATTTGTTAAATAGTTGGGAACCTAAAGGAAAGAATACTGAAGATGAGATTTAGTGTCTCCATTTGGAAAAAGCTAGTATATCTAATTTAGGTATATTTCAAGAAGCCCACAGCTTTACTAATTTTTTGACTGAGCCTTACAGCTATCATGCAGATGGGATACAGGTGTTGCCTGCAGAGATGGTATCAGAGTTGAGGATAGACCTAGAAAACTGGTTTCAGGCAGAGAGAAGCTCTCAAAATGGGAAAAGCATACAAATACTATTAACTGTAAACCCCATCTATCTAATCTAGAGCCCATATCTATTCATGTTAAGAACAGGAGCCAGTGTAACCTCTGCAGTCCTGTCAGTTTGAGCTCACATTCCATGGTTATTGGTAGGAACTTTCTAGGCTTTACTAATTTCAGGACCAGTCTTCAGGGAAAGGAAGAAACAGGCTGGAGGGATCAACTGGTCAATGCTCATGCCCATTGAAGAAGCAATTAAGGCAGACCTTTCGCCTTCTGCACCCCATAAAGATCTTTGGTCTATACTCTCAGAAGGATAAATAATAGGAAATTTTCCAATGGAAGGGATGGGATATGGAGTTCTGGTAGTGGGAATTGTGTGGAAATGTACCCCATGGGAGTATAGACCTTGGTCACCAAAGAATATGAAAATCTGGTAGTGGAAATTATATGGAATTTTATCCCTCTTAGACCAAAATCTTGTCAATCATTATTAAATCATTAATTAAAAAATGCCTTCAAGATAACTTTTCATGTTCATTGTCCCTGAGACTAAGTCAACGCATCCAATGAGCATTTATTGAGTTTCTGTTGTTCTGGACACGAGAAAATTACTAAGATATAGCCTGTGCCCTGTTTGACTTTGTAGTCTTTTGGTGAATCATTTAGACATGAGTTGTGATGCAGGGAAAATTTAGTATGTTTAGGTAAGAGCAAATGTGTGAATCTGTGCAAATCTGTGTGAACACAATGCATAAATAAAACATAGAAGATTGTTCTAGAAACTTTCCAAAACTTCTGTTAACTCAGAGGCAACAGAAATCTGAGTGCTGAATTAGATTATGTAAAATGAGAAATGAGTAGGATCCATGTTGAAATAACTCATTAGCTAAAAAGGATCAATAGGAGAAATATTTGAGGGAATTAAAAAGAAAATAATGTTACCAAGTGTTTGGGACTATGAGGACATTTTTTTCTAAAGATACCAACATATTTTTTTCTGATGTTATAGAGTGAGAATGAGGGGCCTGATGGTGGTGCACTTGGTTTAGATCTCATGTTATAAAGCATAAGGAGCCAGGTCTGAGCCCCTGGTTCCTACCTGTAGGGGATAAGCTTTGCAAGTGGTGAAGCAGTGCTGCAGGTCTTTGTCTTTCTCCCTCTCTACCACCCACTTCCCTCTTAATTTCTGGTTGTTTCTATACAATGAATAAATAAATATAATTAAAAAATTAAGTGAGAATGGGGAAAAGGAAGTTATTTAAAAGACATATCTGAAGCATAATTGACAATAATTCATCATTAAAATATGGAGATGCTAAATCAAATGTGTATGATTTATGGTGAAAAGTTTAAGAGTTGATGAAATAATAAATAAAACAAAATAAGGAAAAGGTAAAAATATGTAGTTAAAGGAAGTCTAATACTTAGCAGCACAAGAAACAAAGAACTAAAGAGTTTAGAAAAGTACTGTGAGTGATATTATGCTGCACTGATAGTAAATACAGTGAAGTAAAGTATTAAAATAGGGTTAAAATTAGTTATTACTCAAAAGGGGAAGAGATCTTCCAAAACTCAGATTTCTCTTACCGCTGAACTACCAGAAATTTTGGAAATGTCTAATCATTTCTGAAGCATATGTTAAATAATATTTTTATTATTTATTTTCTCTTTTGTTGCCCTTTGTTGTTGTTGTTGTTGTAGTTATTATTGATGTTGTTGTTGTCATTGTTGGATAGGACAGAGAGAAATGGAGAGTGGAGGGTCCAGTTGGTGACACACATGGTTGAGTGTACATGTTACAATGGGCAAGAACCCAGGTTCAATCCCCTAGTTCCCACCTGCAGGGAGATAGCTTCACAAGTGGTGAAGCAGGGTTTCAGATGTCTCTCTGTCTCTCTCCCCCTCCCTATCACCCCCTTCCCTCTCGATTTCTACCTGTTTCTATCCAATAAATAAATAAAGATGATTAAAAATTAAAAAAAAGAAATGGAGAGGGGAGAGGAAGACAGAGAAGGGGAGAGAAAGAGAGACACTTGCAGACCAGCTTCACTGCTTGTGAAGTGACTCCCCTGCAGGTGGAGATCCTTGCGCTTTGCACCATGTGCGCTTAACCCAGGGTGCTACCACCCGACCCCCTTTTAAAATATTTTTAAACATTTACTTGTTTATTTATTTATTTATTGTTGGGTAGAGACAGAAAAGTTAAAAGATGAAGGGGAGATAGGGAGAGAGACACTTCACTATTTGTGAGGTTTCATCTTCTAACTTTCAAGATAAGAAAAATGAGGGCTAGGTGATGGCACAGTTGGTGGAATGCACATGTTACTATGTGCAAGGACCCCCGGTTCAAATCCCTGGACATCACCTGAAGGGAGAAAGCCTCACAAGTGGCAAAGAAGTGTTGCCAGTGTCTTTCTTTTTCTCTCCCTCTCTACCTCCCCTCCCTCTCTTAGTTTTTCTGTCTTATCAAATTAAAAATATCAAAGATATACTTTTAAAAAGATAAGAAAAGTGACTTGCCCCATGTTCTATTCTATTTTGTGGCAGAACTAAGACTTGAGTCCAAAGATGGCATGTAATGTTATATTCGGTGTGTGTGGCATTTATATAAAATGCTACCAGAATTCAAACTACACTCAGTTTTGACAGGAAAAAATACACATACACATTGTGGCTATATATCTCTGAAAATTTAACAGATAGGATTTCCAAAACAGAAGTTAACCATGTGGCTCAGTGTGGCAAAAGATGATCAAAATGAGTAGATAAATCTGTACAAAGACCACATGTGAAGTGCATACACTTTGTCACTAGCAAATAGTGACAAAGCATTAACATTCCTTCATTAGGAGAATGGCACAAGATAAGCAGTATGATCTAATCTGCAAAAACAGTATTGTCTGATTTTGACTCATGACCAAATTTCTTTCAGCTAAATTTTATATATATATTTAAATATGTTAATGTTAGTCTTGAGTTTTGGATGTTCTTGAGAAATAAACTCCAACTAGTCTCAGTTGGGACTCAAGAGGCCTTACTTAAAGAAGTGTGACCCTGTGACCCTGGGGGATGCTTCTAAATATCCATGCAGCCTCGTTTCTCAGCTATAAATTCAATTACTATAAATGTTATTTATTATTCACATATACATATATATATGAGATCTTATCAGGTGGGTGAATAACTTCATCATTAGATATTCTCAAATTGTTGTGGAGACACATTAATGAACAGCTGTCCATTGGCACAACAGATCTGGGACTTTGGAAACTCTATGGGATCATGATAGGAAACTTAAATGTATTGTTTATTGAACTTTATATGGCTTTGGCTGGCAGTTATAATTTCTTCTCGCATGGTCCTATCAATTTATGTATATTGAACCAACTTTGCATCCCTGGAGTAAATCCCACTGAACAACCTTTTTACTATACTGCTGTTTGTGGTTGACTAGAAGTTTGTTCAGTATTTTAGCATCTGTGTTCATCAGAGATATTGGTCTGTAGTTTTTGTTTTTGTTGTTGTGTTCCTGTCTGTTTTTGCTATGAGGGTGATATTGGCTTCATAGCAGGTCAAAGGGGGGTATTCCTGTGTCTTCAATCGTTTGAAAGAGCTTTAAAAAAGTATAGGTATTAACTCTTTCTTGAAGGTTTTATAGAATTATTTTCAAAACCATATTGTCTTGGACTTTTATTGTTGGGAAGGTGTGGGGAAAGGACCCACTGTCGGGGAAGTCCAAACCTTTATTTCCGTGACAGTCTGAGCGAGTTGACCCTGAGTCCCCCCTTTTCTGGGGGAGCGGGGGTAGGAAGGTCCTCCTAACCTCATGAACTTATGATGGATGGGCTTTTCCAGACAGGGTGCCTTCCTGTACATGCTCCCCATCCCCTTTGAACAAAGACCATGAATTACTGTGTATGGCCAACCTGAAACCCACCACAAATATTCTGGCTTTGCTCAAACTGCTCCCCCCAGCCCTGCCCTGAGGTGCTTGTAATTTACCCTTAGAGAAAAAAGCCTACCTAGGCATTGTGAGCTCATGACCAGACCTTATACGATAATTTTCCAGTTGTAATCAAATACTTGGTAGGTCAAGATGTAACTATGCATTGTGTATAGATTAATGATTACTTCAACCTTATTTCTGAACCTGTTGCTTTAAGTTTTCTTTGTGCTCCTTCTTCTAAGTCCTTAAAGTGTATAGTAAAGTTGTTTATTTAAGTTTTTTTCTTGTTTTCTAATTTGTGCCTGTATAGCTATGAATTTCTCTTTTAGTATTGTCTTAGCTGTGTTCCAAATCACATCAGTAAAATAAAAGCCAAAAACTATGAATATCTTAATAGATGCAGAGAAAGCCCTTGACAAAATCCAATGTCCTTTCATAATTAAAATACTACAAAAATTGGAATATATGGAAAATTCCTTAACCTAGTAGAGTCCATATACAGCAAACCAACAGCCAACATTATACTCAATGGTGAGAAGCTGAACACATTCACACTCAGATCATGTACTAGACAAGGCTGCCCACTAATACTATTACTATTCAACATAGTGTTAGAAGTTCTTGCCACAGCAGTTAGGTAAGAGCAGGGAATTAAAGGGATACAGATAGGAAGAGAAGTCAAACTGTCACTATGTACAGAGGATAAGATAGAACACATTGAAAAACATAAAACATTCAACAAGATGCTCCTGGAAATTATTAAGCAATATATTAATGTTTCAGGCTACAGAATTTATATAAAAAAGATCAGTGGCATCCCTTTTTGCAAAAACTTACAAGAAGAAATCCAGAAATCAGTTCCATTCTCTATAGCAGCAAACACAATAAAATATCTAATAATAGACCTAACAAAAAGGTGAAAGACTTGCATACTAAAAATTATGGGTCATTATTTAAGGAAATGGAAAGAGATAAATAGATGTAGGCATAAAAAGGTATTCCATATTCATGGATTAAAAGAATTAAGATCATCAAAATGCCCAAGGATATGTACAAATGCCACCATTTTTTTTTTAAAGAATGGAACAAGGGCTAGAGAAGTTTATCTGGAACCAGGAAACACTGAGAATCATCAAAGCAATCTTGAAGACAAGAACAGAACTGGAGGCATCGCACTCCCAGATCTCAAACTATATTATAGGTACATTGTAATAAAACCTCCATGGTACTGGAACAAAAATAGACATACTGACCAGTGGAATATAATTGAGAGCCTAGAGATAAATCTCCACACTTAAAGGACTCTGCAGCAGGGGGGTGGGGGTGGCTCAAGGTCCTGGTGCATGATACTGGAGAAGGACCTAGGTTGGGGGTTAGAATGTCTTGCAAAACAATGAGAAGTTTTACACATGCACCAACAATTTTATTTACTATTTATTGTAGTAAACCAGTAATGACCCCAATAAAAATAAAAAACCAAGTCATAACAGTAAGGGCTGAACTACTGGCCCAATTTTTTATCCATAACTTGTATTTTAAAAATATCTTGCATGATACAGAGATACTACTAAATGGTAATCTTGAAAGGAAATTTGCCTCCTCCATGCTTTACAGAGAACATGGAAAATTTCATTTGCCCAACTTCCTGTTCCAAGTATGCCATCTCTAAATCTACCTTGTAGCCCATGACATAAGGGAGAAATGAAAATTTAAAGTATCTAGAAGAGCTATTGTAGTGAAAGAGTTTTTAATGATGTTTTGACATTTTCTGGGATCATTCCTTTGGTATAACTAACTGAGGAAATTCTCAGAACATCATAAGGGAAACTTTAACTATTTGTACATGGATTGCTGATAACTTTTCTACTAGTAAATTTATATGTAACATAAGGAAACTAATAAGTTTTTTAAAAATATAACAGTTTTGACAGTATTATAATCTCAAGTTATTGAATTTCTAAACTGAGCCTATTAATCAGTATAGGCTCCACTAAAAATGGTTGAAATATTTTAAATAAATGGACTCTGACATTTCAGAAAATATATTAGAATAATACTACTAAGTGGAAGGCAGATTTCTCTCCCTGGAGACCTTTAAAAATATAATGAGTACTCAACTTTCTGGATTATTTAGATACCCTCTTACTTTACATTTAGCAGAAACAGTTGACCTCCAAGAATTCATTCCAACATTTAGCCCTTGTGATTGAATATTATTGAATTGTTAACTTATTTAAAATTCGGTTTAAAATGTCTCTTAAAAACACAAGCCTTAATGTAAAGGTTTTGGTGTGAAGACTCAGAATAAAGATTAAAATACAGAGTTTTCTGAAATATGCAAGAGTCAGGGCAGTGTTTCCAAAGCATGAGGGCACAGTGGTATCATTAGGGAGAGCTAATGCCCTAGTACTTTGCTCTCCTTCTGCCTCATTTGATAAATGATAATGAACAACTGCTAATCTCTAGTGTAATTGTGGACCTATTTGTAGTCATTACAACCTGGAAGAGCTAAATGTGTGTGGTGGTGGTGAGAGGGAAGGTTGTACCTTTACATCATGAGTACCTTACCCATATATGTTTGGGACTGAGTACATTTACTTTATAGTCTAAATAAGAATACATTTATCCATAGACAGGGTTAAATTGATTATAGCTGAATTAAGCTGGGAATTCTACTGATGCTACCATATCTTATCTCTGGATACTTTATCTCCCCCTCACCCCTTCCAGCCCTTCTCCAGCAGTTGTAGATATAGCCTTTGGCAGAGGGTGCTCTTGTAGGCTAATTTTAGACTCAGGGCCCCACTGTGTAGGTGCTATGTCATGCTCAAATGCCAGAGTACAACTGGGTGTGACATATTCTACTGATCATAATGGTTCCCTTGGCATCCCATTCTTTTTTCTTTACATCATCTGAAGGAAAGTCATTATATAATAACTTCAGATAGTGATGGGAGACAATGCTTGACATGAACCAGATACCATGAATGAAGGGTGATTTTGCCTGGAATTAACTAGATACAGGTGTTAACACCTGCTTCCCAGTTAAATGCAGTCTATCTGATTGCTGTTTATGCTAACCTTCAAATAGTCTATTTGGTATTTAGGCCAATAGCACAAAGGTCTTTGTACTTAATTTGTCTTCCATAAAAGGAAAGCAAAATGTAAAACCAGCAGAAATAAACACATAGCCCTCCCTCACTCCTACCATGACTTACCCAATTAAAAAACAGGTGTATATGCCTACAAATATTTTGGGGTTAACATCACAAATATTCAGATTATGAGAAAACAAAATGCACTTCAGTTTCAAAGGTAAGACATTGCTAATATACTAATATGACATTCCAAAATAGATATAACCATAGCTTTTTATTTTTCATTGTTGCTGCTGCTCTTTCATTTTTACTTGTAGTCAAACTGATACAAAATCTTCCAATAAGGAGTCAGGCAGTAGCACAGCAGGTTAAGCGCACGTGGTGCGAAGTGCAAGGACCAATTTAAGGATCCCGGTTTGAGCCCCTGGCTCTCCACCTGCAAGGGAGTCCCTTCACAGGCGGTGAAGTAGGTCTGCAGGTGTCTCCCTCTCTGTCTTCCCCTACTATCTCTGTCCTATCTAACAACAACAGCATCAATAACAACAATAATAACTGCAGCAACAATAAAAAATAAAAAAACAAGGGCAACAAAAGGGAAACTAAATAAAAAAAATTTTTAAATCTTCCAATAATGGGTATCTTATCATGAAATGTCTTGTGTCTCAGTAAACACTGAGTGAATGAAAGAAATCTAACTTTCATCATCAGATTATTTAGCTTTATGAAGTTGAAGTTGCTTTCATTTTTCATTTTCCTCAGAGCTCCTCCTTAGAATTTTTCCATGGTGGCATTATTTACTGTCTATCTCCATGCAACTTTCCTCATTTTCTGCTATTCATAACCTCTTCTTTGTAGACTTTAAGCATCAATCATCAGCAGAGATGGTTAGAAAGACAGATGTTTAGGATGTGTAGAGATAAAGTACAGTGGTTTATGAAACAGTCTTTTATGCAATACTCTAATAAACGGGGGGAAATATATTATTAGATCTGAAGAGTCTGATGCCACCTCTTGCCCATTGGATCAGAATCTTAGATTTGGTAAACCCACAGAAATCTATATGTGCATTGCATTCTGCAAAGTACTGGTAGGCACACTTGTTTAAGCAAAACAATTACTTGTATATGTGTCTCATTTTCCTACAAATGTGACCAGTTCTTTATTCATCTGGTTGGCCTAATCTTCATCTCTCTTCCCCTGCAATTCCCTGCCAGGTCCACCCAGCCTGGATGTGGACCAGATATTATCTATATCCTTCCATATTTCTCTTTTCTACTTCTAGTTTTTCCCAATTTAACAGCACTTTTTTTTTTTTGTCTTACTCCTGAGATCAAGTTGCTGCTTCCTTTCCCAATTTGATAACTGGGTATCTGCATTTCACGCTTGGGTCTAGTTAGCTCCTGAAAGTGAGTGTCGTGCTCTAGATAAAGCAGTTATTATTTTACTCTTTGATTACAGACTATTGGTAGAGAAAAGTTAATCTCACTCAATCGTCTTTTTCACAGTGTAAATACCATGCACAATATTGGATCAAAAGACACTTGGCTACTGGTTGGTTGATGATTTTTCACAAACTATATATTATATTAGAAGCTTTTAGTATTGCTGTCTGTTTCAGGCCTCTAGTGTTTGGTAAATAATTATTCTAAGGCATGAAATTTGTTCTACAAATTTAAAAGCACAAATTTCTCTGCAAAGCATATCTGATTTATCAGGTAATGTTTAAATCAACTGAATTAACTCCTCATGTTCAAATTGAATTTAGATTAATTTTGGAAGAAGTGGGAATTTTAAACCTTATGTAAACTTATTTTGGAAGCTGTGTGGTGGCATTTATTTCCATTACTTTGGAAGGGAAATTGTTTTGTATTTCTACCTTTCCTGCACTTCCTGTATCCTATCTACAGATAAAAATTGTGAAAAAGCTATACTAGTGTTTTTTGTTTGTTTGTTTTTGTCTGAGCCTGAAATCTGATATGCAAGTGGATCCAAGTTATTGTATGGGGAGATGATATCATGGCTGGGAAAAGGACCAGAAAGCTGGATCAGGGAAGAGAGTAGCTCCCTAATATGGGAAAGGTATATAAATATTGTTGACTGTAAACCCCATCAATTTGATGTGGTTTGAGGCCCATAATTAGCTTAGGAGCCTGTGTGACCTCTGCATCCCTCTGGATCTGAGCTCACATTCTGTGGTCATGAGTAAGTCTGATGGTAGGAACTGTGTGAAGTTGTACCCCTCTTATCCTATGGTTTTGCCAATGTTTCCTTTTTATAAACATTTTTTTTTTAAATGTGAAAAAGCTAAGGATAAAAGAAACAATACTGGGGCCTGGCAGTGGCACACCTGGTTAAGAGCACACACTACAGTGTGCAAGGACCCGGGTTCAAGCTTCTGGTCCCCATCTGCAGGGGGAAGCTTCACGAGTGGTGAAGCAGGGCTGCATGTGTCTATCTGTCTTTCTCCATCTCTATTTCCCCTTCTCCTCAATTTCTCTCTGTCTCCAATAATAAATAAAGTTAAAAAAGAATAAAAAATATTTTAAAAAGAAGCAATACCGGGGGTCGGGCGGTGGCGCAGTGGGTTAAGCGCATGTGGCGCAAAGCGCAGGGACCGGCGTAAGGATCCCGGTTCGAGCCCCCGGCTCCCCACCTGCAGGGGAGTCGCTTCACAGGCAGTGAAGCAGGTCTGCAGGTGTCTATCTTTCTCTCCCCTTCTCTGTCTTCCCCTCCTCTCTCCATTTCTCTCTGTCCTATCCAACAACGAATTGCGTCAACAAGGGCAATAATAATAACCACAACGAAGCTACAACAAGGGCAACAAAAGGGGGGAAAAAATGGCCTCCAGGAGCGGTGGATTCATGGTGCAGGCACCGAGCCCAGCAATAACCCTGGAGGAGGAAAAAAAAAAAAAAAAAAAGAAGCAATACCCACTATTATTTGTTGGGAGTAACATATTATACCTTCATTACTATTTGTAAATTGTAGTAACTTTAGAGGATCAGGTGATGGTACACCTGGTTGAGCACACACAATACAGTGCACAAGTACCCAGGTTCAAGTCCCTGGGCTCCACATGCAAGGAGAATATTTTACAAATGGTGAAACAGTGTTATAGGTGTCTCTCTGTCTCTCTCCCTCTTTATCTTCCCATATACATTTCTCTTTCTATCCCAAAATATTGTAGTTTACAATACTGTACACATTTTTTCAGTATCACCTTGTACCTCTTTAGATATATATTTCCCTACCAATAGTCAAAGTTCTAAAAGTTCTAGTAACCTTTCACTAACATCCAAGAGACCCCTGATATCATTTCTTCCCACCCCTCAGTCCTTGTGCCATATGGTAACCACCACTGTGTTGTCAAAAGACAAGAGGTTGGTTTTGTGTGACCATACTTTGTATCTTTCTATTATATAGATAAGTGAAATCATCAACTATTTGCCTTTTTCTTCTCAACTTATTTCATTTAGTAAAGGCATCTTTATTTTCATCCATGTTATCTATTGTAAGTGGCAAGATGTCATATATATAATATATATATGAAATATATATATGATATATATGAGATATATATATATATATATATATATTTGAATAGTAACTGATTATTCTGCTGACCTTCTACACTGAGGTGAGTAGCCATGTGGAAAATATTGAGATCATAGTCTTTGTTTTTATAAAAGTGGCCTGAATTAGTTTCTACCTAGGGGCAGTGAGAAAACTCACTTAGGAAAGTAAAATAACCTGTACATTTCTACTTTTCCTTAATTTAATGTTAGGTTACAGTGCAAAATTCTACGAATTTAGTTTCATAACCTATATGTGTGTTATACAGGTTCTAACCCAGCCCTCACTTCACTGGGGTAAGCTTAAACAGTATGAGGTCTTTCCTTCTATCTGTTTTTCTTTCCTTTTATTCAAAGAGATCAGCCCAGAGGGGTAAAGCTCTGGTGATAATAAAACATACAAACAAACACGTGATCTAGTATAACCTCATCCTCCACTGTAAAATGAACATCCTATGCCTGACTCTATTCATATCTAGCATCCATTTCACAGCTTATGCAGGCTGTGAAATGAGCAACTGAGAGAAAATTCTTGACTGAAATATAACCCTTTACTCACCACAATATACATCTAGACATAAGGTATTCTTTACCTTGAGAAATTATTTTTATTTAAAAAGAAAAGATGTGGGGGCCTGGTGGTGGTGCACCTGGTTGAATGCACATATTACAATGTGCAAGGACCTGGGTTCTAGACCCCAGTACTTACCTGCATGGGCAAAGCTTCACAAGTGGTAAAGCAGGGCTGCAGGTGTCTCTCTGTCTCATTCCCTCTTGATTTCTGGCAGTCTCTATCCAATAAATAAATAAAGATAATAATAAAAAAAGATTTATGTGGTTTGGTGACAGTGTACTATATAGACCAAATATTATTATGCTCAAGAACTCTTACTCAAGCCCCTGGTACATATTTGCTGGGGCAGGTGTAATGAGTGGTGAAACAGTGGTGCAGGTCCCCCCTTTATCTCCCCCCTCCCATTCTCCTTCCCTATTTCTGTCTGTATCTGGAAGAAGAAGGAGGAGGAGGAGGAGGAGGAGGAGGAGGAGGAGGAGGAGGAGAAGAAGGAGAAGGAGAAGGAGAAGGAGAAGGAGAAGAAGAAGAAGAAGAAGAAGAAGAAGAAGAAGAAGAAGAAGATGAGGACAGAGAAGGGGAAGGAGAAGGAGAAGAAGGAGAAGGAGAAGAAAAAAAGAAGGAAAAGAAGAAGAACAAGGAGGAGGAGGAGGAGGAGAAGGAGAAGGAGAAGGAGAAGGAGAAGGAGAAGAAGAAGAAGAAGAAGAAGAAGAAGAAGAGGAAGAAGGAGAAGAAGAAGATGATAGGGACAGAGAAGGGGAAGGGGAAGAAGGAGAAGAAGGAGAAGGAGAAGAAAAAAGGAGAAGAAGAAGAAGGAGGAGGAGAAGGAGAAGAGAAGAAGAAGAAGAAGAAGAAGAAGAAGAAGAAGAAGAAGAAGAAGAAGAAGAAGAAGGAGGAGGAGGAGGAGGAGGAGGAGGAGGAGGAGGAGGAGGAGGAGGAGGAGGAGGAGAAGAAGGAGGAGAAGAAGAAGAAGAAGAAGAAGAAGGAGAAGAAGGAGAAGAAGGAGAAGAAGGAGAAGAAGAAGAAGAAGAAGAAGAAGAAGAAGAAGAAGAAGAAGAAGAAGAAGAAGAAGAAGAAGAAGGAGAAGAAGGAGAAGAAGAAGAAGAAGAAGGGGACGGAGAAGAAGAAGAAGAAGGGGATGGAGAAGGGGAAGGGGAAGGAGAAGGAGAAGAAGGAGAAGGAGAAGAAAAAAAGAAGGAAAAGAAGAAGAAGGAGAAGGAGAGGAAGAAGAAGAAGACAGGGACGGAGAAGGGGAAGGAGAAGGAGAAGGAAGAAAAGAAGAAAAACAAAATGGTTTGTGGTCAGGCAGCAGCAAAGGGATTAAGCTCACATGGCACTAAGCACAAGGAGCTGCTTAAAGATCCTGCTCCAGATCTCTGATTGTCAGAGAGATGCAAATAAAGACAACATTGAGATACCACCTCACTCCTTTGAGAATGGCATACATCAGAAAGGACAGCAGCAATAACTCTCACAAGGCTAGTCATAGACCTTCCATATGACCCAGTAAAACCTCTCTCGAGGTTATATCCCAAGGACTCCATAACACCCAAACAAAAAGAAATGTGCACAGCTATGTTAGTAGCACCACAATTCATAATAGCGAAAACCTGGAAGCAACCCAGGTGGCCAACAACAGATGAGTGGCTGAGAAAGCTGTGGTATATATACACAATGGAATACTATGCAGCTATCAAGAACAATGAACCCACCTTCTCTGACCCATCTTGGACGGAGCTAGAAGTAATTATGTTAAGTGAACTAAGTCAGAAAGACAAAGATGAGTATGGGATGATCCCATTCATCAACAGAAGTTGAGAAAGAAGAACAGAAAAGGAAACTTTTTAAAACAGGATCTGATTAAATCCAGAGTAGGGCAACAAAGTAAAAACCCTGTGGTGAGGGGGAGAATAGACATTTGGCTTCCCGGGGCAGTGGGAGGTAGGGGGTTGGGGGTGAGTGGGTGGTATAGGACACAGTCTTTTGGTGTTGGGAATGGTGTTTATGTACACTCCTATTAAAGTGTAGTCATATAAATCACTATTCAATTAACATGAGAGGGGAAAAATTGATCATATGTCTAGAACTTTTTAAAACACAGTCTGAGTCTTTTTAATACATAGGCTGAGTCTTCAAAATGTTGACTCTCTCAAAAGCCTAGATCTGGGAGAACAGAAGCAACTGATGACAACACTATATACAAGATGCTGGGTATTATACAGCAAACCCTAACTAAGGGACTTTTCAAAATTAACCCAATTACCAAATAATGTGATGATAACAATAACTATCCATTGTCTTCTTGAACCCTAAGACAGTGAGTGGGAACCTCATATTTCCACTATATTTCCCCCAGTCCTGGAGCCTTAGGGTGAGGCCCATTTTCCTGCATGCTTCTCTCAATTCATATCAAATAATATTGCATCTGCGGAATTGCAACCTAATCAACGCAAGGAGTGCCACCCCAGAATGCTTCACTTCAGACTATGTCCAGAGACTTCAATTGTGGAATGACAACCCTTCAGCTTCATCACTTGGGTGAACCTTTCCTTTCATAATTCCTTTCCTCTAATTCCATCTCAGGTGTTCCACTCCCCAATAAAGTTCCCAAACCTAGATATAGACCAGATCCCCTGAGATAGAGCATATGTTCACACGTGTCCATAAACCAGGGAAAAATATATACCTGAAATCAGAAGTACACAAAAGTCTGCAGAGAGTGCCCCCCCCACACACTCATCTGCACTATTCCAGCCTTTAGATCCATGATTGTTCAATAATTTGTTTGGCTTTGTATGTTAACTCTCTGTTCAGCCACCAGGTTCTGGATGCCAGCATGATGCAGACCAGACTTCCCTAGACTGACTACCCCATCAATGTGTCCTTGAGCTCCACTTTCCCAGAGACCCACCCTACTAAGAAAAGAGAGAGGCAGACTGGGAGTATGGATCAGTCAATGCCCATGTTCAGCAGGGAAGCAATTACAGAAGCCAGACCTTCCACCTTCTGCAACCCACAAGGACCCTGTGTCCATACTCCCAGAGGGATAGAGAATGGGAAAGCTATCAGGGGAGGGGATGGGATATGGAGACTGGGTGGTGGGAATTGTGTGGAGTTGTACTCCTCCTATCCTATGGTTTTGACAAAAAATAACAAAAAACAATAAAGGAAAAACAAACAAACAAAAAAGATCATGGTTCCAGCTCCCAGCTCCCCACCTGCTGGGGAGTCACCTCACAAACAGTAAAGCAGGTCTGTAGGTATCTTTCTCTCCCCTTCTCTGTATCCCCTCCTCTCTCGATTTCTTTCTGTCCTATCTGACAACAGTTATTATTATTGACAACAATAATAATAATGGCAAAAATAAAGATAACAACAAGGGCAACAAAATGGGAAAATGGCCTCCAGGAGCAATGGATTTGTAGTGTAGGCACTGAGCCACAGCAATAACCCTGGAGAAGAGAAGGAGGGGGGGAGAAGGGGGGAGGAGGAGCAGGAGGGAAGAGGGAGGAGGGAGAAGGAGGAGGAGGGAGAAGGAGGAGAAAGAGAAGAAGGAGAAGAAGGAAGGAGGAGGAGAAGGAGAAGGAGGAGAAGGAGGAGGAGGAGGAGGAGGGGGAGGGAGAGGGAGAGGGAGAGGAAGAGGGAGAGGGAGAGGGAGAGGGAGAGGGAGAGGGAGAGGGAGAGGGAGAGGGAGAGGGAGAGGGAGAGGGAGAAGGAGAAGAAGAAGTGACTGCCAGAAGCAGTGAGTGACACCCTGCATTTTAGAGAACGGGGTATTATTCTGTCACATTCAATGCCAGGTATTGACTTAGGACCTTGTTCTTGAGAGTCCTGTGCTTTTTCTTTCTTTTTAAATATTTTATTTATTTATAAATGAGAGGAATAGGAAGGGAGAAAGAAGAACTAGATATTTCCCTGACACATGTGCTGCTGAGGATGGAACTCAGGACTTCACTTGAGAGTTCAATTCATTATCCACTGCAACACTCTCAGACCACTCCAATGCATTTTCTATGGCACCCCCTTCATGGCCATAGAATATATAAACAAAACATGCCATATATTCTAACTCACAAGGTGAGCCCACATTTTTTTTTTTAATTTTTTATTTAAGAAAGGATTAGTGAACAAAAGCATAAGGTAGGAGGGGTACAACTCCACACAATTCCCACCACCCAATCCCCATAACCCACCCCCTCCCATGATAGCCTTCCCATTCTCTAACCCTCTGGGAGCATGGACCCAGGGTCGTTGAGGGTTGCAGAAGGTAGAGGGTCTGGCTTCTGTAATTGCTTCCCCGCTGAACATGGGCGTTGACTGGTCGGTCCATACTCCCAGTCTGCCTCTCTCTTTCCCTAGTAAGGTGTGTCTCTGGGGAAGCTGAGCTCCAGGACACATTGGTGGGGTTTTCAATCCAGGGAAGCCTAGCCAGCATCCTGGTGGCATCTGGAACCTGGTGATTGAAAAGAGAGTTAACATACAAAGCCAAACAATTTGTTGAGCAATCATGGATCCCAAGCTTGGAATAGTGGAGAGGAAGTGTTAGGGAGGTACTCACTGCAAACTCTAGTGTAACCCTGCTTTCAGGTATATATTTTGCAGTAGTTTATAGATACGTGTGCACATACGCTCTCTCTCACAGAAACTGGTGTATGTCTAGGTTATGGGACTTTGTTAGAAAGTGAGCTACCTGAGATGAAATTAGAGTGTACTATAAAAGGAAAGGTCTCACCCGAGTAATGAAGCTGAAGGGTTGTCATTCCACACGTGAAGTCACTGGATATACTCTGAGGTGAAGCATGTTGAGATGGGTGAGCCCACATTTTATAGGGAGTAGTTAATGGTTTAGAGAACAGCATTTGACACCTGCGTACACTACTTTTGAGGATGGTTTGCATGTAAAATCATGACAGTGTACTTCACATCCAGTAGATATTTTGAATTTCTCTAGTTCTTTTTTTTTATTTAAGAAATTATTAATTAACAAAACCATAGGGTAGGAGGGGTACAACTCCACACAATTCCCACCACCCAATCTCCATATGCCACCCCCTCCCCTGATAGCTTTCCCATTCTCTATCCCTCTGGGAGCATGGACCCAGGGTCCTTGTGGGTTGCAGAAGGTAGAAGGTCTGGCTTCTGTAACTGCTTCCTCACTGAACATGGGCGTTGACTGGTCGGTCCATACTCCCAGTCTGCCTCTCTCTTTCCCAAGTAGGGTGGGTCTCTGGGAAAGCAGAGCTCCAAGACACATTGGTGGGGTCTTCAGTCTAGGGAAGCCTGGCCGGCATCCTGATGACATCTGGACCTGGTGACTGAAAAGAGAGTTAACATACGAAGCCAAACAAATTGTTGAGCAATCATGGACCCAAAGCTTCGAATAGAGGAGAGGAAGTGTTAGGGGGTAAACTCTAGTGTACTTCTGCTTTCAGGTATATATTTTGCAGTAGTTTACCGATACGTGTGAACATATGATCTCTCTCACAGAAACTGGTGTATAACTAGGTTTGGGGACTTTGTTAGAAAGTGAACCACCTATGATGGAATTAGACTATACTATGAAAGGAAAGGTCTCACCCGAGTAATGAAGCTGAAGGGTTGTCATTCCACACATGAAGTCTCTGGACACAGTCTGAAGTGAAGCATGTTGAAGTGGCAATCGTTGTGTTGTTTAGGTTGTGATCGGCAGATGCAATATTATTTGATATGGATTGGGAGAGGCATACGGGAAGTGAGCCCTATCCAAGGGTTCCAGGACTGGGGGAAGTAGAGGCTCTATAGTGGAGATGTGAGGTTCCTGCTGTCTTAGGGTTCAAAAAGACAATCAATAGTTAACGTTATCATCACATTATTTGGTAACTGGGTTAACTTTGAAAATTCCTTT
Organism: Erinaceus europaeus; assembly: GCF_950295315.1. Lineage (NCBI taxonomy): Eukaryota > Metazoa > Chordata > Mammalia > Eulipotyphla > Erinaceidae > Erinaceus > Erinaceus europaeus. The sequence continues at coordinate 94,463,457 of NC_080164.1, forward strand.
CGCTAGGGTTTGCTGTATAGTACCCATTATCTTGTATATAGCTGTGCTATTGGTTGCTTCTGATCTACTTGGTCTAGGCTTTTGAGAGAGTCTGCATATCAATTACATAGCCTATATATTGAAAAGATTCAGTTTATGTTTTGAAAAACTTCGAGACATATAATTAATTTTCCCCCTCTCATATTAATTAACTAGTGATTTATATGACTACATTTTGCTAGGAGTATACATAAACACCATTCCCACCACCAAAAGACTGTGACCCATCCCTCCCACCCACTCCCACCGCCCACTGTCTCAGGAAGCTGCATGTCTACCCCTCACCACAGGGTTTCTACTTTGGTGCCCTACTTACAATTTGGTCAGGTCCTGCTTTTAATTTCCCTTTCAGCTCTTCTTACTCAACTTCTGTTGATGAGTGGGATCATCCCATACACATTTTTATCTTTCTGACTTAGCTCACTTAACATAATTCCTTCTAGCTCTGTCCAAGATGGGTCAGAGAAGGGTTCATTGTTCATTGTTCTTGATAACTGCATAGTATTCCATTGTGTATAAATAGCAACGCTTTCTCAGCCACTCATCTGTTGTTGGGCACCTGGGTTGCTTCCAGGTTTTAGCTATTATGAATTGTGCTGCTATGAACATAGGAGTACACACCTCTTTTTGGTTGGGTGTTATGGAGTCCTTGGGGTATAACCCCAGGAGAGGAATTACTGGATCATATGGAAGGTCCATGTCTAGCCTTCTGAGAGTTTTCCAGACTGCTCTCCACAGAGGCTGTACCAATTTACATTCCCACCAGCAATGTAAAAGGGTTCCTCTGTCCCCACAACCTCTCCAGCATTTGTTGCTGCTGTCCTTTTTGATGCATGTCAGTCTTACAGGAGTGAAGTGGTATCTTAGTGTTGTCTTAATTTACATTTCTCTGACAATCAGTGACCTAGAGCAGGTTTTCATATGTCTTTTGGATCTCCTCAGAGGTGAAGGATTTGTTCATATCCTCTGCCCATTTTTGGATGGGGTCATTTGCTTTTTTGATGCTAAGTTTGCTGAGCTTTTTATATATTTTGTTGATTAGTTTCTTGTCTGATGTATGGCATGTGAAGATCTTCTCCCATTCTGTGAGGGGTCTCTTTGTTTGTTTAATAGTTTCTTTGGATGTGTAGAAGCTTTTCAATTTGATGTAGTCCCATTGATTTGTTTCTGTTTTAGTCTTCCTTGCAATTGGGTTTGATTCATCAAATATATCCTTGAGGTGTAGGTGGGAAAGTGATTTACAAATATTTTCCTCTAAGTATTTGATTGTTTCTGGTCTGACATCTAGGTCTTTGATCCATTTGAAGTTGATTTTTGTTTCTGGTGAGATAAGGTGGTTCAGTTTCATTCTTCTGCATGTTACAACCCAGTTTTCCCAGCACCATTTATTGAAGAGAGCCGCCTTCTTCCATTTAACCCTTGGGGCCCCCATATCAAAGATTAGATGTCCATAGGTGTGGGGATTTATTTCTGGGCTTTCAATTCTGTTCCACTGGTCTGTGTGCCTATTTTTGTTCCAGTACCATGCTGTTTTGATGATGATGGCTTTATAATATAGTTTAAGGTCTGGGAGTATGATGCCTCCATTTCTGTTTCTTTTCCTTAAGATGGTTTTGGCAATTCTAGGTGTTTTCAGGTTCCAGATAAATGATTGTAGTGTTTGTTCTATTCTCTTAAAGAAGCTTGGTGGAACTTTGATGGGTATTGCATTAAATTTGTATATGGCTCTGGGGAGAATATTCATTTTGATGATATTTATTCTTCCAATCCATGAGCATGGGATATCTTTCCATTTCTTGGTATCAGTTTCTATTTCCTTGTGTAGTGACTCATAGTTTTCAGTATATAAGTATTTCATTACTTTGGTCAACTTTATTCCTAGGTATTTGATTGATTTTGCTGAAACAGTAAATGGGAGTGATTTCTGGGTGTCTTCTTTTTCAGATTTAGTGTTTGCATAAAGAAATGCCACTGATTTTTGTACATTTATTTTGTAGCCTGATACCTTGCTATATTGCCTAATAACTTCCAGTAGTTTTCTGCTGGATTCTTTAGGTTTTTCTATGTATAGTATCATATCATCTGCAAATAGTGAGAGTTTGACTTCTTCCCTTCCAATCTGTATTCCTTTGATTCCTTTCCTTTGCCTGATTGCTATGGTAAGAACTTCCAGTACTATGTTGAAGAGTAATGGTGACAGTGGACAGCCCTGTCTAGTCCCTGATCTAAGGGGGAATGCTTTCAGCTTCTGTCCATTGAGTATGATGTTGGCTGTAGGTTTGCTATATATAGACTCCACTATCTTGAGGAATTTCCCATCTATTCCCATTTTTTGTAGAGTTTTGAGCATGAATGTGTGTTGGATTTTGTCATAGGCGCTCTCTGCATCTATTGAAATAATGATGTGGTTTTTGGCTTTTTCTTTTATTGATGTGGTGAATGACATTGATTGACTTATAGATGTTGAACCAGCCTTGCATTCCTGCGATGAATTCCACTTGGTCGTGATGAACAATCTTTTTGATATGTTGCTGTATCCTGTTGGCCAAGATCTTGTTGAATATTTTGGCATCTATGTTCATCAGAGATATTGGTATGTAGTTTTCCTTTTTTGTTCTGTCCCTATCAGCTTTTGGTATCAGGGTGATGTTGGCTTCATAAAAGGTGGAAGGGAGTATTCCTGTTTCTTCAGTCTTATGGAAAAGCTTAAGAAGTATGGGTACTAATTGTTTCCTGATAGTTTTGTAGAATTCGTTTGTGAAGCCATGTGGTCCAGGAATTTTGTTGTTGGGGAGGTTCTTAATAACGGTTTCAATTTCTTTGTCTGTGATTGGTGCATGTAGATTTTGTAGTTTTTCTTGGTTCAGTTTTGGAAGGGCATATGCTTCTAGGAATTGTTCCATTTCTTCCAGATTCTCTAGCTTTTGGCGTATACTTCTTTATAGAAGTTTTGCAGGATTCTCTGGAGTTCTGTGGTGTCAGTTGTGATATCTCCTCCATCATTTACAATTCTGTTAACTTGCGTCTTCTCTCTTTTTTGTTTGATGAGTCTGGCTAGGGGTTTGTCAATTTTGTTTAATCTTTCAAAGAACCAACATTTGGCTTCATTGATCTTTTGTATGGTTCTTTTATTTTTGATGTTCTTTATTTCTGCTCTAACTTTAGTGATTTCTGTCCTTCTGGTTGCTTTAGGGTTCCTTTGTTCCTCTTCCTCTAAGTCCTTGAGGTGTGCTGTAAGGTCATTCATTTGGGCTTCTTCTTGGTGTTTAATATGTGATTGTATGGCTATAAGTTTCCCTCTCGGTACTGCTTTAGCTGTGTCCCAAATATATTAATAGGTTGTGTCTTCATTTTCATTAGTTTCCAGGAACATTTGAATTTCCTGCTTGAATGAGTCTCTGACCCAGTGGTTCTTAAGGAGCATGTTGTTTAGTTTCCAAATTCTGTGTCTTTTAATAATTTTCTGTTTGTTGTTAAATGTTAGTTTTACTCCACTGTGGTCTGAGAAGATACTTGGAATGATTTCAATGCTGTTGAATTTATTGATGCTGTCTTTGTGGCCTAACATGTGGTCTATCCTTGAGTATGTGTTCTGTGGATTTGAAAAGAAGGTGTATTCCAGTTTTTTGGGGTGGAGGAGTCTGAAAATGTCCAAGAGGTCTAGTCTGTCGATCTCTTCATTCAATTCTCTTGTATCTTTATTGGTTCTCTGCTTTGTTGATCTGTCTAAGTATGAGAGTGGGGGTATTGAAGTCTTCCACTATTATTGTATTACTATTGATGTTTTGAAATTCTTTCAGTAGATGCTTAATGTATTTAGATGGTCCCTCATTGGGTGCATAGATGTTAATAATTGTTAAGTCTTCTTGGCTGATTGATCTTCTAATCATTATGTAATGTCCTTGCCTATCTTTTATTACTTTATTTAATTTAAAATCTACCGTGTCTGAGATGAGAATGGCTGTTCCTGCCCTTTTTTGTGGTCCGTTAGCCTGTATGCTAGTTTTCCATCCTTTCACTTTAAGTCTGTGTTTATCTTGTTGTGACAGATGGGATTCTTACAAGCAGCATATGGTTGGGTTATGTTTTCTGATCCATCCCCCCACCCTGTGCCTTTTGATGGGTGAGTTTAAGCCATTGACATTTATTGATATTATGGATTTAATGTATTGTAGTGCCATTGTTCTAAAAAAAATTTGTTTGCTATGATGTATTGCAAGTATTATAGTGATGTTCTTGGTTATAAGAGGTCTTTTAGTACCTCTTTCAGGGCCGGCTTGGTGATGGTTACCCCCTTTAACTGTTGTTTCTCTAAGAAGGTTTTGATCCCTCCACCTAGTTTGAATGAAAGTCTAGCAGGATATATTATCCTTGGTTGAAACCCTTTTTCATTCAGGACTCGATAGATATCTTTCCACTTCTTTCTGGCTTTTGGAGTTTGAGTGGAGAAGTCTGCAGATAGTTTTATGGGTTTTCCCTTGTATGTGACTTTTTGTTTCTCTCTTGCAGCCTTTAGGATCCTTTCTTTATCCTTACTTCTTCTCATTGTGACTATGATGTGTCTTGGTGTCTTTAGGTCTGGGTTGATTCTGTTTGGCACTCTCTGGGCCTCTTGAACCTTGATATCCTTTCTGTTATTCAGGTCTGGGAAGTTTTCTTCTATTATTTTCTCTAGAATGTTTGCTTCCCCTTCCTCTCTTTCTTCCTCTGGCAGGCCAATTACACGAATGTTACTTCTTTTGAGATAATCCCATATGTCTCTGTTGTTGTTTTCAGTGTCTCTCAATCTCTTTTTAAGCTCTTTCACCTCTTTCTTTGTTTTCTCTAATTCATCCTCTGTCTGACTAATTCTGTTTTCTGCTTCTGTTAGTCTGCTTTCCCTTGCCTCAGCTTCTTTCTTCATTACAGCTAATTCAGCTTTCAGTTCTCTAATTGCCTCAAGATAATCAGTATTTTCCTTGGGGGTCTCAACTGTTGTTTCCCTAATACTGCCATTCCTTTCCTCCAATGTTGTTTTCATTTCTGTGATTAATAAGTTTATTATTGCTTCCATACTTTTCTTATCTATGGTTACTTCTGGCTGATTTGTAGTTTCTTCTGGGCTCTTGTCTTCATTCATTGGAGTAGCAGTTTTATTTGTTTTTGATCTACCCTTTTTTTTGATTTATGTGTTTCTTTTTTTTTTATGGTCTGTTTTTCCTCAGTTGTTGTGTCTTGAGTACAAGTAACACTGTACTAAATACCTTTATGACAATTGCACTCACCAACCTCCGGAATTACAGTAGCCACTGAAGTAAGTATTGAAGTAGTTTAATCATTACCAGTTAGCCAAACAATTTCTCCAGTCTGTGAAAAAATAGTAACCAAATCCCAGTGAAGAAAGAGAAAAGAAAGAGAGGATAGCAAGAATCTACATTTATGCAAATCTACTATCCACTGTATATTCTAGGGGTAACAAGAGGGGAAAGGGAACTAGAGCAGAGATACACACATAGAGAGTCCACTCTGAGTCAGATTTCTTCCCCAAAATAATGCACAAAGTCATAAAGGCAAAGAAGAAGGAAGAAGTGTATGACAAGATACAAGAAAAAAAAAGAAAAAAGAGACAAGTGAGAGAAAAGGGAAAAGATAAGAAAAAGAGCTGTAAGTAAAGAACAGTGAAAGGAAAGGTTTTTTTTATTACTTTATTTTTAATTTAATTTAATTTTTTTAATTAGCTAGGAGGAGGAGGGAAGGGAGAGTCTGTAGTTGAGGTAGAAATAAGGAGATAAGTTCCTCCCACAATAGATAAGATTCACACTACCCTAGCAATGAAAGATACCCTAAGAGTTAATTCTGCTGAACCTAAAGGGGGGGAAGATATATGCCTTTATATAATATTAATAATAAAATAGAGCAGGGTAAAAAAAAAAAAAACCCTGTCCCAGATTACCTCAAACCTCGTGATGAGAGGCAGCTGATTCTTAAGAATGAGAAAAAAAAAAAACAAAAACTCAGTACTAGACAAGGATAGCTGAAATAGACAATTATGCAAATCTATTATCCACTGTATGTTCTAGGGGTGACTAAAGGAGGAAGGGAAGTTGAGCAGAGACACTCGCAGTGGGAGTCCACACTGAGTCAGAATTCTTCCCCAAAATAATTCCCAAATGTGTATCAGTGAATTCAAAAAAGCACACTGTTTGGTGGTGTGGGGGCTGGGGCCTGTGGCTTTGGAAGCTGTAGGGTTAAGGAAGAAAGTATGACAAGAATGAGAAAAAGAAAAAAAAAAGAAAGAGAGAGAGAAAAATGAAAAAGATAAGAAAAAGAACAGTCATAAAAGAGCGGTGAAAGGAATGAGGTTTTATTTGTTTATTTATTTTTAATTATTTAATTAGCTATGCGCAGTGAGGTGGGGGGGTTGGCTACTTAGAAAGAAAAAAGGCCAGAGGTTTCAGAAGGGTATAGACTTAGAATGAATGATACTCCCTGGTGGGACAGGAATTTGGTAAAGACAGAAGCTCAGCAGGGGAGCCTGCTAGGAGTTGGTCCCCAGGGACTGGTTATAGGGTGGGGTGGGGGTGGGGGAGGGGGAGGCGGTGTGCTTAATAATTAAAAGGAAAAAAATGTATTCCCTTTTTTTCTACTCTATTTCTTAACCCAAATTAAGTTATTGTCACCTCCTTGGTGTCACCGCTAGGACCCTTTATTGACTGGCCTACTAAAGGCAGAAAATCCTACCGTATCCAGAAGATGTGGTCAGAGCTCAAGCCACTAGCAGCTTCTCAATCCACCATCTTCGGGAACCCCCCACTTCTCTAGTTCTTATTTTGACTGTCTCAATACATATTCCCTTTCCTTATATGAATTTCTCTCTTAGACCAGAACCAAGGCTGTCTACTGTTTTGGGGCCCACGTGTTCTCAGTTCTATTTCTAAATACGCATCTTCTAAGTTGAAGAAAACACTTGGGTTATTAACAACTTTCTAATATGATATTGTGACTTTCAGTACATTTTAAAAATTATCACCAGGATTAAGCTGTAGCTGGGTGCCTCCACAACAAATTCACAGCACCCAGAAACTTTTTAAATTTTATTTATTTATTTTTAACTGTTTGTAAAGACAGCAATTGAGAGGGAATGGAGGGTTAGGTAGAGGAAAAGAAATACACCTGCAGCAATGCTTCTCTCATGAGGAAGTTTTCCCCTGCAGGAAGGGATCAGAGGCTTGAACTTGGACCTTGCACATAACATGTGTGCTTTACTAGGCATGCCATAGCCCAATCCCTTGAGTTTCTTGAAAATGCAGATTTTTTTCAATACTTTAGTCATTTTTATTGCATGTGTACTGTAGAAAGTGAAAAATGATTATGTAAATTATAAGAAACAGAAGCTATCTGAAAAAATTTGGGGGTAAATACTAACTGCATTCATCTGTGAATAAGCACTTTTTTTGTCACTAACTATAACACCAGAGTGGGCTTCCCACTGGGAAATAGAAATAAGGAAACATAATACTCATTCCTATGAGATTATTAATAATAAAGATAACCATGAAATAAGGATGTCTTGCTAAGATTTGAAGAAGTATGGTCAGTGAGGAAGTAAGCATATGTCCAAAATAACCATAGCTGTTGCCTTTTCATAAACAGCTGAGGGCTACAGAGCCACATGAGGTTAAGTGATTTTATAATCTTGTAAACAACTATTAAATCACTAATAAAATTTAATTAAGAATCAATGAATGCCTGAATGAAAGTAACAGAGTGAATAGTGGGTTGGGGCTAGGTAAGGAACAAGGTCATTTTGGAGCTCTAATAAGAGAAAAGAAAGCCAAATTGCTAACCCAGTGAGCTAAATAAGGTTTGCTAACTTGGAAAGCACATACTTAAATATTATCAGACCTAATAAGGTATTGTTCAAAGCTCTGTACGATTTGGCTTGGAATGCAGTATCAAAAATTGACGTAAGTTCATAAATTACACTTCAATAATTACATCAAGTAGGTGAAGACTGATAAATTCAGATGGGTCTGAATTTGCTCCTAATTTCATTGTCCATAATCAGTGAAGAGGGATGTGGGGGAGGTCAGGTGGTGGTGCACTTAGTTGAGCGTACATGTTGCAGTGTGCAACAACCTGGGATCAAGACCCCGGTCCCTATCTGCAAGGGAAAGCTTCATGAGTGGTGAAGCAGTGTTTCAGGTGTCTCTCTCCCTCAATTTCTCTCTTTTTCTCTCCAATAAATAAATTAAACATGAAAGATTTATTTTAAAAAATGAGAAAGAGAGAGAGAGGGAGGGAGGGAGAGAAAGAGGGAGAAGGGAGAGAGAGAGAGAGAGAGAGAGAGAGAGAGAGAGGAGCTTTACTACATTGCTTGTGGGAATGTAAAATGGTAAAAATACTGTGGAGAACAGTATGGATAATCCTTAAACAAACACAAATGGAAATGCCACATGATTCAGCAATTCTACTACTAGGCATGTACTCAAAAGATACAATAACACTGATTTGAAGGGATATTTGCATCCTTCCCCCACCCTGTTTATAGCAACTTCATTCAGAATAGCAAAACCTGTATACAATCAAAATGCCCTTTGACATATGACTGGATAAAAAAAAAATTAAAGGTCGTATACTTAACAATTTATTCAGCAATAAAAAAGATGATACTGTGTCCTTTGGGATAAAGTGGCTGGAATTGGAGAAGATCATGCTTAGTGAGGCAAGTTAGGAGGTAGAAGACAACTACAGAATGGTTTCACTCATATGCAGCATATAGACAAGTATATGAATTGAAAAAAAAAATCAACCTAGTTCCAAGACTGTGGGAGAACAATAGTGGTTATCTATGGGAATGGGAGGTGGCATAGATCTTTGGTGATGGGAGTGGAATAAAATGAATTCTAAAAGAAAATGAATAAAGCTTTAAGGCTAAAAGAGAGAGTAAAAGAGAGAAAGAAATTGAGAGAGATAATTAAGAATTCACTGCAACATATCTAAGTGGTGACCTAGTCTGGAGAAAATGGTTCTCCTCCTGAAAATTAATATTAAAATATTTCTAGTAAAGAAAAAACCCACTGTGTTCTAAATATCAGTGATTGCAGGCAGTTAGATTAGGAAAAGAGGGAAATACTTAAGCAGAAGCACAGCACTGCATTGTTTGTGGATGTATCTGCAGTTGCTTCAAAGACATGCAGTGAATTTAAAGGCCCTCAGGAATCAAAGTGTTTAAGAAAATGAGCTTTGGATTGTTGCTTAGGGATTCTGGGAAGAGACAGAGGATATCTAGGATAACTGTCCCCTAACTAGAGCTCAGATTAAGGGACATCTGGTGCCATTGTATTAGGCTACTTCTTCAAGATTCCTCCCTTTCCACCAACTCACATGCAAAGCAAAACCAAGTGTCACCTGCTGACCAACAATAGAAACCAAAGCAGGTAGATAAAAGTATTGTTTATGGAAAACCACCATGATGACTTGACACTTAATAATGCATATTCAGAGGAGATATCAGATAAAATTTTTGTAAATGTTGTGTCAGGAAATTTGAAGAATACAATACTCTGAACTTAACATGGATAAATAAATTAAAAGAAAAAAGTGTGAGATCTGGGAGTGTGATGTCTCCATTTTTGTTTCTTTTCCTCAAGATTGTTTTGGCAATTCTATTCTAATTATATGGCTCTGGGGAGAATATTCATTTTGATATTTATTCTTCCAATCCATGAGCATGGGATGTCTTTCCATTTCTTGGTTATCAGTTTCTAATTCTTTGAATAGTGACTCATAGCTTTCAGTATACAAGTCATTCACTTCTTTGGTCAACTTTATTCCTAGGTATTTTATTGATTTTGCTGAAACAGTAAATGGGAGTGATTTCTGGATGTCTTCTTCTTCAGATTTAGTGTTTGCATAAAGAAATGCCACTGGTTTTTGTACATTGATTTTGTAGCCTGACACCTTGCTGTATTGCCTAATAACTTTCAGTAGTTTTCTGCTGGATTCTTTAGGTTTTTCTATGTATACTATCATATTATCTGTAAATAGTGAGAGCTTGACTTCTTCCCTTCCAATCTATATTCCTTTGATTTCATTCTCTTGCCTGATTGCTATGGCAAAAACTTCCAATACTATGCTGAAGAGTAATGGTGATAGTGGACAGCCGATCTGAGGGGGAATGCTTTCAGCTTCTGTCCATTGAGTATGATGTTGGCTGTAGGTTTGCTATATATGGATTCCACTATCTTGAGACATTTCCCAACTATTCCCATTTTTTTTTGTGTGTGTGTGTTTTGAGCTTGAATGCATGTTGGATTTTGTAAAAGGTTTTCTCTGCATCTATTGAGATAATCACATAGTTTTTGGCTTTGCTTTTATTGATGTGGTGAATGACATTGATTGACTGAGGTATGTTAAACCAGACTTGCATTCCTGGATAAATCCCACTTGGTCAGGATGAACAATCTTTTTGATATACTGCTGTATCCAGTTGGCCAGGATCTTGTTTAATATTTTGGCATCTATATTCATATGAAATACTGGTCTGTAGTTTTCCTTTTTTGTTGTGTCCCTATCTGCTTTTGGTAGAGGGAAGAGAGTAGTAGAGAGGGAGAGAGACAGAGAGACACCTGCAATAACTGAAGTAACTCTTTGAGAGACTGAAGATTCCATTAGAAAAGCAAATATCAGAATGGCAGGGTCTCAGAAGGATAGGAGACAAAGAAATAATAGAGAAAATTGTCAAAATCTGGGATATGGTCTGGATTTAGTTGTTCAAGAAGCAGAGAGAACATCCAAATTCCTAAACTTAAGTAGATCTACACCAATACACATCATTGTGAAGCTACCAAAAGTCAAGGCCAAAGAAAAAAATTTAGTAAGCTGCTAGTTAGGAAAAAGAAAAATGTGGCTTATAGGAAAAGTTAGAGACAGGCTGAGAGTATGTATCGACTTGTCAATGCCCATATTCAGTGCAGAAGCAATTACAGAAGCCATACCTTCCACCTTCTGCACCCCATAATGATCCTGGATCCATACTCCCAGAGGACTAAAGAATAGGAAAGCCAGCAGGGTAGGGGATGGTGTACAGAATTATGGTAATGAGAATTGTGTGGAATTGTACTTTACCCCTCATCTCCTATGGTCTTGTCAATATTTTTTATTTGATGAATAATTTTTTAAAAAGCAAGCATAGTCAGGCTCACATCAATTATCAGCAATAATCATGGAGACCAGGAGAGAGTGTGATGACATAGTTGAAGTGTTAAGAGACAGTTACTTCTGGTCACACATACTTTACCCTGAAATATTATCATTAAAGCATGAAGGTGCAATGAAAGCAGTACCAGATATACAAAAAGTAAAGGTATTTTCCATTACATGCTTGCCTTTCAAGAGTCATTAAAAGGGGTGCCACAGGAAAAGAAACTAGGAACACTGAACTCTCAACAAGGTGATGCATAATAAAACAAACCTAGAACCATAAGTCATAGAAATAGGAGATAAGGTGCCCAGGCAGTGGTTCACTCAGTTGAGTGTACGGGCTACCATATACAAGGACACAGATTCAAGTCCCCCGTCTCCACTTGTGGTGGGGGGTGGTGGTGGGGTAACAAATGGTGAAGCATGGATGTAGGTGTCTCTTTCTCAGCATCTCTCTGTCCATCTCTCAATTTCTCTCTATTCTATAAAATAAAATAAGTATCAACAATAATTTTATGAAAGATTTATAAAAAAAGAAGTATGAGACAGCTTTTGTATGAAAGGGGAAGAAGAAACAGGTAGATGCTGTTAAACAAAAAGTGGTGAGATAAGAACAGTTTAGAAATGACTCTTAGATATCCTTATATATAATACACTTCTATGTAAATTATAATATTTTATGTATAACACATTTATAGGCATACAGTCCTTTGTATCTTTTTAAAATTTTTTAACTTTATTTGTTGGATAGAGACAGTCAGAAATTGAGAGGGAAGAGGGTGATAGGGAGAGAGACAGAGAGACACCTGCAACATTGATTCACCACCCGTGAAACTTTCCCCCCGCAGGTGGGGACTAGGGGCTCAAACTTGGGTCCTTGCATACCGTAACATGTGCCCTCAACCAGGTGTGCCCCTAGTCCTCTATATTTTTTTAAGTGATTTCATTTCCTCTCTGGTACTCTTTAGTATTCCCTATACCTACACATTAGTGCTATTCTTCTTATAAGACATGGTTTGTACGTATCCATCTTTTATAACATTCACATTTGGATGAGATAGTCTTTCTGGGACAAACTATTATAATAATGACCTGAGGGAGATGGTGAGGGGAATAGGGAAGGGGGAGATAAAGGACAGATTAACAAGTACAGCCTCTGCTTTAGTGTGTGAATGTCTGTGTTTGAAGCCTGGCACGACAAGGGGCCACCATGGAAGGCACCAGCAGAGCTCCTTCAATGGCTAAGTAGTGCTCTGGTGTCTCTCAGCACCTTCACCTTATAGCAATAAATCCAATAACTTGGGATCCTGTGACAGCTATGCAGTATCCTGTATTTAAGAGGTCAGTTCACCCTCTCTTTGCATTTTTGATTTTTTATTATCTTTATTTATTTGATAGAGACAGCCAGAAATTGATAAGAAAGGGGAGACTGAAACAAAGAGATGGCTGCAGCCCTGTTTCATCACATACAAAGCTTTCTTCCTGCAGATGGGGTCTGAGGGTTCAAGTCTGGGTCCCTGAGCATTGTAACATGTGCACTCAACCAGGTGTGCCATTACCGCCACCCACCCTACCCACTGTGTGTGGTTTTTGTGTGTGTGTGTGTGTGTGTGTGTGTGTTTTCAAGGACTATTGTTACTATAGTTTAAGTCTGTTACCATATGACCTGTATTTCTCTGAAATACAATTACTGGGTGGTTTTGCTTAGATATGCAATATAAATAAATGAAACCCATGATTTTTTTAAACAAAAAAGCCAAACTGTATTTAAGTCTATGAAAAGTATGGCATTGTTTGTTTGTTTTTCTGGATGAAGTGGGAGATTGGGAATAGGGGAGGGTGCAGAACTGTGTTGGTAGGTTTGGTTTGGAACTATATTCCAGTAGTCTTATGAGTTTGTAATTCTTTATTAAATGGCAAATAACAGTAAGTCTTTTTTAAAAACAGGGAGTAACTATGGCTCTGTGGATCTCTAGAGAAACTGTTACCATTACTTAGGAATGCAGATTAGCTTAAGATATAAATTTTGAAGACCTCAGAGGCTGAATTTCTTGCCACAGCTCAGTCCTTTGTCCTTTCCTTAATCATAAAAAACAACCACTGACACCTCCCTGCCCCTACCACCACTGTGACCTGGAGGAATAGAAGAATCTAGGTGGACAGGCAGCCTCTATCTGTGAGTTAATCAGTTAGCATGTACTTTCTCTGTCTGAGAAACATTCATTATCTTCTATGTGCAGTATCTTCTTCTTAACATCCCAGTACCTTTAACAAAGGATGAAAATTCCAAAGGGAACCCCCTTTTTTTTCTATAGCAATTACTACAATGTAAGCTCTCCTTATGAATGGTCCTAAACTTTTTTTTTTCTTGACTAAAGTGCATGATGATGTTTAAATAATTTATCTACTCCATGAAGAAACTGAAGGGGTGGGACATTTTCCTATACCTAATCATGGATAATGCAAGTTTACTGTGCATCTGGCATTTTGCTTTCATGGGAAGGATGATCATCTGCAGTCCATAATTAGAGAGCTAGTGTTTACCTCAGTGTACTGTTTGATTTTGTGCCACTGGGGAACCTACCTGGGCATCTTTTTTATTTTTTTTATTGGAGAGAGGTGGGGGGGAGGATATAAAGAGAATAGTCAGATAAAGAGAGAGCAGAAAGGGATGGACTGACACCATAGCCCTGCTCCATGACTTATGGAGATCCTCTTGGTGCTACCCATAATACACTCATATGTTGCTGGGGCTTGAACCCTGGGCCTGACTTATGGTAATACATGCTATACTAGCTGAGTTATCCTCCAGCCCAGTGTGCTGTTTATTATTGAAGTTATATATTTTCTTTTACTCTATTTGTTTATTCCCTTGCCTTTTTATTATAGACTAAAGGACACAGTTTGCTAATTACTTCATTTCTCAGTATGATTAGTTAGTGGGCCAAGATAGAGTTACATGCATTATTGATACAGAGACAGACTGTGGTACCTTCTTCCTCATCTCACAATCCAGTGGGTCAGACAGAGAATCACTGTAATACTCTTCAGCCTTTATTTCAATGTGTTACATAGAGCATTACAATTGTATTAGAGAGGGAGAAAGAGGGGCAGGAGGAAGAAAAATTAACTTATCAGTCAAAGTAAATAAATTAGAGGATCAGACCTGAGTATTAAAAACTGAGAATAAGACCTACAGGGTGGCTTAACTGAGGAACAGGACTCTCCACAGCATATCTATCTTCACTAGTGTGACATTATACACAGTGTAGTTGTTGCAGATCTTGGATGCCACAGGACCCAGCAACAAACTCTCCTCCTTCGTAACTCAAAAACATCTCTGCTTTTGAGTATAGTTAATATGATGCATCAAAGAGCATAATTGATTACAGCTACTTGTCAGTGAAGCTTTCTTACCAGGAGATGGCTTGGGATTACTTTCTCAGACCTTAGAATAAGCCTGTTTTATTCAGGAACATGAGGCATATTTCAGGGAAGGTTGTTTGAAGTTGCCACGTTGACCTCCTGTAGGTTTCATTCTATCACTAAAAAATAGGTCATGTCACTCACAGACCCAACTGAAAACTCAGAAATAAGCCCACACAAATAGAATCACCAAATATATGACAAAGGGGCCAAAAGCACTCAATGGGGAAAAGAAGACCTCCACAACAAGTGGATAATAATTGTAATAGTATCATAAATAATAATTTGATAGGCACATGCAGAAAAATAAAACTAGGTCATCATTTAACACCATGCACCAAAATCAGATTAAAATGAATCAAAATATAGATATTAGAGCAGAAACTCAAAAATATATAGAACAAATATAGGTGAAACACTACAGGATCTTAACACTAAAGACATTTGAAGACTTGAGTCCATGGCATGTGAAAACAAAAGTAAATAAATGGGAATATATCAAACTTAAAAGCTTCTATACATCAACAATAAACTACTCAAGGATTTACAGGCAACTCAGGAACTTGGAGAGGATATTTGCACATCACGCAATGGACATATTATTGATATCAAACATCTGTAAAGCACCAGTACAATTCAACAACAACCCATAAAAAATAAGACAAAGTACAGATACACACAGCCCACAGACATATGAAGAAATGCTCCATCTCGCTTATCATTAGAGTGATACAAGTCAAAACTACACTGATATTCCATCTCATCATGTAACACCATGCAAAAAAGATTAGATTAAAATGAAACAAAATCTAGATATTAGATCAGAAACTCTAAAATATATAGAACAAATATAGGCAAAACATTGCAGGATCCCATCTATAATGGGATATATATATGTCATAGAATACTACTCAGCAATAAAAAGCAAAATGATATTGTGTCCTTGGGACAAAATGGATAAAATGGAGTGATTATGTTTAGAAAAATAAGTGAAGACCTCCTATCCCTAGTCAACTAGGAATATCAAAGAGATCACCTCGGACCGCAGCAAGACAGGACTAGAACTACTTTGGGAACTCACCAAATCACTGGTGAGTGCAGATATATGTGGCTCATGGGCAGAGAGGAGCCCTAAGGAGAGACTCCTAGGGCTGAAGCCCATATCTGCTCCCAAGCTGCTGGTAACAGTCCAGCAGTTTTTCAGTTGAGGAGCCACCACCAGTCTGTTTTACCAACAAAAAGACTGCTGAAGGGAGGAGAGGACTCACCTAAGGCTCACCAAAGGCAACTGTGAATCTCCAGTGCTACTGCCCCTCAGAGGCTGGAGCAGCAGCCCAGAATCCCTGTGCTGACATTGGAGGGCAGAGAACTGGCTGGGAAACTCAAGAGAAGATCTACACACCCCAAAGGGCTAGAGGTGGGGCTGTATAGTGGGAGCCTTTCCACATTGTTCTCCTGATGAATTGGGAGACACAGTGAATAACTGCCACAGAACCCACTGAGTATAAATGGGATTTATTGGGAATTGGGTGGTAGTGCAGCAGGTTAAGCACAGGTGGCGCCAAGTTCAAGACCCCGGCTCCCCACCTGCAGGGGAGTTGCTTCACAGGCAGTGAAGCAGGTTTGCAGGTGTCTCTCTTTCTCTCTCCATCTCTGTCTTCCCCTCCTCTCTCCATTTCTCTCTGTCCTATCCAACAACGATGACATCAACAACAACAACAATAACTACAACAATAAAACAACAAAGGCAACAAAAGGGAAAATAAATATTTAAAAAAATAAAAAGAAAAAAGGGATTTGTTTGGAAACTCACAGGGCCAAGTAGTACTTCCAGCTTGGTTCTGGTTGCTGTAATAATAGCTGAATTGAGCCCACAGCTTTGGATCCTCAGGGCATTGGATTCTCTATGCATAACCACTGTGCTATCTCTCCCCCACTCCACTTTATCTCTTGGTCAGGAGTGAGTGATTAAGCTAAAAAGCCTACTTATAATCAAAAAGTATAACTGTTTCAGTTTCACTGACTCTGATTGGTTTATGTTTCCTTGTTCTTACTGGTTTACTTTTGGAGGGTTATATGTTTCTAGGACATTACCATTTCTTCCAGGTTCTCTAGCTTGGTACCATATAGATGTTCATAGAAGTCTCACATGATACTTTGTATTTTTGTGGTGTCTGTTGTTATATCTCCTCTTTTATTTACAATCCTATTTACTTGAGTCTCTTTTATTATTGAGTCTGGTCAAGGATTTGTCAACTTTTTACCCTTTCAAAGAACCAACATATAGTTTTATTGATCTTTTGCATGTTTTCTTACTTTCAATGTTGTTTATTTCTGCTCTAGTTCTCATTATTTCAGTTTCTCTGGTTGTTTTTAGGTACCATTGCTCTTTTTCTTCTAAGTCCTTAAGGTGTTCAGCCAGGTTTGTTTGAGCTTTTTCTTGTTTCCTAATGTGTGCCTCTATGGCTATTATTTTTCCTTTTAGTAATGCCTTAGCTATGTCCCAAATATTTCAATAGCTCATGTCTTCATTTTGATTTTATTCTAGGAACATTTTAATTTCTTCCTTAATTTCCTCTTTGTCCCAGTAGTTGTTAAGTAGTGCATTGTTGAGCTTTATATTGTGTCAGATGTGAGAATAACTGTTCCTGCCCTTTGTTTATTTTATTAGCTTATATGATGTTTGGGGATTTTTACTAATTTTCTTTTTGTTATTGTTAGTTTAATTCTGCTGTGGTTTGAGAGGATGCTTGGGATGATTTGAATGCTCTTGAATCTGTTGATACTGTTTTTGTGGCCTGACATGGTGTTTCATGTGTACTCAAAAAAGAATGTGTATCCTGTTTTCATGTATTGAACAACTCTGTAAATTTCCAGTAGATTTAGTTTATCTCTTTGTTTAGTTTTGTTGTTTCTCTATTAACAAGCAAAAGAACCTCACAAAACAGAAACCAACACACATGAAGAAAAACAGAAACAAAAATGACCAACCTAACATACAGAAAAGGTATACACAGAAAGATAGAGAAGGAATTAACAAACTTACAGAATATGTATATGCTCACAGTTGTGGTGGAAGTTGGTCTGATGGAGTTTCCCAGAGTTCCTAAAGTGCCCACTTTTGCCAGTTCTCTGCTGCAGTTGTGACAGGTCTAGGTTGAAGGGGTGGCTGCCTCATTTTTTCAGTGGATAAACCAATCAACCTTCCAGGCTTCTCAGGGCTCTCTGCAGTTCAATTCTAGTCAAAAAAGGTCACAGGAATCCACCCATGTTCTGATAAAAGGTGTACTCTCTGTGAAGTTCAGTCCTGTAATCTTTCAAATGGGTTTCTTTACATAATATGTCTGTGTCTCACTAATTCTCAAATAAACCACCTCTGGACTGAGGGATGGGATTGGAGTACAGTGTGTTACTCACCACTTGACTAGTCTATGTTCTTTCAAGCACACCTTTGCTAATTCATAAATGGGTTATAATTTCCCACAGTGGTTTCTTTTTGCTGCATCCTCTGTAGTTTCTCTTTTACTGGCCTGGAATTCCCACTTCCACTCAGCAGGATCTGAAAAGATTTTGTGAGGAAAAAGCCTTAATGTTGTCTTTGTGCTGCCATCTTGACTCCATTTTATTTATTTATTTATTTATTTATTTATTTATTTATTTATTTATCTTACTGTTAACTGGAATAGGTGCTACAGGCAACAAAAAAATTCAAATATCTATTGACTGTCTTCACACTTCATGGTACTCATATATATTCAGAAAGGAAGGGTACAGGAGTGTTTCCTAGAATGCATTTCTCTGTTGCCTTCCTTCCTAGGGTCTTTGTCTGTATGGAACATCTCAGCTCCTCCACATTGCTACCTGCGCCAAAGGCATGGGCATCTTCAGTGTCTCTATGTTCCTCTTCCTAGATTATTTGGGCAGATGCCTGTTCTGTCTTTGTTCTCCCAGACAGCCACCTCAGCATACCTCTCCATCTCCATTTTATCTCATGGATCTTTGGATCTCCCTAGTATTATTGTAAATACAGTTTATGATCATCTCTGATGTCTTCAAGCTCACCTTCATATTGCAGAAATCTCTAAATGGTGACCTGTTCCTATATCAGAGTTCTTTCATAGTATGTTCATTTTTTTAAAAAATGGAATATATTTCAAATAAAATGCCTTGAAAATTCACCTTATCATGTAAGACACATGATTCAGTGGTTTTAGTGTATTCATGTAAACCATCATAACTAATTTCTGAACATTTTTACTACTCTACAGGGAAGCTCTATAAAGGTTGGTAGACACTTCCCAATCCATGTAAGCTCCCACATTTCATCTTTTCCATTTTGTGGCTTGTTCTTATCAGGGCATATCAGATTTATAAGCAATGATAATAGATAGTAAATGATCACAATATCAGTCTGTGATATTGCTAAGCCTTCTACCATAACAAACATGAAACCAGCTATTAGATTTATTTTAATAAGTAACAATGTATTTAGATAAAAGGAGAGGAAAGGTGGTCCAGGAGGTGGTGCAGTGATAAAGCTTTGGACTCTCAAGCATAAGGTCCCAAGTTTGATCCCCGGCAGCACATGTGCCAGAGTGATGTCTGGTTCTTTCTCTCTTCTCCTATCTTTCTCATACATAAATAAAATCTTTTAAAAAATGGAGAGGAAAGGCTGATTTTTAAAAAGTGTTCAGTGTCAGCTGTGGCAGGCATAATTTTATCTGAAATTATCACAAATCTAGAACATTTAAGAGGTTTTAGAGTTCTGTACTGTAAAGAGAAACTTTTTATTACTTAGAATGAAAATCTCAGAAAGAGGGCTGAAAAGATGACTCATCTGTAGAGTGTGACTACATTTCCATGTATCTGACTCAGGTTTTAGCCTACCTTGCACCACACTGGATTGAAGGAATGATTCCATTCCCTCTGTCTCTTGGTCTCTGCCTTTATCTAGAAAAGTTGGCTTGGAGTAGTGAAGTCCAGGTGATAATGGAAAAGAAAAAGCCAGAAATATATTATTATATAACAGTGTGCTTTCAATTTAGCTTAAGAAAAAAATCCATTTGTTATAAGACTGTATAATAAAAGTAATTCTTGGAGAATGTGCTTATGATGTCTTTTGAGAACACTTTTTTTCTGTCCCCGTAATGGGTTATTCCATCTAATCTATTCCCAGCAAAATAAAATTGCTCATTTGTATTTTTAAAAGATCTATTTCTAGAAATTTGAGATGCCGACTTGAAGCTGACCTACTTCCAAATGTGTAATAATCTATGTGTGTGTGCACACAGGGAATTTGCTTTTATCAAAATGTCTTTTTGTTTTTTTGTAACCAGAAAATAGCTCCAGTGGTAGAATACAAGACTCACATCCCTAAGTCTCCTGGTTTGATCCCTAGCACAGCATCTACTGGAGTGGTGCTTTGACATATTTCTGTCTCAAGTGAAACTCTCATTATATATCTCATATAAAACATATAAATGAGAATCTTTTAAAAATGTCTTTTATTACACCTTGGGAAAACAATGGTAGTTATCCTCGGAATAGGAGCAGAGAATATTGGTGGTGCAAGTGGTATGGAACTATACTCCTATTCTTTTATAATCTTGCACATCAATAATATATTTTAAATGTCCACTACTACACTTGACTACTTTATATACTATTTTTTAGATTGAACATTAAGCTACTGAGTTAAATCAACATTTGCTGGAAGAAATAGTTTGATAATAAAATTATAGTATTAATGATTTGTAGTCCCAAAAGGGCATTATAAAAACAGTGTCTTTTTTGCATATAAAAATCTCTAGTATTATGTAAATTATATAAAATAAGGTTTGTAAAGTCCCCTAAGTATTTTGAATACATCAAATATACTCTCAAATTTCTCTTGTTCTAAATTTACAAAATATAAAGCCCCTCCATATATATAGTGTATGTGTGTGTGGTGGCTTTGACTTTTGTTATAGAATATATAAATTATGTTCACCAAAAGCAGATGGTAATTTTTTTAAAAAAATTATTATGAGGAATACTGTTTTTTAATCATTTTATTTGGGGTCTAATAAAGTGCCATTGTTGACAATGGGTACAATTTATCACCTCCCAGTGATAGGTGTTTGCAAAGCACTCTCACTCCCAAATTAGCTCCTTTCCCACCATCATGGATAAGTACCCTAAACCCCTTTCCCACCAAACTCCTCATTGTCCTCCTTCCCCAGAAGTCTTTGCTTTGGTACAATATACCATACTCAGTCCGTATCTTACTTTGAATTTTCTCTGTCTACACTTTCTTATGTTCTACCTCTGAGTGAGATCATCAGGTATTCATCCTTCTCATTTTTGCTTATCTCACTTAACATGATTCTTTCAAGCTCCATCCAAGATGAGGTGAAGGATGAAATGAACTTAAAAATGAACTTCACTTTTAAGAGCTGAGTGACAGATGCATATGGGGAAATACTATATTTAGAGTATTGTTATCTCAAGGCTACATTCTTACATCTCCCCCAAATAATCAGGGGCCAGGTGATGGTGCCCCTAGTTGGGTTCACATGTTACCATGTGCAAGGACTCAGATTTGAGCCCCTGTTTATCACCTCCAGAGAAGTTTCACAAGTAGGGAAGCAGGTCTGCAGGTATATACCTTTCTCCATCCATATATATCTCTTCCTCCCTTCTCAGTTTCTCTCTGTCAAATAAAATAGACAACAGGAGAAGAAGAAGAAGAAGGGGAAATGAGAAGGAAAACTTGGCCACTGGAAGCAGTGGATTCATATTGCTGGCACCCAGCCCCATCAATAACTTTACTGAAAATAAACAAACAAAATGTCATCTAACTCTACTATAAGACACTGTGTCCCAACTTATTTACCACTCCCTTGTCCTGTTTTAGTATTCTTAAAACTTTCCCTATAACCCAGGAGAAATTACCCCTTCCCAGTGATCTCTAGAGGAATATGCTGTTCCTTTCTAGATCTCACTGGTGGAGGGGTGTGTTACTGTGTTTCCTCCTCTCCTGTATTACAGCTCTCTTCTTCTCTTGCAGTGGGACAGCCCCTTATCCTGTTTGCTGGTTATTCTGGGCTTGGATTTATGCAAATTCTTACACCTGTGTCATGATCTCCAGAGGTGGTAAAGAGAGCTTATCTCTATTCAGTCTTTATTTTTTTTATTGTACTCCCCACCCCATTACACTGAAAATACTAATATTTCTATTGTTTAATTTTTTGATAAGAAAAAATCTAAAATGAAAAATATCTATCGTATTTATAGGTAGCATAACTGTATTAGAATTATTTTCCATTTTAAATGAATGCAATTGTTTACAGACCTTCTGCATTTGAATGTGTATAGAGAGGACTGTGAGTGAATTTGAATATATGCAAATCTATATAGATACACATGGCTGTAAGCCAAATAAATGTTATTATTTTCAGTGGGGAAAAGAACAATTAAGTGACTCATGAACATTGGTCCCATGTACATTTCTGTCTTAAAGGATTAAGATTTGTTACTTCATAAAAAACTGAGCATATTATAAGTATCAAGTAAATGCTTCTAGGGCTCAGTCATGATGTGAGATATAAAGTAAAGTTGAATCATACCTATAAAATGTAAAAACTAGAAATACATTTGGTTACTAATATGCTGCAAAGGTAGGAATGGTGAATTATGCATAATGATTTGATGAAAAGTATAAGCAAACTATTTAATATATATTAAGTATATTTAAGGGTATGGATATATGTGTAAATAAGTACACATATAAATGTGCTTATTTATATTGGTATATAAAAATAAATGTATTTTACTATAAGAAATGTGTAGTAAGATTACCTGAAAAATCATTGGAATTCCTATAGGATACAAGTACTTACTAGGGCTAGAGTTGAGAGGATATACTTTGATGCAAAGGCTATCTTTAATACATGATTATAACTTGCATTGTTTTCTTTTGAAACATTTCCAGTGTATATACAAAATTCTGGTGCACAATAAAAAATATGTGAAATTTGGGGTCTGGGTAGTGGTGCACCCATTTGAGTGATCATGCTACCATGTGCAAGGACCTAGGTTCAAGCCCCCATTCCCCACCTTCAGGGTCGAAGCTTTGTGAGCAATAAAGCAATTATTCAGGTATGCCTCTCTCTCTGCCTTGCCCCCCCACCTCCCTGATCACTCTTGACTTCTCTATATCTATACAATAAAAAAATTTAAAAATTAAAATATGTGACATTCCTCCTAGAATTATTTACTTTATAGTACTATAATGTAGAGAAAAAATGGTTGTAGCCTAGGTATTCTTGATATGTATAAGTCTGCTTTGATGAAATTATGCATGTATAATATACTTTAATTGCTTCATGATATCCCAATGTATGTATGTGTATGTGTACTGGCATTTATTTAGACACATAAATGCTGGACATTTTGGTCTTCAATGTTACAAATAAATCAGAAAGGAGCACTTGTGTGTAAGTTTTCACGTAGATATATGCTTTCATTTGAGTAAAAGCCACAGAGTAGGATGGCAATATTATAAGTATACACTTAACTTTTTAGAAAGCTGCCAAAATATTGGGGTTTTGGACAAGCCATGATGCTTTTTTTGCATAGAAAAATATTAAAAGATATGTTATGACTTTTCCAACAACCCAATATTTTCAAAAATGGTTTATCATTTTTGTACAAACACCAGGATTTATGAGTGTTTATTTCTTCTGTATTCGCATCAACATGTTACATGATAGTCAATTTAGTTTTAACTATTCAACAGGCATGTAATGGTATGTCACTGTGAATTTAATTTACATTTTTCATAATGATATGACATTGACTGTCTATTGTACTTAGTGAGCATCTGTGTATCTTCTGTGGCAAGCAATCTGTTCAGATACTTTGCCCATTCTTTTATTAGGATTTGTTTTTCTTATTGCTAGTTTTGAAACATTTTAATATTATATAATAAGGTACTCTGTTAGCAATGATTTTAAGGTGTGATTGAATCTCTCTGTATTTAACCTTGGGAAGGCTGAGTTCTTCTTTAAAAGTATCCAAGGATAAAGAAGAATTTTAAATCTATTAGTAATGAGTGAGATAATCTTCCTTTTATTCTTTTGTTAGGGAAATAATTATCTACAAAATAGTTGTTGAAATATGGGTACAATTTCTTATATTTGTGTAAAAATATCTGTGCACCAATGCCCATTTTTTTAAAAAATTATTTTTAAAAAAATTATTATCTTTTTAATTTATTGGATAGAGACTGACAGAGATCAGGAGGGAAGAGGGACATAGGGAGGGAGACAAAAAGTCACTTGTAGCTATTCTTTACCACTAGCAAATCTTTCCCCTTGAATGTGGGAAACAGGGACTCCAACTGGGGTCCTTGTACACTGTAACATGTATGCTCAACCAGGTGGCCACCTGCCACCCCCCCACCCCTGTTCTCTACTCCAATACCTTTGTCCTTGCTTCCACAGATCACATCTATTTCAAGTTGTGGACTGTGTTTTGCCTTTCTCTCTTAGTGTCTTAAGTGAGATTATCTGGTTCTATTTTACTACTTCTGGCTTCTGTAATTGTTTCTCCACTGAACATGGGCATTGACAGGTCTATCCATACTCCCAGCCTGCCTTTCTCTTTCCCTAGTGGAGCAGGGCTCTGGGGAAGTGAAGTCCCAGGACACATTGGTGGGGTTGTCTGTCCAGGGAAGTCTGGCCGGCATTATGCTAGCATCTGGAACCTGGTGGCTGAAAAAGGGTTAACATACAAAGTCAAACAAATTGTTGATCAATCATAGACCTAAAGACTGGAATATTGCAGATGAAGAGTTCGCGGGGGGGGGGGGGGTGTCTCCGTTTTGTAGATAGCTAGTAGGCATATTTTAGTTATATTCCAAAGGGCCTGTGGCCATACTAGCTTTTTAAATATTATTATTATTCTTTTTTCCCCTGAGCCTGAAATCTAATATGCAGGTGGATCCAAGTTATTATCTGGGGAGATGATATCATGGCTGGAAAAAGGACCAGAAAGCTGGATCAGGGAAGAGACTAGCTCCCTAATACGGGGAAGGTGTACAAATATTGTTGACTATAAACCCCATTAATTTGATCTGATCTAGGGCCCATAATCAGCTTAGGAGCCTTCAGCCTTGTTTCACCACTGGGAAATCTTTCTGCCTGCATTTGGGGATGGGGTGGGGCACTTAAACCTGGTCCTTGAGCATTGCAACATATGAGCTCAGTCAGGTGCTCTACCACCTATCCCATAACCAATTTTTTTTGAGATTTTATTTATTAATTCATGAGAAATAATAGGAGAGAGAAAAAGAACCAGACATCATTATGGTACATGTGCTGCCAGGGATTGAATTTAGGACCTCATGCTAGAGAGTCCAATGCCTTATCCACTGCACCACCTCCTAGACTACTGACCAGAATTCTTTATGGGGTGCAGAAGGTGAAATGTCTGACTTCTGCTGGACATCAGTGTTGGCTGGTGGACCCAGGTAAATAGATTTTTATTTAAGTGTATCAATGATTATTTTAATCTATTGATGTTTGGGAAAGATGGGTTAAATTACAATCATTAAAATTATAGATGAGTTCTCTCCTCTCCTGGGTCAACTAGGAATACCAAAAGAAATCACCTGGTACCACAACAAGGCAGGACTAGAACGACTTCAGGAACCCAACAAATCACCATTGAGTGCAAACACATGTGGTTCATGGACAGAGAGGAGCCTGGGGAGAGATTAAGTGACTGGTAATAGTCTGGCAGTTTACCAGAAACGGCACCACTTCCAATCTATTTTTCCAACAAAAAGTTGGCTAAAGGGAGGAGAGGAATCCCATAAGACTCACTAAATGCAACTATGATTCTCCTCAGAATCTGAAGCAGTTTTGTTGAGTTAGGTGGGTTTCCTGTAGACAGCATATAGTTGGGTTGTGATTTCTGATCCATCTTCCTACTTTGTGCATTTTAATAGGTGGATTGAGGCCATCGACACTGATTGATATCAAATATTGATGATATTTTAATGCCATTCTTGTATATTTTTAGATATATGGCATATTTATGGTGGTCTGACTGTTTATAGAAGACCTTACTGTATGTATGGCCCATGGATGGGAATACTGTGATACAGGAATCTCTGGGGTTGTGGTCTCTCTCTTCTCTCTCTCTCTCCATCTCTTTCTTTGTGAATGAAAATATTGGTTCTGGAGTGGTGAAATATTGTGTATGAGGCTCCAGGTTACAGAAAGAAAAAACAAATAAAACCAATTTTCTTAATTAATTTGCAAAGAAATTGTACGAGAATAGATAATTGAGCTATTTCAACCCTCATGATGTGAGAGAAGCTTAAAGATAGTCATAGGCTGGTGTTGAAGTGGAATAGGGGCGTGGTAATGAAACTTGATATAGGACATAAGTAAAGAAGTAATTTACACAGGAGAAATTAGTAAAACCATGAAAAGTGAGTTATTTGAGAAAAATATACATTGTAGAGAATCATTCCAATTCTCTGAATAGTTGATTTATGATAAAGACAATAAGGTTATTAGAATCATCATTCTGAGCTTTAGTTCTAATCATTAATATGATAAGTAAAGCTGATACAGGAGAGTGAATTTATTATATATCAAACCCAAAATGTAGTGTGTTTATGTTTGATTCCATTAATAAATGATACAGGCTCATTTTTTGTATCATTTACTTTTTTCTTCAAAAGTTTGATTTTGAATGTGTAGGTCTATTGGAAATGGTGATTTAGGAGTTAAGCCTATATTCTGATGAAGATGAAGCAGGAAGGTATTTTAGATGAAATCCCAATATTCTCTGCATTTTTTAGAAGAAAAATAGGCTAGGCACTTTGAGCACTAAGTACAATAGCCTGAACTTTGAAATAACTAAAGAAAAGAACTTAAAGAAGTAAGTCATTCATAGATTACATTTAATTATCTGTTAATTAAATGCCTAAAGCCAATTCAGTTCTCACCAAAACAAATATCATAATGTACTCTACTGTAATTTTTGCTTCTTTGTCCAGGTATTATTCTTATACCCTTAATAAAACACCTATTCCCCAAACCAAAGTATTTGAATCAGAAGGTTAATGGTTTATCCAGAACAACTAATTCACTTATTACGTGTTAAATGTATACATAGCAGAAGTGACTATTATACTGATTGATGAAAAAAAAAAAAAAAGGATAGATTACAGACAAATCACAAACATTAAAATACTCATAATCCAATCTCACCAATGTATCCTGGAACTTCCCTCCCCAAAGCTCTACCCTATTAGGGAAAGATAGAAACTGGCTAAGGGATTGGGAGAGGCATGCAGGAAAGTGGGCCCTATCCTAAGGTTCCAGGACTGGGGGAAATATAGGCTCTATAGTGGAGATGTGAGGTTCCTGCTGTCTTAGGGTTCAAAAAGACAATCGATAGTTAATGTTATCATCACATTATTTGGTAATTGGGTTAACTTTGAGAAGTCCTTTTGTTAGGGTTTGCTGTATAGTACCCAGTATCTTATATAGCTGTGCCACTGGTTGCTTCTGATCTACTTGGTCTAGGCTTTCAAGAGAGTCCACATATCAAATATACAGCCTATATATTAAGAAGACTCAGTCTGTGTTTTAAAAACTTCGAGACATACAATTAATTTTCCCCCTCTCATTATTAATTAACTAGTGATTTATATGACTACACTTTACTAGGAGTGTACACAAACACCATTCCCAACACCAAAAGACTGTCCCACTCACCCACCCCCACCCCCCACCGGCCCAGGAAGCCACATGTCCACCCTCCCCCTCACCATAGGGTTTTTACTTTGGTGTCCTACTTTCAATTTAGTCAGATCCTGCTTTTAGTTTCCCTTTCAGATCTTCTTTCTCAACTTCTGTTGATGAGTGGGATCATCCCATACTCTTTATCTTTCTGACTTAGCTCACTTAACATAATTCCTTCTAGCTCTGTCCAAGATGGGTCAGAGAAGGTGGGTTCATTGTTCTTGATAGTTGTATAGTATTCCATTGGGCTTTCTCAGCCACTCATCTGTTGTTGGGCACCTGGGTTGCTTCTAGGTTTTAGCTATTATGAATTGTGCTGCTATGAACATAGGAGTACACACCTCTTTTTGGTTGGGTTTTATGGAGTCCTTGGGGTATAACCCCAGGAGAGGACTTACTGGATCATATGGAAGGTCCATGTCTAGCCTTGTGAGAGTTCTCCCAATCCATATCAAATAATATTGTATCTACCAATCACAACCTAATCAACCCAACGATTGCCACCTCAACATGCTTCAGCTCAGACTGTGTCCAGAGACTTCACGTGTGGAATGACAACCCTTCAGCTTCATTACTCGGGTGAGACCTTTCCTTTCATAGTATTCTCTAATTCCATCCCAGGTGGATCACTTTCTAACAAAGTCCCAAAACCTAGATGTAGACCAGGTTCTGTGAGAGAGAGCATATGTTCACATGTATCCATAAATTAGTGCAAAATATATACCTGAAAGCAGAAGTACACTAGAGTTTGCAGTGAGTACCCCACTATTCTAACCTTTGGGTCCATGATTGCTCAACAATTTGTTTGGATTTGTATATTAAGTCTCTTTTCAGTCACCAGGTTCCAGATGCCATCAGGATGCCAGCCAGGCTTCCCTGGACTAAAGACCCCACCAATGTGTCCTGGAGCTCCGCTTCCCCATAGACCCACCCTACTAGGGAAAGAGAGGCAGACTGGGAGTATGGACCGACCAGTAAACGTCCATGTTCAGCGGAGAAGCAATTATAGAAGCCAGACCTTCCACCTTCTGCAACCCACAAGGACCCTGGGTCCATGCTCCCAGAGGGATAGAGAATGGGAAAGCTATCAGGGGAGTGGATGGGATATGGAGATTGGGTGGTGAGAACTGTGTGGAATTGTACCCCTCCTACCCTATGGTTTTGTTAATTTATCCTTTCTTAAATAAAAAATAAATTTAAAAAATGACACCGTAAAAAAAAAAAAAGAGAAAGAAACTGGCTAAGGGCTATAGATCCACCTGCCAACAACCATGTCCAGAGGGGAAGCAATTACAGGAGCCAGAACTCCCATCTTCTGCAACCCATAAAGGACTTTGGTCCATACTTCTAGAGGGATAAAGAATAGAGAAGCTTCTAGTGAAGGGGTTGGGACATGGAACTCTAATGGTGGGAACTGTTGGGAATTATAACCCTGAAAAATTATATGATAATTATTGTTCATGAGTTAGAAAGTAAACATGAATTGGATCATTTACTATATAAAGTTGGAGATTGTCATCAGCCCTTCTAAAATTATATGTAATTGCTTACTTGCATCTTCTCCTTTTCATGATCTTTCCACTCCAGACTACCCCTTCTCTGATGATCAACCTTACTACCTCCTTGTCTTTCTGTTTCTGTTCATATCATTACCTTTGCATTTGATGTCTTCTCTTGTGCTGTCACTGCTCTCAAAATGAAGACCCTCCAAGACAAGTTTCAGGTTGTGTTATCTGTTGAATCTTTCTCTGACCATTCTGTTTCACTATCAATCTTTCTCTCTTATAAATGCTATAATGCACATTGACTCTGTGTATTCATATGAATATATATATACATATATATGAAAATATATATGAACACACACATATATGGATACACACATATAGTCACCTATTTCATAAAGTCAATTTTTATTATCATATTTTCTATTTGAAAAACATTGTGTTCTTTTCTGTCCTGCCTTTTAGACTTTCAGGTACCCACAATACAACTAGTTCTTCACCTTGTGCACAGCTAGTAGTCAATAAATACTTGCTGATTGATGGGATGTGTACTTAGTAGTTTTTATCTCTAATGAAAATAAAGTCATGTTTAAGGGAATGTAATGATTTCTTTTTAAACACAGCACCATAGCTGAATACAGCCAATGGTGGCCTTAGGGAATCTAGCATTATATTATATTCTTTTTGATTGTTTAAAAATTAATAAGCTTGTGACATACCAATTGCCTTTAAAATTTACTGGCATTGATTGGGGTTCACTAATGGTTATGATGAACAGCGTTGATTTTAGGACTTAGTGCTACAGTAGCCCTAATGAGTAGAAACAAAGTAAAACATTTGTCAACAGACCAAAAGCACAACACTAATAACTTAATGTTGGAATTTTAAAAAATATTTTATTTATTTATTATTGGATAGTTACAGAGATAAATGTTTAGAGGAGGGGGATAGAGAGTGAAACAGAGACACCTGAAGCCCTGCTTCAGCACTCATGAAGCTTTCCCCTTGTAGGTGGGGACTGGGGGCTTGAACCCAGGACCTTGCTCATTCTAACATGTGCACTCAACTGTGCACATGTTAGATGTGCCACCACCTGGCCCTGAATTTTTTTAATCATTGTATTGAAGGGATAATGGTTTGCACTATGGCCCTTAATAAATGAGTACAATATTCATCTCCCCATGATAGGTATCTGCAAAACATTCTCTGACCCCACCCCCTGCCCCACTTAGATCTATTTTCCACCATCATGAACCAGGACCCTCAGCATACCCTTTACTTTCTCATTCCCCCTTCTCTCCCAGAGTCATTTTTAAGTGGCTGACAAGTAGCATTCCACAGTATATATCCTTTAGCTTCTTTATCCAGTATCTGTTGAAGGCCATTCAGCTTGATAGGTACTCTTACTATTGTGAATTGTGCAGCTTTGAATATAAGGGTGTGTGAATCATTTCAAATTAGTGTTGGTCTGCTTCTAAATTCTGCTTCTAAGACCCCTTCTGTTGCATTGCTTGTGGTCTATTTACATAATCATTGTTTTGTTCGCACTGTTTTAATCTGCACTGGTTTGCACACTTTTTCCTTCTCCCCACCCCCTATCCTATATACATCCTCTTCTGACCTGACATTATGCCTCAGGATATATATATATATATATATATATATATAGGACAGGATTGTGATTAGAGCTAGTTAGATCAAACTGCAAATCTGCTCATCAGTAAAGATTGAACTGCATTCCCAGCTCAGTCATGAGTCCCTGGTCATCTCCCTAATGCCCGCAAAGCTAGCCCAGCATCTGGCACCTGAAACAGGGACCAGCATATGGCACCAACGTGGGACCTAACCCTCCCATCCCCCAGATAAGTAAAGCTGTTTGGCTACCTATCCACTGTGGGCTGCCTTTCTACTAATGAAGAGGTTTCCCAAAGCCTCTACTCTTTCGTCATGAGACAGTTTCTCTGTCTCTCGAACATTTTGCTCTGGGCCACACTTTGGTTCCCTGAACGGGAACTTTGTTTCCTTATGACTGTGATCATAGAGATTGGGAGATGCGCAGAGATTTCCACTGGGACTTTCTGGACTCCCTCTCCCATGTTTCCTGAGGAGAAGGACTACATTTTGCTCCTTGGACACATTTTGGTTCCTTATGACCGTGATCGTAGAGCTTGGAAGATGCACGGAGATTTCCCCTGGGACTTCTGGACTTCCTCTCCCATGTTTCCCGCTGAGAAGGACTACTCTAACTTGAAGAGCATTCTCCAGTACCCTGGCAGTCCCCAAGAATGGAGACATGTGTTTAGTGTTTTTGTATCTTTTGGATGAGTGTTAGGAGTGATAAAGAAGGATGATAAGATGTATCCTCTCCTCTCCCCATCTCTCCTCTCTTCTCCCTTCTCTTCCCTCTCCTCCCCTTCTCCTTGCCCACCATTCCCTTCTTCTCCCCTTCCCTTCCTTTCCCTTCCCCTCTCCTCTATAGCCCTTGCCCTCTCCTCTCTTCTCTCCTTTCCTACCCCTTCCTTATCCTCCTCCCTCCTCCTCCCTTTCTGTCACCTTCCTTCTCTTCTATTCCTCTCTGCTCCCCTCTCAGCACTCTCCTTGCTCCCAACACCTTCCTTCCTTTCTCTCCTTTCCTCTACCCTCCCTTGGCTTCCTCTCCTTTCCTTTGCTATCCTATTCTTTTCCATGATTTTCCATAGGGCTGTACCAGTTTGTAACCCCACTAACAGAGATCCCTTTTCTCCACATCCTCACCAGCACTTAGTTTTTCCAATATTTTTGATGTAGGCCTTTATCACAAAAGGGGAGTGGTGCACCATTGTTGTTGTAATTTTCATTTTCCTAAAATGGGATATTGAACAGTTTTCATATATCAGTGGGCCATCTATCTGTCTCTTTTGACCACCTTTTTAATTTTTACTTTATTTTCCTTTGACATTAATTGCTGTGTACTCAATTTCCACCACCAGGTATTTAATTTCTTCTACTTCTAATCTATTCCTTTTTATACCCCTTGTTGAGGAAGAAAGACAGGTGAGAAGTTCTTAGCATAAGGGTTCACATGCTATACACATTGTAGCATATGACATGAGGAGGATTTGGTGCTGTCCACTTCAAAATGGCTCCTGGACTATTTATTTCCTTGCTGTGCAAATATCAGAGAAGGGCCATCACTTTGCAGTGAGTTTAATAAAGTTTCCAGAAGGAAATTAAATATGTTGGAATTTCTTTACTTACATAATTATCATGTCTTTTCTTAGTCAGTGTCTCAGACTAACCTGCAGAAAAATTTAGTAATTCTACAAGTGAAATAAAAATGGTCTATAGTCAGTTAACTAGATAACCAATATATTATGGATAGTATTTGGTAAAAATGCCAATACATTCCACTATCTTTAGTCATTTACCAGTATACTTTATTCTGAATCATTCACTTATTTGAAAAAATATTCTATATAATTTAGAAAAATTACCATTAATCATTATTGTTTGTTGACTCTGGGAATTTTCACTTACTGAATAAAAGAGAATTAAAACTTAGGACTATATATGTTTTTGTTATACTATTAATGGCATACTGCAACTGTAAGCACAGATGGTATGCTAGATTGTAGCCAAGTAAAAGGTTAGTGTGAATAAGAAGAATGGAGTGGACAGGGTATTGGGATACTGGTGCAGGGTGGTGGGAATGTTGGGGTGAAGCTGAAGGTGAGAGTGCTTTGCAGACACCTATCATGAGGACATGAGAAATTGTACATGTGTCAATTGTACCAGCAAATTATGAATCTTTCAATAAATGATGAAAAAAGATTTGGAATTTTAACCTCTTCTCTTCAAGTAACCACAACTACAGGTATACACACTAGTAGTATTCATTTATATGATAGAAGAACTAGAGATAAAAGGTGTTTTACTACAGCAATCTTTTAAAAAGTCTTTTTCAAAAGCTAATTACCCCTAGTGAGGAAATATTTTTAAATATTAGGAATTTATAAAGTGTACTGGGAAATATTATAGAAAACAGACCAGCTGTATGTAAAACCCACTTCTGTTGTTTCTCTACAGTGAGACCTTGAGGATATAATTAAACTTTGATGTGGCTTTATTTCCTCATCTGTAAAATAAGATGATGATAACAGAGTTTTTAATGTATGAAAGTAAATGGAAGTCACAGAAGTACAAAGACAATGTTTGAATTATTTTTCCCCAAATTCATATAAATAAGCTTCTGATCACTGATTGCACTGAACGTATTTCTCCTCTTACAGAGAAATTCCTATCACC
This sequence comes from Erinaceus europaeus, assembly GCF_950295315.1. Taxonomy (NCBI): domain Eukaryota; kingdom Metazoa; phylum Chordata; class Mammalia; order Eulipotyphla; family Erinaceidae; genus Erinaceus; species Erinaceus europaeus. The sequence continues at coordinate 94,496,701 of NC_080164.1, forward strand.
CACCCAAGCTGGTTTCCGCCCAGGAAGATCTACCTGCAAACAAGCCCTGGCCCTCTCAACTTACATTGAAAATGGATTCCAGAAGAATTTAAAGATGGGTGCTGTCTTTGTTGATCTCACAGCAGCCTATGACACAGTCTGGCACCGTGGTTTCCTAGTCAAGATCTCAAGATGCCTGCCTCCATGGGTGGCCAACACTATATCGTTTCTTCTCCAAAACAGAAGATTCCGGGTGCATCTGGAGACTTGTCTCAAGTGGCCTCCCCCAGGGCTCTGTTCTGGCTCCTACGCTATTTAATATTTACATCAATGACCTCCCAGAAACTTCTTCAAGGAAGTTCATCTACACCGATGACATCTGCTGTGCAACTCAGGCATCCAAGTTCGACATCCTTGAGGAAACACTCAAGAAAGACATGTCTCTGATATCTGATTACTGTAAAAAATGGCGACTAATCCCTAGCACTGCAAAAACAGTTTCATCTGCTTTCCATCTACACCATGCCTCGGCCTCATGTGAGCTTAATGTGCAGCTTGGCGGTACAAGAATCCGGCATGAAGCCCAGCCAGTCTATCTTGGCGTTACTCTCGATCGCACTCTGTCATTTCACGAACATCTCATAAAAACTGCAGCAAAGGTGGGCGCGAGGAATAACATCATTGCAAGACTGGCCAGCTCCTCATGGGGCGTGAGTGCTTCCACACTACGATCATCATCTCTGGCACTATGCTATTCCTCTGCAGAATACTGTGCCCCAGTATGGTTCCGTAGCCCCCATGTCCACTTGGTCGATTCCAAATTATATTCCTCCATGAGGATAATTTCTGGAACCATCCGTTCCACCCCGGTTCCATGGCTGCCAGTTCTTAGCAACATTGCCCCGCCAGATATTCTTCGGGATGCGGCATCATCTAAGTTCACTTCCCACTTCTACTCTCGACCGGACCTGCCAATATACGCGGATATCTTAGCCCACCCTGTCCAACGCTTGACGTCTCGTCACCCAATCTGGTCCCCTATGCCTACACTGAACTTCTTTGTTCCAGACTCTTGGAAACAGAGTTGGCAGTCAGCTGAGGTCAAGAACAAACACATCATCACAGACCCCTGCAAGCGTCAACCCAGCTTTGACCTAGCACGTTATGATTGGGCCCTCCTCAGTCACTATCGAACAGGCCATGGCCGGTGTGCCGCTATGTTCCATCGCTGGGGAGCCAGAGAGGGCCCGAACAGCCCCTGCGGCTACAGACAGACTATGACCCACATAGTCAACGACTGCCACCTCTCCAGATTCAAAGGAGGTCTCGAAACTTTACATCAGGCTCAACCTGACGCTGTTGACTGGCTATGGAAGAAGGGCAAACGCTAGAAGAAGAAGAACTGAACAGTCAGTATTCTGATAGCATCATAGTTTTCACTGCATAAAATGTTAACTATTCATGCTGACTGTAAGAATGCTGCAAATAAACTTTTATTCTTAGAATGGGGCATGGATAGATAGCATAATGGATAGATAGCATAATGTTAAGAGAGGAGAGGGAGATAGAGAGGAAGAGAAAAAAACACCTTCAGATCTACTTTACTGCTCCTGAACTGTCTCGCCAGTTGTGGGGCGTGGGGACTAGAACCAAGGTCCTTGTGCATGATACTATCTGGGTCTGCCACAGCCATGCCAGAAGAGATACATTTAAAAAATTATATTTAAAAAATGGAAATATTGACAAGACTATATGAGAGGGGTACATTTCCACATAATGCCCACCCCAAAGTTCCATATCCAACCCCTCCCTTGATAGCTTTCCTATTTATCTTTCTGGGAGTATGGAACCTGTATCATTATGGGGTACAGAAGGTGGAATGTTTGGCTTTTGTAATAGCTTCTTTGCTGCACATGGACATTGGCAGGTAGAGTCATACAGCCAGCCTGTCTCTCTCTTTCCCTAGTGGGGAAGGAATCTGGGGAGGTGGGGATCCAAGACATATAGTGAAGTCATCTGCCTAGGGAAGTAAGATTGGCATCATGGTATCATCTGGAACCTAGTGGCTGAAAAAAAGTTAAGATATAAAGCAGAAAAAATTGTTGATTAATCATGAACCTAAAAGCTAGAATATTGCAGATGAAGATTTGGGGTCTCTGTTTTGGAAAAAGTTTGAATGTCTATTTTAGGTACATTCCAAGTGGCCCATGACTTTACTAGTTTTTGCCTGTATCTGCAATCTAATGTGTAGGTGGACCCAGGTTATTGTCTGGGGATATGGTGTCATATTGGCCATTTAAATTTATTGATATTATAGACTGAAGATATTTTAATGTCATTCTAAACTTTTAGAATGTTCTGTTATAAGGTATGTTTATGGTGATGTGATTGTTTATAGGAGACATTTCAGAACTTCTTTCAGGGCAGGCTTGTTGATAAAACTCAGATTAGATATGGTGCCTCAGCTGACAAACGGTCAGACCTTTATCAGTTGCTCTCAGGTAGGAGTAGATATGGGTTTTCAGTCCCAGAATTCTCTCCTTAAGCCCCTCTCTGTCCACAAGCCACACTACTCCCCCGTGGCTTGGTGGGTTCCCAAAGTAATCCAGGTCTTGTTGTGTTCTCAAGTGATCTTCTTTATTATTCTTAGTTGAATAGGGAGAAAGGCCACTTTTTTTAATCTGGGTTATTCATTTATTTATGTTATTACCAGAGCACCACTCAGCTGCTCAGCTCTGGCTTATGGTAATGAAGAGGATTGAACCTGGGACTTTGGAGCCCCAGGCATGAAAGTCTATTTGCATGACCATTATGCTATCTACCCCTGCCCATCACAATTTCAAAGTGGCAAATGTAATGTTTTAAACTTTGGTTTTCTTAGCTGCCATTTTATTTCTTCCAAGACCCCTGGAAGTTATTGTCTTTATAATTATTTTATTGATTCATAATTATTTTATTGATATGTTAAAGAAGTTTTCAAAGCCAAAAGATTTCAATGTTTTGCCAATGTTTTATTCTACATATTTGACAATCTCTGGTCTAACGTCCAAGTCGTTGGTTCATTTGCAATTGGTGTTTGTGTGTGGTGAAGTATGATGCTCTTATTTCTTTCTTTTTAATATTTCAACCCAGTTTCCCCAACACTATTTGTTGAAAAGGATCTCCATTTTCCATAGAATGTATTGGGCCTCCTTGTCAAAAATCACTTTTCTATAGATATGGGAGATTATGTTTGGGCTCTTATTTCTATTCCTCTAGTCTGTGTGTATATTTTTGTACCAGTAAAAGCTGTTTTGATTATAATAGCCTTCTAGTAATTTGAGTTCATGCAGCAATATGCCTTCATTCTTGTTTTTTTCCCTTGAGACATCTCAGATCATTATGGGTGTTTTCTGGTTCTTGATAAACTTTTTCTTAAAGAAATTTATTGGAACATTGATTAGGGTTGCATCATGTCTGTATGTTACTCTGGGCAATGATGTTATTTTACCAGTAATAATTCTTCCAGTTCAAAAGCATAGACTATTTTTTCCACTTATTTGTCTCTTTTTCCATTTTCTTAAGTAGTATCTCATAATGTTCAGCAGGTCTTTCACATCCTTTATAAGTAGAAAAAAGAAAATGACAAGATGAATATCAAACTAATTTCTCGATGAAAATTTCATTTCTGTTTCGTATATTTCTAAAATGAGAAAACTAAATATCCCTATGCTGTTTTGTGTAGAGCTGGTTTCTAAAGATAGTCACACTGTAGGAAGTGTTTACTATAGATATGTCAAATATAAATGAATATTAGGGCTGAAATGGCATTATAGTCATCTAGCTCTAATGTAGAATTTTTCTAGGTAAGTAAGTAGGTGGTAACTGATTGTCTTCAGGATTTTCAATTCCCTACTAGTAGAATCAGTTTTAGAACCTAAGTCTTCTGACTCATAACCAAATAGCATTAATTTGTAAATTTACATTATATCATACCACTCACATTTCTAACAAAAGTTTAATTAAGTATGTGGATGGCTAACATTCTTTGAGCTCTTAGTGTATGTTGAATTCTATACTAATCTTATATCTAATGTGTTAATATATTCAATTCTCACTATAATCACATGAGATAATACTATCATTTCCACTTTACAAATAAGAATTCTGTTAATTGGAGTGTATAATGCTCATTAATATTAGCAACAAAGATCTAAGCATAGGTGAATAATGGTTATATCTCATAAGTCTTGTTTTTGTTTTCACTAAGAAGAGAGGGCTAAAAAGCAATAATTATAAGTGAAATTTATAGTATATTTTTAATTTTGTCATGACAACTCATTGGACTTTTAAGTCATGAGTTAAACTTGAAGCTGGTCACATTTACCAATGACTTTTCTGTTTTGCTTTATTTGAATATTATGAGTCACATAGAAGATATAATTACTGCTCAACCTTGATTACCAAGAAAATTCAGCTATTCTCCATGAATAAGAATTCTGCTTATTTTCTTTTTTTTAAATTTTTTTTTATTTAAAATTTTTTTTTAATATTTATTTTATTTATTTATTCCCTTTTGTTGCCCTTGTTGTTTTATTGTTGTAGTTATTATTGTTGTTGTTGTTGGATAGGACAGAGAGAAATGGAGAGAGGGAGGGGAAGACAGAGAGGAGGAGAGAAAGATAGACACCTGCAGACCTGCTTCACCGCCTGTGAAGCGACTCCCCTGCAGGTGGGGAGCCGGGGTTCGAACCGGGATCCTTATGCCGGTCCTTGTGCTTTGCGCCACCTGCGCTTAGCCCGCTGCACTACAGCCTGACTCCCTTCTGCTTATTTTCTTTTAGGTCCCCTCAACTCCCTATTTGTAGCTTCCTTCCCAGGACATTTAGGCAGGACAAGATAGACAGTGAGGATGATACACAATTATAAATGAATACTGTTACAGCCTAAATTCTAAGCTGTTGTGAGGTCCATTTTCTATGTCTCAAACACTTGGAGAAGAAGTGACTAAATGCAATCACTCCAAAAGCATAAGACAGATTGTCTAGGCCACCTCCATTACCTTACATGATTAGCCTTCTGACTTGACTATGCTTAGTCTAGTTGTTCCTTTCATTTGGAAGTTAGGTTGTTTTGTAGAAGGTGGGGGTATAGAAAAAGGAATGTGATTTTAAATATGGTTGTGGGTATTGTATTTTTATTTGTATTGAAGTAGTATTGGCTAATATCATTTTATAGTTGTCAGTTGTGAGTTATTATTATCTATCCATTCTGCATTATATTTGCCATTAAAAGCCTAATTACATCTTTTCTTATGCAGTTGGACACTGTTCCCTGATTTATGCTTTCCCACCTCCCTTTCTGGTAAACATTAATTTGATGTTGTAGTTTAAATTTGATTTTTTAAAAATTTTTTAAATAAACTTTATTATTTTTTAATTTTTTCCCCTTTTCTTGCCCTTCTTGTTTATCACAGTTGTTGTTGTTGTTGTTATTGTTATTGTTGTTGTTGGATAGGACAGAGAGAAATGGAGAGAGGAGGGGGAGACAGAGAAATCGAGAGAAAGATAGACACCTGCAGACCTGCTGCACTACCTGTGAAGCGACCCCCCTGCAGGTGGGGAGCCAAGGGCTCGAACTGGGATCCTGATACCAGTATGTGCACTTTCTGCCATGTGCACTTAACCCGCTGCTCCACCTCCTGGCTCACCATTTTTTGGTTTTTAAAATTTTTCTTTATTATCTTTATTTACTGAATAGAAATAGTCAGAAACTGAGAGGGGAAAGGAAAATAAAGAGGTAGAGAGAAAGAGAGACACCTGGAGCACTGTTTCACCTCCCAACAAAGCTTTCCCCCTGCAACTGGGAACCAGGGGCTTGAACCAGGGTCCTTGCACATTATAACACATGTGCTCAACTTGGTGTACTACCACAGGGACCCTAGATTTCATTTTTGAAATGTAATTATACATGTATATATCTTTGGATAGATATGTTTGATTCCTATATTAATAACAGTATAATTTGTATTAGCCAAAAACTGGAATTATATATTCCAAAAACTGGAATATATAATTTTTAATGGAAGTAAACCACATTTCCAATAACAGAGGAGTGGGAAAGTTGTGGTACATACACAGTGCAATACTACTTATCTATTAAGAATGATGAATTGACTTTCTTCACCTCATCTTGGATGGAGCTTGAAGGAATTATGTTTAGTGAGATAAGCCAGAAAGAGAAGGATGAATTTGGGATGATCTCACTCATGGAATAAGTTGACAAATAATAACAGAAAGGGGAAGCACAAAGTAGAACTTGGACTAGATTTGTTGTATTGAACCAAAGTAAAGGACTCTGGGGTGTGGAGGGGTTTTCAGGTCCCTGGTACAGGTAGAGGGGTCCCTGGTAGAGGGGGACCTAGGCTGGGAGAGAGATATTTTGCAAAAAACTGAGAAATTTTGCACATGTACCAACAACTACATTTACTGTAAACTATTAATCTCTCTAGTAAAAATAAATATAATTAAAATTTTCATTTTATTCTATTTAGTTTATTGGTTTTATTGAATTATATTCCCTGCATGAATTAAAGTAGTGTTTCATTCTCTGTCTCCATCTGACATTTTATTGAGCATAATATCCTCTAAATCCATCTAATTTGTGGACTGGTGAAATATTGAGTTGTTGGAAAAGTTATATGTTTACTTTTCAAAAATGCATCATAGGGGGTCAGGCAGCAGGTTAAGTGCAAGTGGTGCAAAGTGCAGTGACCAGTGTAAGGATCCTGGTTCCAATCCCTGCCTTCCCACTTGAACCTGTTGGTATGCTTCTAAATTCTGCTTCTAAGACCCCTTCTGTTTCATTGGTTTAATCCTCCCTGCTTACCACTGTATTCTATTTGCATAACCAGTGTTAACTAAGCACCACCCTGCCTCCAGGGCATTGGTTTAATCCTCACTGTTTTGCAAGCTTTTTCCATCTCCCCACCCCCTATCCTACATACATCCTCTCCAGACCTGACACTTCCGCCTCAGGATACATAAGGACAGGATTGTGATTAGATATTGTGATTAGAGATAGCTTAGATTGTGCTGCGTTCCACATGAATAAAGACTGAACTGCGTACCACATGAATAAAGACTGAACTGCATACCACTCAGCCTGGTCGTCTCTCTTTCCCTCCCGTGAAGCTAGCCTGGCAAAACCCAATAGTTCACTTGGCCAGTGCGCTCTTTGCCTCACCCTCATTGCATTGAAGGAAGTTTTAGTACTGTGGTCTCTTTCATTCTCTCTATCTCTGCTTTCTCTGTATCTAAAATTAAATAAATAAATATATCTGTCCAAGTTGCTCCAAATGGCTAAGCTTCACATTTTTATAGTTGAGTAGCATAGACAGAGAGAGAGAGAGAGAGAGAGAGAGAGAGATGAGAGAGAGAAATTTTAAGAATGACATCTTTGAATTTTTACAAATATTTTTTATTGTTTAATGAGAATGAGTTACAGAGAGAAATATATAGAGAAAGAGGCCAGAGAACTTCTCTTCTCTGGGTTCTGGTGGTCCTCAGGATTGAACCTTAGACCTCAGAGCCTCAGACAGATAAACCGTTTCAGAAAACAATTATGTTGTCTCCTCAGCCCATTTTTAATCTTTTATCCATTCATCTCTTTAAGGTTTCTAAATCATAGCTATCATAAATAATATTGTGATGGATAATGGGTGAGTTGATATATTTCTGCAATATTTATCACCTTTTATTTTATTTTTTTTATTTATTCCCTGTTGTTGCCCTTTTTATTGTTGTAGTTATTATTGTTGTTGTCGTTGGATAGAACAGAGAGAAATGGAGAGAGGAGGAGAAGACAGAGAGGGAGAAACATAGACACCTGCAGACCTTTTTCACCACTTTTATTATTATTTTTAGTAAATATGATACTAGAAGCAGTACTCATTTTTTAAATATTTATTTTATTTGATAGGACAAAGAGAAATTGAGAGGGAAAATGGAGATAGAGAAGGAGAAAGAAAGAAAGGCACCTGCAGACCTGCTTCCCCTGGCAGGTGGGGGGTGGAAACTTACACTCTGGTCTTTACCTATGGTAACATTGTGCCACTGACCAGCCCATAGGGATAGACTTTTAAATATGTGATTGTATTTTCTGGTCTTAACAAGTAATTCTTTTGACTCTAAGCAAGAGGACATAAAGAAAAGGAAAGGTATTCACATAGAAAAATGACTCTGTAAGAGCACAACTTAGGAAAAGGTTTACGTTTTACAAATCTTAACTGATACATGATTTCTTCTAAGTGATCCATTGATGCAGCTTGTGGTATGAGTGCTATACCAAATGTTTCCTGAAGCCTCAAATTCTAAAAATGAAACCCATGTTAAAACTGTATGGGTAGGGAGTCGGGCTGTAGCGCAGCGGGTTAAGCGCAGGTGGCGCAAAGCACAAGGACTGGCATAAGGATCCCGGTTCGAACCCCGGCTCCCCGCCTGCAGGGGAGTCGCTTCACAGGGGGTGAAGCAGGTCTGCAGGTGTCTATCTTTCTCTCCTCCTCTCTGTCTTCCCCTCCTCTCTCCATTTCTCTCTGTTCTATCCAACAACGACAACAACAATAATAACTACAACAATAAAAAGGGCAACAAAAGGGAATAAATAAATAAAATAAATATAAAAAAAGCAAAAAAAAACTATGGGTATATGCAGTGAAAAGATCTTGATATCTTTCCTTTAAAACATATATTTAGTGATTTAATATTGGTTTACAAAATTGCAAGATGACAGGGATACAACTTCTCACTTTTCCCACCACTAGATCTTTGGATTGCTAACCCCTTCATTGTAAGCTATAGCCGTTCTCCTAATGTTGATGCTATAGGTTAACTATTAGTTCTACAAATTTCTGTATATACTTGTATATATGTATCCATTTTTTTCTATGTGGTCCTATTTTCTCTTCCTTTCCAAGTCACATCTACACCTATTACTGCATCCAAATGTCCCTCTTTTTTTCTTCTTCTCTCTGTCCTTCTGGAGTCAGAGTTCAGAGCCCTCCAGTCCTCTCCCTCCTATCATCTCTCCCACTGGAATTATGGATCAAAATTATTTTTAGGGTGCAGAAGATGGTATTTCTGGCTTCTGTAATTGCTTCTCCACTGGATTGGTACCTTTCCTTCTCTTTATAATTACTGCTATTCTTTCTCTTTCCCTCTCTTGAGAATATCTTGAGAGGAGGGAGAGATAGAGAGGGAGAGAGACAGAGAGACACCTGCAATACTGCTTCACCACTTTCAAAGCTTTCGCCATGCAGCTGGGGACAGGGAGCTTGAACCTGGGTCCTTGTACATTGTCGCATGTACACTCAACCAGGTGCCCTATTACTACTATTCTCAACTGAGGCCTGGATATTTGGTGCAGCTTCTTTATTGGTCTTCTGTGTCTCCTGCCATGCAATCACCTGCTCCACTTAATTGTTTTTTTATTATGGATGACTCATTTTTATTATGGTAAGAACACAGGAGAATAGAGGGGAATTTTTTTTTTCTTCCCCTACAGTAGTTTATACTATTGAGCCTCTCTCACTCATTTACCACATCCACAGATATGCAATTAGACTGACCTAGTGGTGCTTTCTTAGGTCACTCAAGGCTCAGTAGCAACTCATAGGTACATAATGAGGTGGGAAGGGCCTATCACAGAAAGGAGGTAGTGTGTTTCTCAGAAAAACGAGAAATTTTTACACATATACCAATAAGCATATCTACTGTAAACCATTAATTTTCCCCAATAAAAGAAGAGAAATGATGATAATCTGGCATTTCGGATGTCTTGTTATTATCTCCATGAGTTGAGGAATCAGAATCTTGCACTTTGGGAACATAAAGAGAAATATTTTGTCTTTAACTCATATAAAATCATAACACCTGCTACTAAAGAAGATAATAAAAACTCAAAACATCCAGCAATTAAACAATAATAGCAGTGCAGTAACACAAGCATGGCATAAAGCCACTGAAGAGTTTGACTCAGCATTATCTTAAACTTTAACTCATCGATATTCCTATAAACTTTTACTTTTCAAAAGAACAGTGATTTCACAAAGAAAGGGTCCTACTACTGTCAGAATTGCTGTTGCAATTTAAAATATTTTCTGCTAATCCAGGCCACCTCGTGATGTGTGCATCATTGAATTTTCAGGAGTCATAGGATAACACACCTATTTTTCATACTCTACCTCTTACAGAGGTTCAGGCAAACTTTTAGTATTTTCTCTCTTCTTTTTTTGTTTTTTGTTACTTCTGTACTCCTTCTATCATTGCATTATTCTTGTGTTATAATTAGATACACATAATTACCATTATGTGTAATTACCTACTTATCTGCTAATTCTATATGATAGAGACTTTTCAGGCAAGGAGTCCTGTATAATTCATTTCTCTATGTTTGTTATCAAGACAGTGATTGGAATAGTTTTTTTAAAAGTGTTATTTATTTATTTTTATTTTTCTCCCCCCACCAGGGTCATTGCTGGGGCTCAGTGCCTGCAGAACAAATACGCCATTCCCAGTGGTCTACCTTCCTTCTTTCCTTCCTTCCTTCCTTCCTTCCTTCCTTCCTTCCTTCCTTCCTTCCTTTCTTCCTCCCTTCCTTCCTCCCTTCCTTTTTTCTTTCTTTCTTTCTCTTTCTTTCTTCCTCCCTCTTCCTTTCTCTTTCGCTTTCTTTTTCTTTTATTTGATAGGACAGAGAGAAATTGAGTGAAGCGTTTAGAAAATGGAATAAAGAATAACCTTTAGATCTGCTTCACCATTTGTGAAGCTTCCTCCAACATGCGTAAACCAGGGGCTTCAACCTCGGTTCTACACACAGTCACTCCTACACTTAACTGGGTGTACCACCACCCAAGCCGGCAGTGTCTTTAGTTTTCCTTCAAGTACATCTCATTGATTCAAAATGGTTGAAGTAGGGAGACTTGAAGGATAATTGATATTTTAATCAACTTACTTACCTATCCACCAAATAACTGATGATGTTTGTCCAACTGTATAAAATTGTCTACATGAAGATTAAAATATCTGTTACATAGCTATGCGTTTTATTAGTGCCAAGCCTGTACTACAGGATTCTGTGGCTATCATGGTGTTTGTGTGTTTGTTTGAGGAACATGCCAGGCCCTTAGGCACTCCTGAGTCCCCGGTTATTTATTTATTTATTTATTTATTTATTTATTTATTTATTTATTTATTTTCAGATAAAGAGAGACAGAGAGAAAAGAAGAAACACCACAGAGCTAGAGCATTTGTGGTGCTACACTGCTCCCATATGGTGCTGGAAGCCTAAATCTCTTCTACACACATAGGTAACCCTCGGGCCTGAATATTTGATCTCCTATTCTTTGTCTGAGGATGAAAACAAAAGCAACCTTAGGCCAATACCAGCCCAATACTAGAATTATGTGCATTGGATTTCACGAGGAATAATTCTGCTAAGAGCACTGTCTCTATTTTCCTCCTCTTTTCTTTTCTCTTTTTTCTTTCCTTCCTTTTTTCTTTTCCTTTCCTTTTCCTCTTTTCTTTTCCTTCCCTTTTCTTTTTATTTCTTTCCTTTCTTCCCCCCCCCCCGTTCCCTCATTTCTGACTCCTTTGATTCTCTGTCCTATAGAGAGGACTGTGTAGTTTTCACCCATGTCTCTGTTGCACACTCAACTCCACTGCCTAGTGCATTTTCTCTCCTCTGAGAGAAAGAAATGAGTTATCTAGAGTGAGAATTTGTCAGAAGGAACTCTGATCATGTACCTCGGCTCCTGCCCAGTTATCTGAGACTTCATTCTGGTCTTTCAAGCATGAAACAAGAAGACGCCTGTAACAGAGTGATGTGTAGTGGTCCAGACCCCAGAGCTTAGAGCTCTGTAAGCAAATCTTCCTACTTCAAGGATAAAATCTTAACAAGACCTTTCTTTGGGCTCCATGTAAAGATTTTGTCTTCTGTTCCAAGTTTGGTCCATAAGAAAGTATTTTTTGGGGGGGAGGGTAGGAGTGGAGCTGGGGTGAGAGGAGTATTAAAATTTCTTCAGATCCTTCTCTGTCTCTTGCATCTATCATCAAATTTGATTTTCAATTTTGGTGAAGGGAAAAAAAAAGATTTTTTCCTATAACTCTCTCTCTAAAAATCAAGTAATTATTCCTTAGAGCTCATAATAAAGTAACTTCTTTTTGTTTCTATTGATTATTATTTTTCAGCCTACTTTTTTAAAAATCATTTTAATGAGAGAGATAAATACAGAGAGAAAGACACAGAGAGAAACCAGAGTATTGCTCAGATCTGGATGATGGTGGGGGTGGGGATTAAACCTGGGACTTCAGAGTCTTAGGCATGAAAACCTTTTTGTATAACCATTGTGCTGTGTTCCCAGCCCCTTACCTGTTTTTTCTAAATAATATTTGACACAAACAATTAAATCTGCTTTCTCTGCATTTTGGGTTAACCTGGCCACTTGGTCTTTAGAGGAGCAGTCATCTGGATTCAAACCCCAAGAAATACTTGGCAGGTGGAACTTTGAATTTGCTGTCAAATTGTCTTCACACACAGTTGTCCAGTATTAAATTAGTGTTCCTATTAAAAAATCATTATTGGTTTGAGGGTTGGACAACAGAGCATGTGGTCAAGTGTGCATAGTACTTACTATGCTCAAGGACTCAGGTTTCCCCCCCACACACACACACACCTACAGGAGGGACACTTCACAAGTGGTGAAGCAGGGCTGTAGATGTCTCTCTCTCTCTCCCTATCTATCTACTCTTTGCCTTTCAACTCCTCTCTGTCCTATGGAATCTAATAGAAAAAATCAACATTACTTTAAAAAAATCTGAACATGTTTTATTAAACAGAGTAAGAGATTAATTTTATTTTGTCTAAAAGGGTCATATCATTATCTATGAATAATCAGTAAAAAAAAAAAAGCTAAGTGTAATAAGCCATTCATTTCATAGAAAGAGCAATTGTTTAACTTCCCTCCTCTACATTTGGCACAATTTGTCTAAATGGAATAGTCACCAAAACATCTGATAAATATATTCCAGTCATGAAAGATTATTTTTTAAGGCTAGAGTTAGACTTTTGGAGACATTTCATAGAATAGGTAGAAAGCCTAATTTACTAGTCTCTATAGAAGGCATGGACTGCCTTAGATAATCCATTAAAGCACAGAATAATTTTCTTCTATGTAATTTTTTTTTGTCTCCAGGGTTATTGGTATGGTTTAGTGTCTGATCTATGAATCCACTGCTCTTGTGGCCATTTTCCCCCCATTGTTGTTATTATTGATGCTTTTGTTGTTGTTGGATAGGGGAAGACAAAGAGGAGGAGAGAAAGATAGACAGTTGCAGACCTGCTTCACTGCTTGTGAAGTGACCTCCATGCAGGTGGGGAGCCAGCCAAACTGCCATCATTGTTCAGGTCCCTATGTTTCACACCATGTGTGCTTGATCTGGTATGCTACTGCCCAGACAAAAATCTTAATGCCTCAGCAGATCAGCTTTGTCCTTCTTAGCTTCATAAATTTCATCTACATGAGTGATTTCCAGATAGCTGTCTTAGATTTCTTTTCTTCTTCTTTTTTTTTTTTTTAAAGTGTGATTCCTCCTGCCTTGTTTGCTTCTGAACATAGCATGAGCAGGAAAGTTGTTTTTATTTTATTGGATTTACAGTCCTTTCCCAAATTCTGAAACCCCCACTGAAAATTTGGTGGTAGAGGGAAAACTGTCCATGTACTTCTTTGGTGGAAATTAAAAGCCCTTTTATTCTTGGCTTCTTTTAGGGCTTAAATATTACTCCCTCCTGTTGCTTTGGTGATTTCACTGCTCATCTGTCATCACAGGTGGTCTTTATTCTTCACCTGTTTCCTCTCCCTTCATTATTTACTAAGCGACCTTATTTACCATGATAAAAATACAAGGCAGGCTTCAGAATTCACAGATGACTATGAACAAGAGGGACAAAAAACTTGCCTGTCAAAAAAAAAAAAGTCAACATGAGTAGGGGTATGGGGGGGGTCAGGGAGGTATCAGAGTGATTTTTTAATAATACCACATGGTTTCCTCAGTCTTATGGTACTTTATTCTCATTTACTTTGAGGAGAAAAGTAGAAATTGAATCCTTGAAGGCAATCATTCCGTATCTTCTTGGGAACTGATTTCAAAAATTCCCACATCAGTATTAACAACACAGTCAATGTTTCCCTCCTACACAACCCCCCATGTTTCTGAAGCTAGTTCTTTCCACTGAGAGCAAATTCTAAACCTGAACTTCACTCTTTATTCAGAGTGACTGCCCAGAACACTTCAGCCTCTTAGAGAAGAGTTGGCAGTTGCACCCAGCATATTTCGCTTCTACATTCTGCAGGAAAACCTTTCTCTTTTTGTCACAACTCTTCTTTTTCCTTTGCTTAGACTGTGAATATGAAGAAGCCTTCATTATGCAAATTTCCAGACTGCAATCCAGCCCTGCATCCAAATTCTGTGTTGCCTGTACTTCACAATAATGTCACAGAAACACCTAGTTAGCATATTTAGCTGCTGTTTAGCTGTTTACAATTCTGAGGCATTTTAGGAGTTATTGTGCTCTGAAAGTGTGTGGATGTTTTACAAATACTTTTACTTGGATGTTTATTTTTTTCCCCCAGGTCAAAGATTTGGAATATTTCCTTAAGATAGTTTGGAGAAATATTTCCATAAGGTTGTCTGTGAATGTCCTTGATGAGTCTCTTCTTGCCATGATCAATTTGAACTATCCTTATATATAATTCATTTGCTCCTCCAGCTTACTGGGTATACCACACTGTTGTATTTCCACCTGTGAAGGTCATTTCTTTGGTCTGCAAAACATCTTGTCCTTAAAAGTGCTATTTTTTGGTATATATCAATTTGTTAGAATTGAATCACGTGTTGGGAAGGAGGGTGGATTCAGGCTTTATTTTTACCTATGTGGTGAAAACACAGTCCACAGGACAGATTATTCTATCTTGAGGTGAACAAAATATGGAAGATACCGAGGTGGAAACCAAAGCTTAGCCCAAGATTAAAACACCAGTATCAGAGTCCTAGTAGTGGTTTCTAGCACTTTGGCCTTAGTTAGCCACTTTTCTTTTGAATCTGGTTGTGGAAAATAAAGCTACTGGACTATATGGTTTCAAATATTTAGTATCCTCTGACTTCTCTAGGTTTCTAAGTTGCTGCTATCATGTAAAGTATATTAATTTGTTATAAATCAAAATTACCTGTATAGGTTATACAATTATTTCATATGCTGAATACTTTTCTACAGTAATTATTTAATTACCAAGTTGTCTCATAAGTATAAAACATAACATTTTTAGGGGCCAGGCTATGACATATCTGGTTAAGCACGTACATTACAGAGAGCATGGACTCAGGTTCAAACCCAGGGTGCCCAACTGCCGAGGAAAAGCTTCATGAGTGGTGAAGCAGGTCTGCAGGTCTCTCTCTCTCTGTCTCCCCTTCTCAGTTTTTCTCTGATTCTATGCAATAATAATTAAATAAATAATATAAAAGTAGCAATTTTAAAAATATTTTCTTTATTTATTAGATAGAGACATAGAGAAATTGAGAGGGAAGAGGGAGGTAGAGAGAAAGAGAGACAGAGAAACACCTGTAGCCCTGTTTCACCACTTGTGAAGCTTCCCCCCTGCAGGCAGGGACTGGGGACTCAAACCCAGGTCCTTGCGCAAGGTAATGTGTGCACTCAATCAGGTGCACCACCACCTGACCCCCAAAATAGCAATTTTTAACTCTCAAAAAAACAAGCCCTAACATATCTCAACCTGTGACCTCACCACTCTCTGTATCCTCTTTTTAGGGGCAGCTTTTCACATTGCTTCATTATGACCTTGTGTAGGGAGATGTCAAATTATCACATTAATTTAGACAAGGGGGGTTGTGAAGGAGGGGAAATCTCAGTAAAATTATATAGAGTTAAATTATTTCCAATATGCTAAGTATTTAAACAGTTCTGAAGATCAAGCTCCATTTTTTTTTCAAGTAGTTGTTTTACAAATGTGTACTATACATACTTTTCTTCAATTTTTATTAATGTTTTACAAAGGTTTAAGATAACAGGGGTATAATTTCATATAGTTCCCACCACCAGAGCTCTGTGCCCCATCCCCTCCACTGGAAACTTCCTTATTGTTTACCCCTCTGGGAGTATGGACTAAAATTGTTTTTTGGGAGCAGAAGTTCTGGCTTATTTAATTGTTTCTCTATTGGCATTGGCGGGTTGATCCACACCCCCATACTGTTTCTAGCTTTCCCTTTCCTAGTGGGGTAGGGCACTGGAGAAGTGAGGATCCGGGAGGCACTGGTGAGGTCGTACTATACATATTTTAACATCATACTATTGCCTCCAACGATATTTTTGCTGTGGAAGTTTCTGGTTTTCATAGCAAAAGCTATAGGCTGAAATAGAGAAAGAAGAGAGAAGATGTAAAGTTCTAATGTTCTACCTTCTCCCCCTCTCCACATACACAAACACTCCAAAAAAAAAACTGTCTCTGAAACTTAGTCATTTACCCTTGAAACATGATGAGATACAGAAAGCAAAGCCATAAAACCAAATGTTCTGTAGCCTCTGAAAGAAGGCTAGAAAGTGTTTTCCTCAGTTCATATGATATGATGTGGATAGCAAACCAAGACAGGCATCGTTACAATACAACAGGGGGTGACCCAAATTTTCAGGGGAGTAGGATCAGTCAATTTAAAAAGAAGGAAAGCTTTCAGCATAATGAGTTAATTTTTTTATTCTATAACAACAATATAAACAGTTCTGTAGATCCCTCTCCACTCTCATGGTGTTTATTTCATTTTTATTTTTCCTACAAAATTTTAGGTGCAAGTCTGGATACAGAACATTTTGGCTTTAAAAGTAAGTTATATATGTATGTGTATGTGTATGTGTATGTGTATGTGTATGTGTATGTATATGTATATGTGTATATATATATATATGCTCTTTTATTTCTTCCCTTTTGTTACTGATAGAGAGGACAAGTAGAAAGAGACAGAGAGAGAGAGAAAGACTTCCAACACTGTTCCATCATATGTGAAACTTCCCCCCAGTATATGAGGACTAGGGGCTTGAGTCCTCATCCTTACACATGATGAAGTGTGTGCGCTACTGGCAAGCCATCACCTTGCTCTGGATTTTTTTGTTTTGTTTGTTGTTACTTTTGATAGGTGATAGAAAAGAGGGTGCTTTATGCAACATAAATAATGTTGGAAAAATCTTCCAAAATATGGTTATATTTTTCTATTATGAAATGAGTAAATCTACAACTGTGAAGGCGAAATAGTCTTTCTATTTTTTTTTGTTGGCAAAAGTCAAGAACTAGTAGGATCAGTATTTCAACGTCTCACATCTTTACCTACATTTCTTCTATAAATATTCTTTAAAATGTAAAAACTCCACTTCAAATTTGGAACAACCCAAAACAGTCCTTCCATGTAGCTATTGTTTCCTCCTTCCTTCCTTCCTTCTTTCCTTCCTTTCTCTCTCTTTCTTTCTTTCTTTCTTTCTTTCTTTCTTTCTTTCTTTCTTTCTTTCTTTCTTCTTTCTTCCCTTATTTTCCTTCCTTCCTTCCTTTCTCTCCCTTTCTTTCTTTCTTTCTTTCTTTCTTTCTTTCTTTCTTTCTTTCTCTTTCTTACTTTCTTTTTTCTTCCCTTATTTTCCTTCCTTCCTTTCTTTTTTTTAATTTAGTAGTTATTGACAAGATTGTAAGATCAGTACAATTCCACACAACTCCCACCACTAGAGTTTCATAGTCCATCCCCTCCATTAGAAGATTCCCTATTCTTTTTTAAATTTTTATTTATAAAAAGGAAACACTGACAAAAACAATAGCATAAGAGGGGTACAACTCCACATAATTCCCACCACCAGAACTCTGTATCCCATCCCCTCCCCTGATAGCTTTCCTATTCTTTATCCCTCTGGGAGTATGGACTCAGGGTCATTATGGGGTGCAGAAGGTGGAAGGTCTGGCTTCTGTAATTGCTTCCCCGCTGAACATGGGCATTGGCACATCTATCCATACTCCCAACCTGTTTCTCTCTTTCCCTAGTGGGGCAGAACTCTGGGGAATCTGAGCTCTAGGACACATTGGTGGGTTCATCTTCCCAGGGAAGTCCAGTTGGCATCATGTTAGCAACTGGAACCTGGTGGCTGAAGAAAAGAGTTAACAAATAAAGCCAAACAAATTGTTGACTAATCATGAATCTAAAGGCTGGAATAGTTCAGATGATGAGTTGGGGGGGCTCTCCATTTGTAGATAGTTAGTAGGCCTATTTTAGTTGTATTCCAAAGGACCCAGGACTATACTATCTGGGATCATGAACCCAGGATCACTATGGGTTGCAGAAAGTAGAATGTCTGACTTCTGCAATTGCTTCTCCACTGGACATTAGCATCGGTAAGTCAATACATACTCCCAGTCTGCTTCTATCGTTTCCTAATGAGGCAGGGCTCTGGGGAGGTGGGTTTTCAGGGTACATTGGTGAGGTCATCTGTCCAGGGAAGTCAGCTTGGCTTCATGGTAGCATCTACAGCTTGGTGGCTGAAAAGCTGCAGCGCTCAGACAAAAATAAGTAAAGTCATGGGGCCCTTAAAATATACCTAAAATAGACTTCCCAGCTTTTCTTTTTTATGTAATCTTTTCAGTGTGTTTTGAAATCAACTGTCAACTATGTCGTGGTGAAAATTATATAGCCTCTTGACTTTTAAGTCCTCAATCTAAATCACAGTTTTCTCAGTTCTGTGAGCTATTGGACAAGTTATTTAAGATTTTTCTATCCATGAAATGGAAATCAAAATACCATTCCCCTAAGATTAAGGAATAGACTACCACAAATAATTTATCGCATATGTTTAAGTAGTCCTTTTCAGAAAACATCAGTGGCTTCCTGCTGTTTAAAAAAGAACATTTAGACTTTTATGCAAGGTATTCAAAGACTTCCCTGAGATTCATATTCAGCCCTTTCTCCCGCTGCTAATAATAATAGCTAACATATATTGAACAGTGACTTTGTACCTACAGTATATTAAACATTCACTTCATGAAAGTCGGACTTTTAATAAAGGAATCATCATCATCATTTCAATTTTATAGTTATTCATTGGTATTTGGAAGACTGAAGAAACTTGCACAACTTTACACAGAAAGCAAAGAAGATTGGAACAGGAAATAAGATCTGAAACCTCTGGCTCCAAAGTAAAATTTTAACTATTTTATTTTTTTAATTTTATTTATTTATTCATGAGAAATGGTAGGAGAAAGAGAAAGAACTAGACATCACTCTGATACATGTGCTGCCAGGGATTGAACTCAGAACCTCATGCTTGAGAAGCCAATGCCTTATCCACTGCGCCACCTCCCAGACCACAAATTTAACTATTTTATAGTATTGTTTCTTTTAACATTTTTATTATGTTTACTTATTTATCAGATAGAGACTTCCAGAAATTGAGAAGAAGGGGGAGATAGATAGGGACAGGGATAGAGAGACGTATGCAGCACTGCTTCACCTCTTTCAAAGTTTTCCTCCTTCAGGTGGGGACTAGAAGCTTAAAACTCAGTTCTTGTGCATTGTAACATATGCGCTCTGCCAGGTAAACCACCACTGGCTCCTTAGTATTTTTTATCAATATATTATTTTCTTGAATATTACCCTAACATAAATCATACTTGAATGTTACAATAGCTACCTCACCACACTCTGAAAAATCTTGACATCAAGAACTCATGCTGAGCATTTACAATTAGGTGTCTAATCTAGGCATTGATCAAGAGGAAGTTTCTGGAAGAAGAAGGCCTGAATTCAAACCAAACTACATTGACTTCATGCTCCTGCTAAAAATTATACATATATATATATATTATATATATATATATATTCAGCCTTCAGAGCTGATAATAGAACCATGGAAATAGTATAGTGACTTGTGCATCAGATTTGCATGCATAAATCCTCAGAGGTCCCAGGTTTAATCACCAGCATCACTGTATGCTAGAGCAAAGCAAGAATACCCACCCTCCTACCTGACATCTGTCATTTCACATAAGTAAACTGACCTTTTAGAAAGATGAAACAAATAAAAATGACCTCAGAGTTTTGTTATAAGAAATGAGTTAGTAAATACACATGACAGGTTTGATGCCAACGTTATATATATCTACATGTGAACATGATGTCTAATGCATAGATACCTGTACACTTACAAAGTATATCATAGGCATTATATATATACATATATATATATTCCATCTCATTTCATGCACCTGATACTTTTTCCACTATTATATTTTATGGCACAAAATTTATGTGGCTTTCTTTTGCTCAGTTTACTGGTGGACCCTGTTTTGTTAGATTTCAGTCCAAGCATTCCTTCACTAATGAATCATTCATCATTCATGTCTCCCATGTTGCCTTTGTTCTTGAGTCCTCCTCCACTACTAATCTAAATTCTTTTTTTTCTCTTTATTGGGGGATTAATGGTTTACAGTCAACAGTAAAATACAGAGGTTTGTACATAGGTAACATTTCTAAGCTTTCCATGAAACAATTCAACCTCTTCTAGGTCCTCCTCTGTCATCATGTTCCAAGACCATAGCCCTCCCCCACTCCCCAGAGAGATTTACTTTGGTGCAATACACCAAACCCAGTCCAAGTTCTGAATTGTGTTTCTCCTTCTGTTCTTGATTTTGAACTTCTTTTTTAAATTATTATTATTAGTGATTTAGTAATGATTGACAAGATTGTGGGATAAAAAGGATACAGTTCATACACTTCCCAGCACCAGAGTTCTACATCCCATTAGTTCCACTGGAAGCTTCCCTATTCATTATCCTCCTGGGAGTATGGAACAAAGATTTTTATGGGGTGCTAAAAGTCAGAGGTCTGACTTCTGTAATTGCCTGTCAACTGGACATGGGCATTAACAGGTTGATCCATACTTCCAATCTATCTCTACATTCCCTAGTGGTAGGGCTCTGGGGAGGTGGGCGTTCCAGGACACACTGATGAGTTTGCCTGCCCAGGGAAGGCAGGTTAATGTCATGGTAGTATTTTTCAACTTCTGTCAATGAGTGATATCATCCCATATTCACCCTTCTCTTTCTGACTTATCTCACTTAACATGAATCCTTCAAGTCCCATCCAGGATGAGGTGAAGAAGGTGAATTCACCATTTTTAATAGCTGAGTTACCACAACTTATTCAGCCACTCACCTGTTGTTGGGATACCTGGGTTGCTTCCAGGTTTTGCCTATTTCTAATTGTGATGCTATGAACATAGGTATACACAGATCTTTGGGGGTTGGTGTGTTTGTTTACTTAGGATATATCTGCAGGAGAGGAATTGCAGGGTCATAGGGTAAGTCCACTTCTAGCCATCTGAGAGTTCTCCAAACTGCTCTCCATGGGGCTTGGATTGATTTACATTCCACCAGCAGTGCAGGAGGGTTTCTTTGTCCCCATGACCTCTCTAGCATTTGCTGCTATAATTCACGTTCTAGTCTTATATTCACAGTTCATTCTAATGTCTCCTTTGGGCATTTGCCATAACTGTAGTTAAAGAAGGAGACTGTTATTCTCAAAATTTCTGTACTAACTAGAAACGTTATGTAATGATGATAGAGGTCATTGTCTATTTTTGTATCTGACACTGTAAAATGTTTGATAAAAAATATTGAATGAATGCATAATGAATGAATCTAATCTTCTTTTGTTTTATCTCTATAGTCCATACACTGTTTCATGATTTGAAAATGTGTTTTACTTGTTTATCTTTTTCTCTATGAATCATTTTGCTTGTATCATGAATTTTCAAACTTTCTGGCCAAGCTTAATTGACTAAAAATACTTATAAAAATTTCTCATGTTTGTGTCACTGACAGCTAAATTACCAGTTTTTTATTCCTTAAGTATTAGATTTCTGTAATACAAGTAGATTTAACTCAGTTAAGAAAACAAAAACTAGACATTTTCCATGTTTTGCACACTGCCTTTAAACTGCATTTTGAATGTGTTTCTTGAAATTTGCATAACCATTCAGTAATCTACTCTCATTTGAATAGCACAGTAATGAAAACTTAGGATATATTCTCTGTTTTTTATGCATAATAGTGTTCAGTTATCAAAGTAGATCTCTGTGCATCGACTCAATTAGTAATATGATCTTTTATGCTGATACTGTTTCAAAACATGATATAGTAACTTTTGCAATGCTAGGGAGCAGTATTTTTTCTACCTGTTTAGTTATCTAGAATTAACTTGAAATTTCAAACAAATGCCATATTAGATTTATCAAGATTATTCTGCATCTAGCTCAGTACATCAAAACTTCAAAACATTTTTGGAACAAAGACTGATAAGGTGCCAACTGTAATGAAAAAGACAACTGTAACTAACCTCTAGCTCCCTTCTGCTCACCAGGGAGACCTGAGTCTTCCCAAAAGTCTAACACATAGAATTTATGTTCTTTACATTCTCCGTCATGTAAAACCATTTAGAATAATTTAGAAATTAATTCAAAATAATTTAGAAATTATTGCTATAGTTGTATTTTATTCCATTTGTTATTTGGTGCTATTATCCCAATGATGCCACAGTCAAGAAAAACTCTCTATTTTAGTTTTATTTTACTTTTAACTTTTATCTTATTTTATTTATTGAGGGAAATAATTGTTTATAGTTGACAGTAAAATACAGTAGTTGATACATGTATAACATTTCTCAGTTTCAAATAACATTCTAATCCCTCACTTAGGTCCTCCTCTGCCATCATGTTTTAGAACCTAAATACTGCCCCACCCCAACCCCTGCAGAGTGCTTTATTTTGGTGTCATACATGAACCAAGTCCAAGTTCTGCTTTGTGTTTCCCCTTCTGTTCTTGTTTTTAAACTTCTATCTCCATTTTAGTTTTATGATCACAGAAAATTCAGTTGTAGCTCTGTGTGTGTGTTCTTGAAATATAGATATTATAAAAGTTCATGCCACACAAAATTTTTATATAAAGATTCAGTAATATAGTACCTAGAAGCATTTGCATAGAGCCCACTAATCTAGCTTGCCCAGTAGGTTGCTTGAGAACATCTACCTGGCAGCTGCCACCATAACCCAACAATTTTCTTGCTTGAGGCTCCTGCCCATGGCCTCTTGGGGATCCCTTCCTCTGTGCTGGGGTCCACCACCCTAACCCAGCCATTAATTTGCTTGCACACACCTTTCTGCAGCCAGTCAGGAACCCAGTCTTCGGTGCTGGGGCCTATTGTCCTAACCTGGCCACTAGCTCACTTGAGTACCTCTGCCTGAGTCTGTCTGGGCACCGTTACTCTTTACTCCACTGGCAATCTGCAACCCTAGTCCTAGCACTTACCTCTCTACACATAATACAGTCCAGAGTCTGCTGGGTCCTGGTTCTTCTATGCAGGTGTTTGATACCCTACCCTGGGCAATGCTCACAGTCTCATACCCTTGCCATCAGCCTATCAGGTTGCTCTTCCATACTTGGAACCTGGACTCTGATTGAGACAATAGTCCCAGCACAGGTGTTTTACAATAAGTTCTAATTGGATTCTTACACACACACACACACACACACATACACACACACACACACACACACATACACACACACACTTGAACATAAAGATCTGCATAAAAAATGGTACTAAAATATGTGTAGACTATATTTATTAGACATCTTCAAGGCTCATCATCCCAAGAAAAGCTTGTGGTTTCTTCATCTTGAAACTATATGGGATATTCTCGTGTCAAAAATTCAGCTTAATT
This sequence comes from Erinaceus europaeus, assembly GCF_950295315.1. Lineage (NCBI taxonomy): Eukaryota > Metazoa > Chordata > Mammalia > Eulipotyphla > Erinaceidae > Erinaceus > Erinaceus europaeus. Next base: position 94,520,524 of record NC_080164.1, read on the forward strand.
TTGAAATTAAGCATAAATTCAAAAGCTGAAATGATTGCAAGCATGTTTTCAGACCACAGTGAAATTGAAATAATATGCAGCAAGAAATAGAAAAATAAAGAAAAATCTCAAAATCCAGACACTCAGCAGTCTATTTCTTAATAACTACTGAGTGAAAGAGGGAATTAAAATATTTCTGGGTGCAAATAAAAATGAAGATACAAGCTATCACTAATGCAGGATTAAGAAGGAAATTCAAAGTCATACAGTCAGTTTATTTGAGAAAAAAAAAACAATATAAACAAGTTGACTTCTCACCTTAGGAATTTAGGAAAAGGAGAACAACAGAAACCTAAAGTAAGAAGAATTAGTGAAATAACAAAAATTAGAGTTGAAATCAACAACACTGAAAACAAAAGACCCATAAAAATTTCAATCAAGCTAAAAGCTGCTTTGAAAGCATAAAAAAAAAAAGAAAAGTCCTCGTCAGACTCAAAAATAAATAAATAAATAAATAAATAAATAAATAAAGGGAGAAAACTCCAAATAAATTGTAAATGAAAGAGGAAAGACCACAGCAGACAGCATAGAATCTAAAGTATCATGTGAGGCTTCTATGAACAATTTTATGCTTCCAAACTAGAGAACCTGGGAAAGATGGATACATTTTTAGAAGCATACAAGTCCTTGAGACTAAATCAGGAAAGGAACTGGTAAACATAAATAGACCAGTAACAGTCAAATATCTTTTTTTTCCTTTTTTATTTGGGGAAATAATGATTTAAAGTAAATACAGTTGTTGGTATGTGTGTAAAATTTCTCAAGTTTCTGCAAATACAAAGCTAGAAGAAGGTATCCAGAAATTAATTTATTTTTCTGTAGCAGCAAAGACAAATATGTATGCTTGACAAAACTTAGTAAATTTTAATAAAGTTAACACAGGTAGTTGTATACTGACATTTATCAGCAAATATGCAAGGAAACAGAAAGAAATACAATGGAATGGAAAGATATTCTTTACTCATTGATTAGAATTAACATTATCTAAATGACCATTGCTGATATAATACTGTCCCCCTTCTAGGTACCACTAAATTTCTTTACAGGAATAGAACAAAAGCTACAAAACTGTATTTGAAACCAGACAATCTCCAGGATTGCCAGAGCAATCTTGAGAAAAAAAAGAACAAGACTGGAGCCATTAAACGTCTTTGTTTTAAGTGGCTCTCCAGAGGGAGCCAACATTTTTTTAATCCATATCTATTTATTGGATAAAGAGAGCCAGAAATCAAGAGAGTGATAGAGGGAGATTGAGAGGGAGAGAGACACCTGCAACACTGCCTCACCAGTAACAAAGCTTTCCCCCTGTAGGTGGGGACCAGGGGCTAGAACTGAGGTTCTTGAGCACTGTAACGTGTGCACTCAACCAGGTGTACCACCACCCAGCCTCATCATTAAATTTCTTGACTTCAAACTATACTACAGAGTCACTGTAATAAAAAATGCATAGAAAAAATATTGAAAAATTATGGCATGGGGTTGGGCAGTAGTGCACTGGGTTAAATGCACATAGTGAGAAGCAAGGACCACTAAAGATCCCAGTTCGTGTCCCTAGCTCCCCAACTTGCAGCGAGGTCACTTCACAAGTGGTAAAAGCAGGTTTGTAGGTGTCTATCTTTCTCTCCCCTCCTCTGTCTTCCCCTCCTCTCTCAATTTCTCTTTGTCCTATCCAACAGCAACAATAATGAAGAAAAAAAGATGGCCACCATGAACAGTGGATTAGTAGCGTGAGCACCCAAGCCCCAGTGATAACCTTGGAGGCAAAAAAAGAAAGGAAGAAAAAGAAAAACTATGGCATGACTTTTCCAAAAACTCAAAAAACTAAGGAAACATGCTGAGCCCAATTTTACAGTGGAAACAGATATATCTATGTATATATTTAATAGTTTATTTAGTTTGGTTTTCTGATAGAGACTGAGAGATAGAGATAGAGTGAAAGAGACCACAGCACTGAACTTGCCTTCAGTGCCGTGGGGACAGGTCTTTAACCTGGGTCACATACATGCCAAAGCTGCACACTATCCAAGTGAATTATTTCGTTGGGCTATTTAATAGTTTATTTAGACAAGTTGGCAGTAGTAAACTTTTTTTTATTATATTGATTTATTTTCCCTTTTATTGCCCTTGTTTTGCTGTTGTTATTGATGTTGTCGTTGGATAGGACAGAGAGAAATGGAGAGAGGAGGGAAAGACAGAGGGGGTGAGAAAGACAGACAACTTCAGACCTGCTTCACCGCCTGTGAAGCAACTCCCCTGCAGGTGGGGAGCTATGGCTCAAACTGGGATACTTACTCTGGTCCTTGCGCTTTGCACCACATGCGCTTAACCCACTGCGCTACCACCTGACTCCTAGCAGTAAACTTCATGGTATTGCAATGTCCTAAATCTTGGCATGTTCCTTATTTTAATTTTATTTTCATGGATGTTGATTATTGGGAGACATTTTGTTCTTTTAAGACTCAAAGTAGTGGGTCATTTGGTTCCTCACTGCTACTAAGGACTCCATAAAAGCATGCCCAGAAGTATAGTGCACAATAAAAAAAATAAAATAAAATGATAAAAACACAATAAGTGAGGCTAATAAGGCAGGACTTGGCCTAAAGGTGAAAGATCTTATGAAAAGGGACTGAGCATAAAGTTGGTTTGAGCAGGTTAATATCATGATGACATACGTGTTTAGACATCACTTTGCTGCCTAATACTTGCATGGGAAAAATAATCAGAGGTTAAATGTATATTTTGGGGTCAAATCAAAAGCTAGAGACGGAACTAGGTGTATAAAAGTTCTGATGGTTAGAGGGAAGTATGGAGTTAGGAGCTGACTGTTGGTACGATGAGAAAAAGGAAGGAATTAAGTCTTTGTAGAATCATGTGTATTTTCATTGATGTGACAGTTTACCCACATATATTTAACAATAAAGGCATATAATAATAAAAAAGGCAGCATAATAAAAATAAAGACATCAAGGAACCTTAGACAAGGGAGAAAAAGAATGGAGAAGCCCGCCATCATGCCACTTCTTCAGAATAGTCAAATTCTGAACAGGTTCAATGGCAAAGGAAATGATGGTGGGCTGCTACATGCTCAGGGTAAAAAAAGAATTGATGTCTTAATATCCTCTACTCCATAACAAGGTGATTGCCTATAAAATGAGTTTTCCCTTAATTTAAATAGAATTGAATACTTCATTGCAGTGTATCACATTCAATTTGCTACACATTTATCATGTATAAATAGCCCCTTTAAATTATTATTACATGACATCTGAAATGTCTGCAGCTACAAAGGAAACATCCAGGTTTATCAGTGTCAGGAACAATCTCATTATGTCTCTTCTCTTTTACAGCATTTCACATTGATATGCTCATTACGTTTCAGTTCTTTGAACTCACTCTGTGCACACACATTGAAAATGTGATAAGCTATAAAGTGTATGCATACCACTTCATGATAAAATGTGAAGAAAGAAGTTTAGACAGAATAGGAAATAAGGCAGCCAACTAAAATAAGGGGGCAAGACAGATGTGCCACCACTCTGACCCTAAGTATTTTAAAATAATCTCAATATATCAGGGGTTAAGAATCTTTTTTTGTAATTGTTGATAAATCATACACAAAACTGTAAATCTTGGATTATTTTTCTTCAATACCCACTAAGACATTCACATTCAACTAACCAGAGGAGAAAGGGAATGGAAAAATAAAGGGAAAGGGAGTGTTAGATGCTACAAAAATAGAACATTCTAAAGAGAGACCAGACATTCCCTTCACAACTGTTAAGTCTCAGCTCTCATAGAGTTTGCTCCTATAATAGAATAGAATGGATATCTGAGGGACAACTGTCAGCCTTTACCACAGTCTGTTCAAATCCCTTCTTCCTATGCATGAAAAATCCACACCACAATGGTCACATCAGAGCCTGATGGAGATGACCACACATCAAACAGAGGTGGTCTTTGAACTGGATACAGTTTGGGAATTGTCTTCTATGTTAAGTGAAAATACTGAGGAAGACAATTCCTCTTGATGTGGTTCACCAAGCATAGGGTGTTTAAGCATATAAGGAAATATCTTCTCCCTCTCCTACTCAGATATAAAATGGTAGAATAAGAAAAGCATGAATGCATTAAAAATTCTCTTCTGTAAGGAGTCATGGGAAAATTATGATAGTTACTGTACTTTCATACCCCACCAGGAAAGTGTGATGAATCTGGTTAGGCACTTGGGTTCCATTGTTAACCCTGAAGGGGGCTCATCATAATGACCTTTCAGGTAGTTATTGTGGTTCCTGACTTTGTCCTTTAGGAGATTTTCCTTGTTATTATCCTTAATAATCAAAATATCCATTGGAAATCAGATTCTTTGCATTTTTTATTTATTGAGGGATTAATGGTTTACAGTGGACAGTAAAATATAGTAGCTGGCACATATATAACATTTCTCAGTGGAAAACATTTTTTTTCTTCAGAGGTTGAATAGCTTGTGCTGTCCACATCATGATGATACAGGTCTGAAGCCAGATGTTTGCTCTAAATTTAGAAACATGGCAAGCATTTTAGAATTTTCAGGTGATTTTCATTTGAGGTTTGCACCTCAAAAGCCATCCAGATGGGAAGGCAACTCAAGTCACACACATATGATTACAATATAATTTATGGGAGGGAATACATATTATAAAAAATGTAAGCATAGAGCTCAATCGAATATAAGGGAGAAGGGATATGAAATGGAACTTAAGAGATTCAGGAGAGAGACTTGGAGAGGCAGGGAGTCCTTTGACCCAGAGAGTTACTTAAAGAAAATTTTGTGAAAAGAGGGGATTGATACTTCACTGAGAATACATGGAGCCTTGCAAATCATAGAGCACCTCATCCACAAAGGATCTCAGATTGACATGATTCAGTGTCTATATTTATACTGCTTTCAGAGGTAAATTATGTGGAAAACTTGTTAATTTAAATTTAGGCAGTGTCTCTTGAAACAACCTGATTTTGTCTGCTCTTGCTTTTCCTTAGTGTTTTTATAATAGTTGTCTTCAGTGGTGTTTGCATTATAATTGGCAGCTTAATGCTGATTGCCCTACCTCCTAATAAATGAATGTACCTACCAACATTTTTATCAATATTGGTATATCTATCATATTTATCAGTATATGTATTGGTCCTTACAATGTATTGATAAACCAATGTGCTGATCATATATTACCCTATATCTTGATTATTACAATGTCAATAGATGTAACAATAATTTTATTTTTTTAATTACCACTTGTTGGTGAGACTAGGTGCTGTTGCTATGAATCTATCACTACCAGTGGCCATTTTTCATTTTACTTTTCCTTTTTTCCCCCTAATATTTATTAGATAGGGCAGAAAGAAATTGAGAAAAGACGGAGATAGAAAGAGGGAGGGAGAGAGAGAGAAAGAGAGAAAGACCTTCAGACCTGCTTCATGCTCACGAAGTATTCCCCCTACAGGAGGGGAGCAGGGGCTCAAACCTTGTTCTTGTGCTTGATAATATGTGTAATTAAATGGGTGTCCCACCACTAGGCTCTTTGATTGTATTTCTTTGGAGGTATATTTATTTAAAATATTTTGCTAGTCTTCTAGTCAATCTGACTGTGGGTAGTTATAAAGATAAATTTCAATGAAATATGCAGATTTCTTTCTCTCTCTACATATATATATATATCAGAAAAATGAGAAATTGTATCCATGTGATAAAAACTCTTGAAAATCATCATTATGCTACTAAAAGCTGGCATTTTATATTGAGCTCACTGTTTTTTTACTCATGGTTTTTTTTCTGCTAGTTTACGAAGTCTTCATCTTGAATTTTATCTCACCAGAAACAAAAATCAACTCCAAATGGATCAAGGACATGGATGTGAGACTAGAAACAATAAATACTTAGAAGAAAAATTGGTGGAACACTTTCCCACCTAAACGTCAAGGGTATCTTTGATGATACAAACCCAGTTGCAAGGAAGACTAAAGCAGAATGGGACTACATCAAATTGAAATTGACCAATCATCAAATTGACCAATGGGACTACATCAAATTGAAAAGGTTTTTCACAGCCAAAGAAACTATCGCACAAACAAAGAGACCTCTCACAGAATGGGAGATCTTCACATGCCAGACATCAGACAAGAGACTAATCACCAAAATATACAAAGATCTCAGCAAACTTAGCAACAAAAAAGCAAATGACCCCATCCAAAAATGGGCAGAGGATATGAACAGAACATTCACTACAGAAGAAACCCAAATTGCTAACAAACACATGAAAAATTGCTCCAGGTCACTGATTGTCAGACAAATGCAAATTAAGACAACATTGAGATACCACCTCACCTATGTGAGAATGGTATACATCAAAAAGAACAACAGCAACTGTTGTTTTTGCCAGGCTATGTTGTTTTCGCCGGGCTGGCTTCACGGGTGGGTAACAGACGACCAGGGACTCATGGTTGAGCTGTAGGCAGTATCTCTTTATTCATGCAGGATGCAGCACAATCTAAGCCGAGCTAAGCTAAACTCTAGTAAAACGAACAATGTTGTCTTTATATATACTTCCCAAGCAGGGCGTGAACAGGATGTGACATAGAGAGGGTGGAGAGAAAAGTGACTGGTGAAAATCAGAGTGTGACAAGGAGAGGGGGCAGAGCAAAAACATATCATGAAACAGTGGGGATTGAACCAATGCCCTGGAGGGAGGGTGCTGCTTGTTAAAAGCGGTTATGTAAATAGAATGAAGTGGTTATGTAAATAGAATAGTGTTAAGCAGGGGGGATTTAAACCAAATGAAACGGAAGGGGTTTTTAAAAGCATACCAACAAGCAACAAATGCTAGAGAGGCTGTGGGGACAGAGGAACTCTTCTGCACTGCTGGTGGGAATGTAAACTGGTCCAGTGTCTGTGGAGAGCAGTCTGAAGAACTCTCAGAAGGCTAGGCATGGACATTTATATGACCCAGTATTCCCTTTCCTAGGTATATACCCCAAGGACTCCATGATACCCAACCAAAAAGAAATGTGTACACCAATATTCATAGCAGCACAATTCGTAATACCTAACACCTGGAAGCAACCCAGGTGCCCAACAACAGATGAGTGGCTGAGAAAGTTGTGGTATAAATACACAGTGGAATACTGTGCAGCTGTTAAGAATAATGAAACCACCTTCTCTGATTCATCTTGGATGGAGCTAGAAGGAATTATGTTAAGTGATCTAAGTCAGAAAAACAAATTTGCTTTTATTGTTTGGTTGAAAACTGTTAATAGATACTGCTTGGCAAACACTTGAGGCTACAGTGTGATCAGCTCTTAAAATTGTACGACCACATCCATCACTGATAGAACTTAAACAAAAAATAAAAATAAAAATAAACAAAAAGAAACCACATAGAGCAGCATTTTTAAGTTTCTTATAGCCAATTCAGTCTAAACATATAAGCTCTAATTGAAGGTTTTCTCTCCAAGGTATCTATACAACAATGTAATGAAATATTTGAATGCATAACAAGTAACTGCCACTCTTCTGCTTCCCTGAATAACCTAAGCAATCACAGAGAGAGAGCCACATTGTTTAGATTGTTTTCTTATGCCAGCATTTTCCTCTCAGATACCATCTATATTATGACAAGTGTAAATGTTAGCAATAAAGGAAATAAAAATAGAGAGATTTATATCATCCTTAAAAACTGCCCAGACATAAAGAATGATTATAGGTGAGGAAGAAAGGAATAGTAAGGGGGGGGGAGAGATAGATAGAAAGAAAGAGAGAAAGGGAGGAAAAGAAAAGTGTGCATTAGTGGGCCTGGCAGCGGCACATATGGTTTAGCACACATATTACTAAGCACAAGGACCTGAGTGGGTTCAAGTTCCTGGCTCCCCATCTGCAGGGGGGATGCTTCATGAGAAGTGAAGTAGGTCTCTCCCTCTCCATTCATTCTCAATTTCTCTCTGTCTTAACTAAAAAAAAAATCAAAAGGAAAAGAAAAAAAAAATGGTCTCCAGGAGCCATTAAAAAAAAAGTTTGCCATTAGGAAACAAGAAAAAGAACAAATAAACAACCTGTTTGCACAACTTAAAGACCTAGAAGATAAGAACAAAGGAACCCTAAAGCAACCAGAAGGACGGAAATAACAAAAGTTAGGTCAGAAATAATTAACATTGGAAATAAGAAAACCATACAAAAGATCAACAAAAGTAAGTGTTGGTTCTACAAACAAAATCTACAAACCTTCAGCGAGACTCACAAAAAAAAAGAGAGAGAAGACTCAAATAAATCAGTTCATAAATGAGGAGGAGATAACACAACAAACACCACAGAAATTCAATACATCATGCGAGGCTTCTATGAACAACTGAACAATTATATGCCACCAAGCTAGAAAACCTGGAAGAAATGGACAATTTCCTAGGTATCTATGAACTTCCAAAAGTAAGTAAAGAGGGACTAGAAAATATGAACAGGCCCATCACAGCTAATGAAATTGAAACAGTTATCAAGAACCTTCCCAAAAATAAAAGTCCTGGACCACATGGCTTTACAAATGAATTCTACAAAACCTTCAAAGAAGAACTAATACCTCTACTTTTAAAAATCTTCCAGAAGATTGAAGGCAATGAATATTCCCTTCCAGCTTCTATGAAGCCCATATCACTTTGATACCAAAAGCAGACAAGGACACAACAAAAAAAGAAAACTACAGACCAGTATCTCTGATGAACATAGATGCTAAGATATTGAACAAAATTCTAGCCAACCAGATACAGCAGTATATTAAATAGATTGTTCATCATGACCAAGTGGGATTTATCCAAGGGATGCAAGTTTGGATTAATATACATAAATCAATGAGCATGATCCAGCACATCAATAAAAGCAAGACCAAAAACCACATGGTCATATCAATAGATGCAGAGAAAGCCTTTGACAAAATCCAACATCCCTTTATGATCAAAACACTACAAAAAATGGGAATAGATGGAAAATTCCTGAAGATAGTGTAGTCTATATATAGCAAACCTATAGCCAACATCATACTCAATGGTGAAAAACTGGAAGCATTTCCCCTCAGATCAGGTACTAGACAGAGCTGCCCACTGTCACCATTACTATTCAACATAGTGTTGGAAGTTCTTGCCATAGCAATAAAGCAGTAGCAAGGAATTAAAGGCATACAGATTAGAAAAGAAGAAGTCAAACTGTCCCTATTTGCAGATGATATGATAGTATACATAGAAAAACCTGAGGAATCCAGCAAGAAGCTTTTGTAAATCATCAGGCAATAAGTAAAGTTTCAGGCTACAAAATAAACATTCAAAAGTCAGTGGCATTCCTCTATGCAAACACTAAGCTAGAAGTTGAAATCCAGAAATCAATTCCTTTTACTATAGCAACAAAAACAATAAAATATCAAGGAGTAAACCAAACGAAAGAAGTGAAATATTTGTTTTTTATTTGTTTTTTTATTTCTTTATTTATAAAAAGGAAACATTGACTAAAGGATAGGATAAGAGGGGTACAACTTCACACAATTCCCACCACCAGAATTCTGTATCCCATCACCTCCCCTGATAGCTTTTCTATTCTTTAACTTAACCTCTGGGAGTATGGACCCAAGGTCTTTGTGAGACGCAGAAGGTTGAAGGTCTGGCTTCTGTAATTGCTTCCCTATTGAACATGGACATTGATAGGTTGATCCATACTCCCAGCCTGTCTGTGAAATACTTGTATACTGAAAAGTATGAGTCACTACTGAAGGAAATTGAAAAAGACACAAAGAAGTGGAAAGATATCCATGACATGGATTGGAAGAATTAACATCATCAAAATGAATATAGTACCCAGAGTAAGCCATCTACAAACTTAATGCTATCCCCATCAAGATCTCAAGCACATTTTTTAGGAGAATAGAACAAATACTACAGATGTTAATCTGGAACCAGTAAAGACTTGGAATTGCCAAAGCAATCTTGAGAAGAAAGAACAGAACTGGAGGCATCACACTCCCATATCTCAAATTGTATTATAGGGCCATTATCATCAAAACTTCTTGGTAGTATAACATGAATAGACACACTGACCAGTGGAATATAATTGAGAAGCAGAAATAAGCTCCCACACCTATGGACATCTAATCTTTGGCAAAGGTGCCCAGACTATTCAAGGAAGAAAACAGAGTCTCTTCAACAAATGGTGTTGGAAAAAAATGGGTTGAAACATGCAGAATAGTGAAACTGAGCCACTATAATTCAACAAATACAAAAGTAAATTCCAAGTGGATCAAGGACATAAACTCCAAGTGGATCAAGGACATGGATATCAGACCAGAAACTATTAGATACTTAGAGGAAAATATTGGGAGAACTCTTTTTCGCATAAATTTTAAAGACATCTTCAGTGAAACAAATCCAATTATAAAGAAGACTAGAATAAAGGCAAGAATAAACCTATGGTACTACATCAAATTAAAAAGCTTCTGCACAGCAAGAGTAACTATTACCCAAACAAAGAGACCCCTCACAGTATGGGAAAAGATCTTTATATGCCATATATCAGACAAGAGGCTAATAACCAGAATATATAGAAAGCTTGCCAAACTCAACAGTAAGAAAACAAATAATCCCATACAAAAATTGGGAGAGGACATGGACACAATATTCACCACAGAAGAGATCCAAAAGGCTGAGAAACACAAGAAAAAATGCTCCAAGTCTTTGATTGTCAGAGAAATGCAAATAAAGACAACAATGAGATACCACTTTACAAAGTGAGAATGTCATACATCAGAAAAGGTAGCAGCAGCAAATGCTGGGGAGGTTGTGGGATCAAAGGATCCCACCTGCACTGCTGGTGGGAATGTAAATTGGTCCAACCTCTGTGGAGAACAGTCTGGAGAACTCTCTGAAGGCTAGAAATGAACCTACCCTATAATCCTGCAATTCCTCTCCTGGGGATATATCCTAAGGAACCCAACACACCCATCCAAAAAGATCTGTGTACACATGTTCTTAGCAGCACAATTTGTAATAGCCAAAACCTGTAAGCAACCCAGGTGTCCAACAACAGGTGAGTGGCTGTGCAAGTTGTGGTATATATACACACAATGGAATACTACTCAGCTTTAAAAAAAATGGTGACTTCACCATTTTTCAGCTGATCTTGGATGGACCTTGAAAAATCCATGTTAAGTGAAGTAAGTCAGAAATAGAAGGATGAATATAGGATAATCTCACTCTCTGGCAGAAGTTGAAAAAGAAAATCAGAAGAGAAAACACAAGTAGAACCTGAACTGGAATTGGCATATTGCACCAAAGTAAAAGACTCTGGGGTGTGTGTGGGGGAGAATACAGGTCCAACATCTAGTGGATTTTGTATTGTTATATGAAAAACTGGAAAATATTATGCATGTACAGACTATTGTATTTATTGTATTTGTTGAATATAAAACATTAATTCCCAAATAAATAAAAAAAGAAGTGTGCATTAAATTAAATATAAGCAACACTAACAGATCAGCAATGTAAAAAGTTGTTTCTGATTAAAATAGCTGTGGTAAAATTAAATACAACAGAGAAGACAAAATGACTAAGTGACAGAATTTCAAATGTAGGCATATTAGATTAAAAGGTAATAAGATGTCATGCTCATGATTAAAAATATAGTATAGTCATGGGCTTTTTGGAATATAATTAAAACAGGCCTACTAATTATCTATAAAATGGAGACCGCCCAGCTCTTCATTGAACTTTTCCAGCCTTTCAGTTCATGATTAGTCAATGATATTTTTTGCTCTATTTGTCAACTCGCTTTTCAGCCACCAGGTTCCAGATGTTAACATGATGCCAAGCGGACTTCCCTGGACTGACGACCCCACATCAATGTGTCCTGGAACCCCTCTTCCCCACAGCCCTGCCCCACTAGGGAAAAAGATACACATGCTGAGAGTATGGGTCGACCTGGCAATGCCCATGTTCAGCAGGCAAGCAATTACAGAAGCCAGACCTTCCACCTTCTGCACTGCATAATGCCCCTTTTAAAATAAGGGAATAAGAAAGAATAACAGGGGAGGGGATAGGATATGGAGTTCTGGTGGTGGGAATTGTGTGGACCTCTACCCCTCTTATCCTATGGTTTTTGTCAGTGTTTCTTTTTTACAAACAAAAATTAAAAAAAATAAAAAGGTAATAATGCATTATGAAAAAAATGCTATGCAGAAAAATTAAGTTGGGGCTGGGTGGTGGCACACTTGTTTCAGCACACATGTTACAATGCACTCAGGGCTCAGGTTCAAGCCCCTGGTCCCTGCCTGCATGCACACTTGGTTCAGCACACATATTACAATGCACTCAGGGCTCAGGTTCAAGCCCCTGGTCCTTGCCTGCATGGGGAAAGTTTTGCAAGTGGTGAAACAGTGGTGCAGGTGTCTCTCCCTCTCCATCTCCCCCTTCCCTTTTAGTTTCTGGCTGTCTCTATCCAAAATTGATAACATTTTCTAAATAAAAATGAAATGTGAATTTCACTTGTGAATATAAATGGCAACAACTCTAAAGATGTTTGCAAAGAGACAAGAAACTAAGTCAGTCTCTTAAAGCATCAACCTACTTTTCTGATGCCCCAGAGGGCTCTGGTCCATTCTGGGACCAGCTTATGCCAGAGATGAATAGTCCTCTCATCTTTTTCTTTCTGTCCAGACCACTCCTTTAATTCTTATTCTCTCTATCATAGTACTCAGTTTAAAAAGCACTTGACAGGGCTAGGTGGTGGCACACCTGGCTAAGCACACATAGTACTAAGTGGAAAGACAAGCACAAGGATCCAGGTTTGAGACTATCCCCTGTGCTTCTCACCTGCAGGGGGGACTTTTCACAAGCTTTTATGAAGCAGATCTGCAGGTATCTTTTTCTCTGCCTCTCTATCTCTTCCTCCTTTCTCATTTTCTCTCTGTCCTATCCAACAAATAAAGAAAATGGCTGCCAGGAGCAATGGATTCTTAGTGCTGGCACTTGGAGGCAAAAGAAAAAAAAAAGCTATTAGCAAGATATGAAAATTATAACTTATCAGATTAAGTTTATATAATAAGTGACAAATGACATAGCATTAACAAATATCAGCTTTTGTTATCTGTATAAACAAAAATTACAAAAATCTCAATGAAGGAAAACAGTTTTCATCTACTATAGAGAATCATTATTCCCTTGTCCAATTCTATGACTTGAGTCAATTAATTTACCTGGAATGCTGTGGACCACGAGGAGGCCAGACCTTGGTGTCACAGATCCACTCAGTAATTGTTTTTCTGTCCCTCTGCTAAGGGATGTGGAGTTTGCCCTGCTGACTGTGTCCAAGAAAATGGAAATGGACTTTTCTAAGACGTGCTGTTGATCCTGAATTGAGATCTTTGGTAAATTGAGATAATTCTGTGTTTGCTCATCTGAGGCAGCACTTAAGTTCAGGATTTAAGCAGAATTGACTAAATTCATTACTCAGTGAATCTGCAAAAACACCTTACAATTCATTCCTGAGTGCATCTAAAACATGCTCATTGATGAGTACTCTGACTTTGTCTCACTTATCTAAAGATGAAATGTTCCTGCGTTGAAAGAAGAAACAAATAACAAACAAAAATCTCATATAATATATTCTGGAAATTACCCATAAAATAAAAACTATGACCATGTTGTTTCATTTACATATTATTTATAGCTGACATGGACATTGGAAGATGGATCCAAACCCCAGCCTGTTTCTGTCTTTCACTAGTGGGGTAGAGCTCTGGAGAGGTGAGGCTCCAGGAAGCATTTGTGAGGCTGTCTGTCCAGGGAGATCAGGATGGAATCATAGCAGCATCTGCAACTTGGTGGTTGAAATGCAGTCAGATGGAAAGTAGGATAAAATGTTAAACAGAAACCAAGAAGTAGGAATAGAGCAGATGAAAGTGGGGACTTTAGAGTGGAAGGAAGCTAGGAGGTCTATTTTGGGTATGTATATAGCACATTTCTTTATCTGTTCATTCTTTGACAGACAAGTAATGTTGTTTCCATTTCTAGGCTATTATAAAAAATTCTGTAATAATAAATGTATGCTTATCTTTTCAAGATCCTGATTACAGCTATCTTTGATAAATACCAGGTAGTAGGATTGCAGATCACATAGTAATTTAATTTTAATATTTTATATTTTTCTTAATTGCATACTTGAATAGCCAGATTATCTTCATAGTGACTACATCATTTTATATCACTGCCATAGTTCACAAGAATTGTGATTTCTATACCTTCTCAACAACTAATTTTTATAATGTTTGTCTTAATAATAATTATCCTAACATGTCTAAAGTATTATCTTAATTTAGTTTTGATTTACATTCCCTTCATGATTAGTGACAGTATCACTTTCATTTAACAGGGAAAATTTTATTTCATTTCTTTGGTGACATGTCTATTTTAATCTTTTCTCATTTCTGAATCCAAGTTGTTTATTATTTTCAGTTGTAGCAATTTCATGTCTTTTTATTTAAATAATGTATTAGCAACTTAATAATGATACACATGCTTGTAAGATAACAGGTGTATAATTCCACACATTTTGCACCACCAGACTTCCCTGTCTCATTCCCTCCATTGGAAACTTTCCTACTCGTTTATTTGTTAGTTTGTTTATATTTATTTTTTATTTATAAAAAGGAAACATTGACTAAATGATAGGATAAGAAGGGGTACAACTTCACACAATTTCCACCACTAGAGCTCTGTATCCCATCCCCTCCCCTGATAGCTTTCCTATTCTTGAACCCTCTGGGAGTATGAACCCAAGGTCCTTGTGGGATGTAGAAGGTGGAAGGTCTGGCTTCTGTAATTGCTTCCCAGCTGAACATGGGCATTGACAGGTCGATCCATACTCCCTGCCTGTCTTTCTCTTTCCCTATTGAGGAAGGGCTCTGGGGAAGCAAAGCTCCAGGATACACTGGTGGGGGTGTCTGTCCAGGGAAGTCTGGTCAGCATCCTGCTAGCATCTGGAACCTGGTGGTTGAAAAGAGAGGTAACATACAAAGCCAAACAGATTGTTCACTAATCAGGGACCTAAAGGCTGAAATAGCAAAGGTGAAGAGTTGGGGTAGGGGGCGGGGTCCTCTGTTTTGTAGATAGCTAGTAGGCATATTTTAGTTATATTCCAAAGGGTCTGTGGTTATAGTAGTGGTTTTGTTTGTTTGTTTGCCAGAGGTTGAAATCTGATATGCAAGTGTATCCTAATTATTGTTTGGGGAGATGATGTCATGGCTCGCAGAAGGACCAGAAAGCTGGATCAGGGAAGAGAGTAGCTTCCAATATGGGAAAAATGTATAAATATTGTTGATTGTAAACCCCATCAATTGATGTGCTCAGGGGACCATATTCAACTTAGGAGCCTATGTTGAAAAGTAATGGTGATAATATACAGACCTGTCTAGTATTTGATCTGAGGGGGAATGCTTTCAGTTTCTGTCCATTGAGTTTAATGATGGCTGTAGGTTTGCTATATATATATATGTAGATCTGAGCTCACATTCTATGGTCATAAGTAGGAACATTCCAAGCTGCCCCATCTCAGGACCCATCTTCCTCAGGTGTAACATAGACTTCCTTGTCTAGACTCCCTTCGAAGGATGGGACATTCTTTACCATTGTTGATCCAAGTTGAGGGCAAGGTCCGATGGGGGCCCCAGACGGGTCTATTGTATTATTCTTGGTATAGATGACCAGTAATCATAGAGAGAGGGATTTATTATGTATGTTTTTAGGTTAGTACATTGAGATGTATGATTTATGGTTACTTTCTACTTTTCTTTAGCTTCCCTTTTCATTGTCTTTATTATTTTCTTTATCTTAGCAGAAGTTTTTTTTTGTTTTTGTTTTTTTTTTTTGTTTTGTATAGTCTATTTGGTTATTTTCATTGCCTGGGACTTGTACTTTATATCTAGGAAACCTTGTCTATACCAATAATATTTTCATCATAACATTTTTAGGGTTAAAAAGTGTAAACCTTTGATTCATCATTTTAACTTTCTTTTATTATTATTATCTTTATTTATTTATTAGATAGAAATAGCAAGAAATTGAGAGGGAAGAGGTAATAGAGACAGTGAGAGATAGAGACACCTGTAGCCTTGCTTCACCACTTGTGAAGCTTTCCCCCTGCAGGTGGGAACCAGGGGACTTAACCTGGGTCATTGTGCATTGTAACATATGTTACAACCAGGTGACCATCACCCAGCTCCACCTTTGATTCATCTTGAGATTTACTTTATTTTATTTTTTACCAGAACACTGATCAACTCTGGCTTATGGTGGCATGAAAGGATTGAACCTGGGACTTTAGAGCATCAGGCATGAGTGTCTTTTTGCATAAACATTGTGCTATTTACCCTCACCCTTTGTGGTTGTTGTTTTTTTTTTTTTTTTTTTTTTTGTGTGTGTGTGTGTGTGTATGTAGTATGAGATAGGTCATTTTCTCTCTTTTCTTTGTAGTATCAAGTTTATCTAATACCATAGATTAAAATGACTATCTTTTGCTATTTTTTTTTAAAATTATCTTTATTTATTTATTGGATAGATACAGTGAGAAATTGAGGCAGAAAGGGGAGACAGAGAGGAAAAGTGACAGAGAGACACCTGTAGCCATGTTTACCATTTGCAAAACTTTCCTGCTGTAGAAGGGGACCAAGGGCTTGAACCAGGGTTCTTGCATGAAGTAACATGAATATTCAATCAGATGCAGCACCACCTGAGAGACCCCAAGAGACTATTTTTTTCTCCCTTGTGTAGTCTAATCAGAAAGCATTTGACTGACATGGATGAATATATTTGTTTCTGAACTATCTTTTCTTTTGTGTTTTATGGTTGTACCATGTTGTCTTAATTATTATACATTTACATTGTGTTTTGCAGCAAGAAGTATGAGGCCTGGGGAGTCGGGCTGTAGTGCAGCGGGTTAAGCGCAGGTGGCGCAAAGCACAAGGACCGGCATAAGGATCCCGGTTCAAACCCCGGCTCCCCACCTGCAGGGGAGTCGCTTCACAGGCGGTGAAGCAGGTCTGCAGGTGTCTATCTTTCTCTCCTCCTCTCTGTCTTCCCCTCCTCTCTCCATTTCTCTCTGTCCTATCCAACAACAACGACAACAACAATAATAACTACAACAATAAAACAACAAGGGCAACAAAAGGGAATAAATAAATAAAATAAATATTCAAAAAAAGGAAGTATGAGGCCTGAAAGTGTGTTAATATTTTCTCAAGATTATTTTAACTTCCCCCTAGACTCTGTGCTACTTAGCCAGTTTTAGAGCTATTTCTTATACATCTGCAAAAATTCCAGTGGGGTTTGGTAAATATTTCATTAATTCTCTATAGATTGGTTTAAGTAGTATATTGAGTTTAACAGCCTTCACTTTAAGATTATTTTTAATTTCATTTTTTAATTTTATATATCCCATTCTAGTGGGTTATAAGTGTATAGTTCCACACCACACTCACCTTCAGATTTCTGTATTTCCACCTTTCGACCTCCCAGAGATAACCACCAGAGTTCTCACAAGTCTTACAGTTTGCTTGACCTGCTTGCCTGCACATTTATATGTATCAGCTATCTAGATTCCACATGAGTGAAACCACCTAGTAGTTGTCTTTTAACTCTTTATTTTCTAAGCATAATCACCTTCAATTCTATCCATTTTGTCCCAAAGGACACAATAGCATCTTTTATGACTGTAGAGTAGTATACTATGGAGAATATAACCAATAATTCCTCTTGTCAATCAACTGTTGATGAATATTTAGACTACTCACAAACTTTGGCTATTGTGAATAATGCAGCTATGAAAGGGGTCGGGAGGCACACAGTGTTAAACACATAATTTGTCATGAGAAAAGATACATGTTCGAGCCCCTTTTTCCACCTGAAGCGGGGAGAGCTTTCGAGTGGTGAAGCAAGTACTGTAGGTGTCTGTCTATATCCCTATCCCTGCTCCTCCTCTCAACTTCTATCTGTCCTGAAAGAAAGAAAAAGGAAGAAAGGAAGGAAAGAAGGAAGAAGGAATGAGGGAAGGAGGGAAAAAGAGAGGGAAAAAAGAATTAAGGAAGGAAAGAAAGAAGGGTGAGAGGATGGGAGGGAGAAAGGAAGAAAAAATGGCCACCAGGAGCAGTGGATTCATTTTGCAGGCACTGAGTCTAAGTGATAACCCTGGAGGCAATAAAAAATAATGTATTTATGAATATGGGGATACATATATCTTTTTGGATAACTATTTGTGTGTCCTACATACAGGTGAATGCCTTGGAGTGGTATTACTGAGTCATAAGGTAATTTCATTTTTGAAAGTTTTATTGTGTATGTGTATGGGGGGAGGCACATTCTCCTTTTACAATTTTGATTTTGTTATATTATTTTCTTATCTAAAAACTGTATCTTAATCTGCGTTGTATCTTATTAGGCTGTACTGTACCTATATTTCACTGAAAACACAAAGCGTGTACAATCTAAAGGTATCTTTTATTTATTGTGTTAGACCCAATTTCTCCAGAATACTTATCCTATATAAACTACCTTATTTTTTATTACAAATCTTTCACATGCTTCTTTCTTTCTTTAAACACTTCATTGACAAACAGATCTATGTATATGCAAGTTCTGATACTTTTAAATAATGTTTTTCCTTCTGTAGAGACAAAGAGGCACAGAGATAGTACTGAATCTTCCTTCAGTACCATGAGAACTTAGCTCAAACCTGAGTCTCACATATGGCAAAACAGTACACTAGCTAAGTGAACTATTTCTCTAGCTTTATTTCTTTTGATAATTGTTATTATTTTTAAAGGGTTAATATTTTTGTTGTTGTTTTCATCTTTATTTATTGGTAGATGCAGCCAGAAACTGAGAAGTAAGAAGATATATATGGACAGAGCAGCAGAGAAATACCTGCAGCACTGATTCACCACTTGCAAAGTTTTTCCCATAGATGAGGGATGGGGATTTGAACCCAGGTCTTTGTACATTGTAATATATGTGTTCAACCAGGTGTACCACCACCAGGTTCCATCCTCTGGTTATTATAATTTCACCTGAATGTATTAGTCATGCACCATATTTTAGATCTTAAATTCAAAGAAGAGTTAATGAGTACTGGCCACCATTGACTTCCCATCCTCTGGAAGTTGTTTTTCTCAGATGATATTGCTCATCTGTCTTTCAGATTATAAAGATGGAAATTTACTTCGGGATAATTTGAAATTCTTTTTTCTTTTTAATTTTTTTATTATTTATTTTCACTTTTGTTGTCTATGTTTTTATTGTTGTTGTAGTTATTGTTTTTGTTGTTATAAATGTCATTGTTGTTGAATAGGACAGAGAGAAATAGATAGAGGAGGGGAAGACTGAGGGTGAAAGAAAAATAGACACCTGCAGACCTGCTTCACCACTTGTGAAGCGACTTCCCTGCAGGTGAGAATCCTGGGGACAGAACCCATTCCTTACCATGGTCTTTGAACTTCACGCCACGTGTGATGAACCCACTGTGCTACCTCCTGATCTCTTAATTTGAAATTCCTAAGTTTCACTATACAATGATGCACATATTCTTCAAAATGATAAAATCCCTATCAGACAATAGTCAGTTGCCTCTTTGAGGAATTAGTGGTTCAAGAATGGATGTATCATACACAACATCACCATAATCTGTATCTTGTGACATTGTATATAGCTGTGCCACTGGTTGCTTCTGTTCTCCCTGGTCTAAGATTTTAAGAGAGCCAACATATCAAAGACTCAGCCTATGGTCTGTGCATTAAAATGTTTGAGACATTCAGTCCCATCCTCCAAAGGAAGCATGGATAACATACTCTGTGCTACACCTGGAGAAGGTGGGTCGATACCGGGGCAGAATGGAATGTTCCTACTCATGACCACAGAATCTGAGCTCAGATCTATAGGGATGCAGAGGTCACATAGGCTCCAAAGCTGCATATGGGCCCCAGATCACATCAAATTGATGGGGTTTGCAGTCAACAGTATTTATAACCCTTTCCATGGGGAGCTACTCTCTTCCCTGATCCAGTTTTCTGGTCCTTTTCCAGCCATGACATCATCTCCCCATAGAATAACTTGGATCCACCTGCATATCAGATTTCAGGCTCAGGAGAAAAAGAAAAAGAAACAAAACTAGTATAGCCACAGGCCCTTTGGAATATAACTAAAATATGTCTACTAGCTACCTTCAAATGGAGGACCCCCCCCCCCAACTCTTCATCTGCACTATTCCAGCCTTTAGGTCCATGATTGGTCAACAGTTTGTTTGGCTTTATATGTTAACTCTCTTTTCAACTACCAGGTTCCAGATGCTAACATGATGACAGTCAGACTTCCCTGGACAGACAATCACACCAATGTGTCCTGGAGCCCCACTTTCCCAGAGTTCCACACTAGGGAAAGAGAGAGACAGGCTGAGAGTGTGGATTGACCTGTCAACACTCATGTTCAGCAGGGATGAAATTACAGAAGCCAGACCTTCCACTTTCTGCATCCGACAATGACCTTGGGTCCATACTTCCAGAGGGTTAAAGAATAGGAAAGCTATCAGGGGAGGGGATGGGATATAGAGTTCTGGTTGAGGGAGTTGTACCCCTCTTAACCTATGGTTTAGTCAATGTTTCCTTTTTATAAATAAAAAATCTTTAAAAAGTTTGAGACATTCAATAAATTTCCCCTTTATTATTAAATAGTGACTTATATGACTACAAATTAATAGTAGTGTACATAAACACCATTCCCACCACCAAAAGAATGTGTCCCATCCTATCATTCCCCACCCCCCACCCCCCAGCCCAATGAAGCCAAACATCCACCCTCACCCTCAACCCTCAACCCATTAGGGATTTTACTTAGGTGCCCTACTCTAAATTAAGTCAAATCCTGTTTGAGTTTACCTTTATGTTCTTCTTTCTCAACTTTTGTTTATGAGTGGAATCATCCCATACTCATCTTTGTCTTTCTGACTTACCTCACAACATAATTTCTTTTAACTCCATCCTAGATGGGTCAGAGAAGGTGAGTTCATTGTTCTTAATAGCTGAGTTGTATTCCATTGTGTATATATACAACAGCTTTCTCAGCCGTTCATCTATTGTTGGGCACCTGGGTTCCTCCAGGTTTTAACTATTATGAATTGTGCTGCTATGAACATAAGTATACATATAGCTTTTTGGTTGGACATTATGGAATCCTTAGGCTATATCCCCAGAAGAGGAATTACTTGGTGGGTCATATGGAAGGTCCATGTATAGCCTAGTGAGAGTTCTCCAGACTGCTATCCACAGAGACTGGACCAATTTACTTTCCCACCAGCAGGGCAGAATGGTTCCTCTGTCCCCACAGCCACTCCAGCATTTGTTGCTGCTGTCCTTTTTGAAGTATACAATTATCAAAGGGGTGAGGTGGTATCTCAATGTTGTCTTTATTTGCGTTTCTCTGACAGTCAGTGACTTGGAGCAACTTTTCATGTGTTTGTTAGCAATTTGGGTCTCTTCTGTAGTGAATGTTCTGTTCATATCCTCTGCCCATTTTTGCATGGGGTCATTTGTCTATTTGTTGCTAAGTGGCTGAGCTCTTTGTATATTTTTGTAGTTAGTTTATTTTCTGATGTAAGGCATGTGAAGATCTTCTCCCATTCTGTGAGGGGTCTGTCTGTGTGATAATTTCTTCGGCTGTGTAGAAGCTTTTCAATTTGATGTAGTCCCATTGGTTTTTTTTCTGCTTTAGTCTTCCTTGCAATTGGGTTTGTTTCATCAATGATGCCTTTGAGGTTTAGGTGGTAAAGTGTTCCACCAATGTTTTCCTGTAAGTATTAAGGTTAACCCAATTTCAAATTATGGTGATTATAGCAATAACTATCTATTGCTTTCTTAAACTCTAAGACAGTAGG
Source organism: Erinaceus europaeus (assembly GCF_950295315.1). Taxonomy (NCBI): domain Eukaryota; kingdom Metazoa; phylum Chordata; class Mammalia; order Eulipotyphla; family Erinaceidae; genus Erinaceus; species Erinaceus europaeus. The sequence goes on from NC_080164.1 coordinate 94,542,527, forward strand.
AACCTCCCCCTTCCTCTGTAGAGTGTATATTTTCACCCAGTCCTGGAACCTATAGGGTGTGGCTCACTTTCTTGCATGCCTCTCTCAATTCATACCAAATGATATTGCATCTTCTGATCCCAACCTAATCAACACAACTAGTACCACCTCAGCATGCTTCACTTAAAACTATATTCAGATACGGCAGGTGTGGAATGCCCACCATTCAGCCTCATTATTGGGTTGAGACCTTTCCTTTCATATAATTCTATAATTCTGTTCCAGGAGGTTTAATTCCTAACAAAGTCTGAAAGCCTAGATGTAGACCAGGTCCTGTGAGATAAAGCATAGGTTCACATGTATCCACAAATTAGAGCAAAATAAATACCTGAAAGCAAAAGTACACAATAGCCTGCAGTGAATAAATATAAAATTCATAATGAAATAGTGTCTACTTAGACTTAGATACCTTCCTCACCTGATGCTGAGGAATTATTCTGATGCAGTCTCCACCCACAGGTTTTACCATGCCCCGTGAAATCCTAGCAGTGCCCCTTTCAACCAATCCTGTCCCCACATGTCACCCTTGGTTGTTGCCCAATAAAAGCTCTCCCACCCCCCTCTGGGTTCTCTCTCTCTCTCTCTCTCTCTCTCTCTCTCTATGCTCTCTCTCTTGCTCTCTCTCTCTTGCTCCTTGCCTGGTGGTGAGGTAGTGGGGATGGCCATTTTCAGCTGACTCCACATGGCCTGGGCCACCCCCTCCTGATCCAATAATAAATATTTGTGTACCCCACTTGCTCCGGACCTCCTCTCTTTCTTCTCCTTGGCGCAGCCCGACACCTCGCGCCCAACGTGTCCCACACTCATGCCCCGCTGGCTGGCCTGGCCTGAGGTCCCCAAAAGTTGCCCAGACACAGGTAAGTGGCATCCGCCCACCTCTGTGGCCCCGTGTTTCCCCCCACCATTGGATTTTTTCCGTTTTATGAGGAGGTGTCCCAGACATTATATCCTTCTCTCCTGGAACAATTTCTCGATCACAGAGACACTTTAATTTTTGCTACACCGTGGGCTCTCTTGGCTATGTTTGCAACTTTCATGATATGTTCAAGGCCTCCTGCCAAAAGGTTAAGTGACCTTGAGGCTGAGATACGAGAGTTAAAGCATTATGTGCTCAAAGCTTAAACACCCTAAGCGATCCGCAGTTAGCCCCAAAACTTCTGTCCCTGCAGACATGTGTTTGGCCACTCCGTTGACCCCTCCCCCAGCTGTCCCCGCAGACACGTGTTTGGCCGCTTCTCTGACTCCTCCTCCCACTGCCCCTGTTTCGGCTTCCCCTGAGGCTTCCGCTTCTTCGACTCCTCCCCCTGCTGATACCTCATCATTAAGAAACCTTGTGGCTGAGATACTAGAGTTAAAGGATATCTTTTCAGCATTTAGAGACCTTAAACCATTTGCACTCCACCCTGAGAGCTCCATCCCTGTAGATACATGTTCAGTTTCCCCTACGGCCACTACAGCAGCTTCCACTTCTATGACTCTCTCCCCCGCATCATCAAACCAAGTCCACACCTTCCCGGTAAATGTGGCCCCCAATAGACAAAACCCTCAGGTGTGGCATCCATACTCCTCTAAAGAGCTCAGAAGGAGGTGAAGCCATGGAGGATGATGGAATTCATGCTCCATGGACCAAGTCCATTTTAAGGAGTTTTTACCAGCACCTTAACACCCCCCAGGACTGGAAAGACCTGGCTTGTGCTGCACTCCCAGACCCCCTCTATCTGCAATGGAAGGCATGCTCTAGACAATTGCAGGAAAATAGTAACAAACAGATAGAATGGAATTTTGATGCTTTGTTTGGAGCAGGAGAGTTTGAATGTGGAACTCAGCAGGCAGAAGCCAAGTTTCCAACCGGTTATTTTAAACAGGTACGCATCTGTGCAACACAAGCATGGGAAAGGTAACCCCAACCACAGTAGAGTCATCAGTCCCCATTAACTCTCTTTGCCAAGGCACTGATGAATCCTTAGCGAAAAGCAATATATTTTAACTAAGTTAGTCTAAAAAAAAAAAAAAAAAACTGTGCACACCTAGGGTGTGTCTCCATCTTGAATGGGTGTAATAAAAGGTTAAAAAGATGCTGTTGATATGTAAAAACTCTCAAATTCCTTCTCAATTAGAAACATTAAATTGCGCTATGGTTATGCTAATGATCCTCATGCATGAGGCTTTTTTTTCCATGATTCTTCTGTTTACCCTTCTACATTCTATTGTTTAAACTTTAAACAACCTTAAAATCATACTAAAAAAGAAAGACTTCCAATTGTAATAGAGTTATCAATTGTGATAAATTTCTAACCTGCTACAAGTTTTGTTTCATAGATAAGAATAAGAAGCCTACTTATAGTTCAAACCCTCAGTCACCCATACCCTATAGGGAAGAAAAAGAACAAAAGAAGCTTTTAAGCCACTGTGCTCCAAATCAGGGATTAAAATAATATTAAAACAACTATCAATTTCCATTACAGTGAACCCTTTAATTTACTTAGACACAAGTCAATCCAGGCAAGAGTCATCAGTAATTTGAAAAGTACTAAGAGAGAGACCTCATAACATACTATATAAAATGCTTAAACCAACAAGAAGAAATATTGGAGAAATGAACCAGGACAAGAGTCCAGCTAACGGGTTAAGTGCAGGTGGCGCAAAGCACAAGGACTGGCATAAGGATCTCGGTTCGAACCCTGGCTCCCCACCTGCAGGGGAGTTGCTTCACAGGTGGTGAAGCAGGTCTGCAGGTGTCTATCTTTCTCTCCTCCTCTCTGTTTTCCCCTCCTCTCTCCATTTCTCTCTGTCCTATCCAACAATGACAACAATAATAACTACAACAATAAAACAACAAGGGCAACAAAAGGGAATAAATAAATAAAATAAATATTTAAAAAAAGATTTCTTAAAAAAAAAAAAGTCCAGCTAAAAGCCCCCAAAGGCTGAAGAACAAAATAATGAGGTCAACATCCAAACACTAGTTAAGGAAATAGTCACAGGAGTGAGTAAAGTGTTTGAAAGAATTGTCATCATAAATGCAGAAACAGCCAATGAGACTCTGGAAGAAAACACCATTTACCTCAAGGTTATTAGAGAGCTGAAAGCTGAAATAGCTGAGCTAAGAACACAACTAGCTGAACAAGACCAAACAGTATCAGAACAGGGTAACAAAATAGATAAACTCCAGAAAAAATTAGAGGGGAGAGAGAATAGAATCAGTAAGGCTGAAGACAGAATTAGCAAGATCGAGGATGAATTAGAGACAACTAAAAAAGAATTAAGAGATCTCAAAAGAGATTAAGAGATACTGAAAACAACAACAGAGACCTATGGGATGACCTATAGGGTACTAGACAGGGCTACCCACTATCACCATTATAATTCAACATAGTTTTGGAATTTCTTGCCATAGCAATCAGGAAGGAGCAAGGAATTGAAGGCATACAGATTGGAAGTGAAGAAGTCAAACCCTCCCTAATTGCAGATGACATGATAGTATACATAGAAAAACCTAAGGAATCCAGCACAAAATTTTGTAAGTCATCAGACAATAACTAAAGTTTCAGGCTACAAAATTAACATTAAAAGTCAGTGACATTCTTCTATACAAACTCTAATATAGAAGTTTAAATACAGAAATAAAATCCTTTTAGTATAGCAAAAAAATAAATAAATAAATAAAATATCTAGAAGTAAACCTAACCAAAGAAGTATAAGACTTGTATATTGAAAATTATGAGTGTCTACTCAAGTAAATTGAAAAAGACATAAAGAAGTGGAAAGATATTCCATGTTCATGGGTTGGAAGAATTATCATCATCAAAATGAATATACTACCCAGAGCCATATACATATTTAATGCTATCCTCATCAAAATCCCAACCACAATTTTTTAGGAGAATAAAACAAATGCTACAAATGTTTTACTGGAACCACAAAAGACCTAGAATTTCCAAAACAATCTTGAGAAGAAAGAATAGAACTGGAGGTATCACACTCCCGTATCTCAAATTGTATTATAGAGCCGCTGTCATCAAAACTGCTTGGTACTAGAACATGAATAGACACACTAATCAGTGGAATATAATTGAGAGTCCAGAAATTCCAAGCCTTTCAAGGACTTGGATGTTTTATAAGAGACTATCAGATACTTAGAGGAAAATATTGGCAGAACTCTTTTCCGCATACATTTTCCTTTTTTTAATATTTATTTTTATTTATTTATTCCCTTTTGTTGCCCTTGTTGTTTTTTTATTGTTGTAGTTATTATTGTTGTCATTGTTGGATAGGACAGAGAGAAATGGAGAGAGGAGGGGAAGACAGAGAGGGGGAGAGAAAGACAGACACCTGCAGACCCGCTTCACCGCCTGTGAAGCGACTCCCCTGCAGGTGGGGAGCCAGGGTTTGAACCGGGATCCTTATGCTGGTCCTTGTGCTTTGCGCCACCTGCGCTTAACCCGCTGCTCTACCGCCTGACTCCCACCGCATAAATTTTAAAGACATCTTCAATGAAATGAATTCAATTACAATAAACCTATGGGACTACATAAAACTAAAAAGCTTCTGCACAGCAAAAGTAACCACTACCCAAACAGAGACCCCTCACAGAATGGGAGAAGATCTTTACATGCCATACATCAGATAAGAGACTAATAACCAATATATATAAAGATCTTGCAAAACTCAACAACAAGAAGACAAATAACAACATACAAAAATGGGGGGAGGTCATGGACACAATATTCACCACAGAAGATATCCAGTAGCCTGAGAAACACATGAAAAAATGCTCCAAGTCTTTGATTGTCAGAGAAATGCAAATAAAGACAACAATGAGATACCACTTCACTCCTGTGAGAATGTCATACATCAGGAAAGGTAGCAGCAACAATTGCTAGAGCTGTTTTGGGGTCAAAGGAACCTTCCTGCACTGCTGTTGGGAATGTGGATTGGTCCAACCTCTGTGGAGAACATTCTGGAGAATTCTCAGAAGGCTAGTAATGGACCTACCCTATGATCCTGCAATTCCTCTCCTGGGGATATATCCTAAGGAACCCAACACATCCTTCCAAAAAGATCTGTGTACACATATGTTTTTAGCAGCACAATATGTAATAGCTGAAACCTGGAAGCAACCCAAGTGAGTGACTGTTCAAGTTGTGGTGTATATAAACAATGGAATACTACTCAGCTATAAAAAATGGTGACGTCACCATTTTCAGCCGATCTTGGATGGACCTTGAAAAAAATCATGTTAAGAGAGAAATAAGTCAGAAACAGAAGGATAAATATAGGATGATCTCACTCCTGGGCAGAAGTTGAAAAAGAAGATCAGAAGAGAAAACAAAAATAGAACCTGAAGTGGAATTGGTGTATTGCACGAAAGTAAAAGACTCTGGGGTGGGTGGGGGTAGAATACAAATACAAAAAGATTACAAAGAGATTACAGAGGACCTAGTGGAGTTTATATTGCTAAACAGAAAATTGGGAAATTTTATGCATGTATAAATTATTGTATTTACTGTTGAATGTAAAACATTAATTCCCCAATAAAGAATTTTAAAAAAAGAAAATACATACAATATACTTTCACTTAGTATGTTGTTTTTTTATTGTTTTTTAACTTTATTTATAAAAGGAAACATTGACTAAACTGTAGGATAAGAGGGGTACAAACTCTACACAATTCCTACTGCCAGAACTCTGTATCCCATTCCCTCCCCTGATAGCTTTCTTACTCTAACCATCTGGGATTATGGACCCAGAGTCATTGTGGGATGCAGAAGGTTGAAGGTCTGCCTTCTGTAATTGCTTCCTTGCTGAATATGGGCACTGACAGGTTGATCCATACTCCCACCTGCTCCCTCTTTCCCTAGTGGAGCAGGGCTCTGGGAAAGCAGAGATCTAGGACACATTGTTGGGGTTGTCTGTCCAGGGAAGTCTGGTTGTCCTCATGCTAGAATCTGGAACCTGGTGGTTGAAAAGAGAGTTAACCAATTGTTGACCAATCATGGACCTAAAGGCTGGAATAGTGCAGAAGAAGAGTTGCAAGGTCCTCTATTTTGTAGATAGTTAGTAGGCATATTTTAGTTATATTCCAAAGGGCCCAAGGCTATACTAGTTTTTTTTTTTTTTCCCTGAGCCTGAAATCTGATATGCAGGTGGAACCAAGTTATTGTCTTGGGAGATGATGTCATGGCTGGAAAAGAGGACCAGAAAGTTGGATCAGGAAAAGAGTAGCTCGCTAATATGGGAAAGGGGTATAAATATTGTTGAGTGCAAACCCCATAAATTTGATATTGTCCAGGGCCAATATTCAACTTAGGAACCTATGTGGCCTCTGCATCACCGTAGATCTGAGCTCACATTCTGTGGTCATGAGTAGGAACACCAGGCTTCTCCAATATCAGGATCCATTCTTCTCAGGTGTAGCATAGAGTATGTTGTCCATCCTTCCTTCAGAGGATGAAAACTCTCTACTGTGGTTGATCCAAGTTGAGGGAAAGGTCCTATGGGGGCCTACAAAGGGGTCTATTGTGTTGACCAGTAATAATGGAGAGAGAAATCTATTCGAGGTCTAGGCACATCATGTCTGGGAATCTCGGAACTCCTGATTAGGGCCCCAGCTGAATGGGTGACCTGCTAGTGACTAAAGAGTAATCGTTAAAGTATGCCAGTCTCTTGCCCTTATTCATATTTTAGTCCTTGCTTTGATGAGGTTAGATTTGGTGTGAGTGAGAGAACTGTAAAAGAAGTAGGTGAGGAGGGCAACTATGTCTAAATAGACACTATTTCATTATGAACTTTATATTGACTTACCACAGACTATTGCATATTTTTGCTTACAGATATATATTGTTCTCTAAGTAAGGGATACATGTGAACATATACTCTATCTCATGGGACCTGGTCTATATCTAGGTTTTGGGACTTTGTTAGGAAGGGAACCCCCTAAAAGTGAAGCAGGCTGAGATGGTTCTCATTGCGTTGATTAGGTTGGGATCAACAGGTTCAATATCATTTGGTATGAATTGAGAGAAGCATGCAGGAAAGTAAACTCCACCCTAGAGGTTCCAGGACTGGGAAAATATAGGATCTATAGAGGAAGTTAGAGAGGTTCCTGTTGTCTGAGGGTTTAAGAAGGCAAGAGTTAGTTATTGGTATAATCATATTACTTGGCAATTGGGTTAACTTTGGAAATCCCTTTGTTAGGATTTGCTGTCTCATATACAACCTCACCACAATTTATGTCCTTTGATATTACTTGTATATAACTGTGCCACAAGTTGCTTCTGTTCTCCCTGGTCTAAGCTTTTAAGAGAGAGAATACATCAAAGATTCAGCTGAAGGATTAAAAAGATTCAGTCTGTGCTTTAAAAAGTTTGAGACATTCAATTTCCCCCCTCTCATTTTAAATAAAGAGTGATTTATATGACTACAAATTAATAGAGTGTACATAAACACCATTCCAACACCAAAAGACTGTGTCTCATCTCATCCCACTTCCCCCTTCCCAGCCAGTGAAACTGAATTTCCACCCTCATTCTCAACCCACTGTTTTTACTTTGGTGCCATTACTCCTAATTTAGTGAAATCCTGCTTTTAGTTTTCGTTTCAGTTATCCTTTCTCAACTTCTGTTTATGAGTGGGATCATCCTATACTTATCTTTATATTTCTGATTTAGCTCACTTAACATAATTCCTTCTAGCTCCATCCAAGATGGGTCAGAGAAGGTGGGTTTATTGTTCTTTATAGGTACATAGTACTCCATTGTGTATATATACTACAACTTTCTCAGTCACTCATCTGTTGTTGGGCACCTAGGTTAAGTATCACAAATTGTGCTGCTATGAACATAGGTGTACACATATCTTTTTGGTTGGGTGTTAGATAGTCCTTGGGGTATATCACTAGGAGAAGAATTACTGGGTCATATGGAAGGTCCATGTCTAGCCTTGTGAGAGTTCTCCAGAATGCTCTCCACAGAGACTGGGCCAATTTACATTCCCACCAACAATGCAAAAGGGTTCCTCTGTACGCACAACCTCTCCAGTATTTGTTGCTGCTGTCCTTTTTGATGTATTCCATTCTCACAGGGGTGAGGTGGTATCTCAGTGTTGTCTTTATTTGCATTTCTCCGACAATCAGGGACCTGGAGCAGTTTTTCTTATGTTTGTTAGCCTTTTGGATCTTTTCTGTAGTGAATGTTCTGTTCATATCCTCTGCCCATTTTTGCATGGGGTCATTTGCTTTTTTGTTGCTAAGTTTGCTGAGTTCTTTCTATATTTTCGTGATTAGTCTCGTGTCTGATGCCTGGAATGTGAAAATATTCTCCCATTATGTGAGGGGTCTCTTTGTTTGTGTGATGGTTTATTTGGCTGTGCAGATGATTTTCAGTTTGATGTAATGGCATTGGTTTGTTTCTGCTTTAGTGTTCCTTGCAATTGGTTTTTGTATCATCAAAGATGTCCTTGAGGTTTAGGTGGGAAAGTGTTCCACCAATGTTTTCCTCTAAGTACTTGATAGTTTCTGGTCTAACATCCATGTCCTTGATCCATCTGCAGTTGATTTTTGTTTCTGGTGGTATAAAGGGTTAAGTTTCATTCTTGTGAATTTTTCAACCCAGTTTTCCCATCACCATTTATTAAAGTGAGCTCCCTTTCTTTATTTAATACTTTGGGTCCCTTTATCAAAGATTAGATGTCCATAGGTGTGGGGGGTAAGTTATGGGCTTTCAATTCTGTTCCACTGGTCTGTGTGCCTATTTTTTCCAGTACCAGGGTGTTCTGATAATAATAACCTTATAATATAGTTTGAGATTTGGGAGTGTGACGCCTCCATTTCTGTTTATTTTCCTCAAGATTGTTTTGACATTTCTAGGCTTATCTGGTTCCAGATAATAATTGTAGCTTTTGTTCTATTATCTTAAAGAAGCTTGGTGGAACATTGATATGGATTGCTTTAAATTTTATATGGCTCTTGGGAAAATATTCATTTTGATTATATTTATTCTTCCAATCCATGAGCATGGGATGTCCTTCCATTTCTTGGTATCAGTTCTTATCTCCTTGAATAGTGACTCTTAGTTTTCAGTAGTCAAGTCTTTCACTTCTTTGGTCAGCATTACTCCTAGGTATTTTATTGATTATGCTTCAGCAGTGAATGGGAGTTATTTCTGGATGTCTTCTTCAGATTTGGTGTTTGCATAAAGAAATTTGTAGCACATTGATTTGTAGCCTGACACCTTGCTATATTGCCTAATAACATCCTAGTAGTTTTCTACTGGATTCTTTAGGTTTTTCTATGTATACTATCATATCACCTGCAAATAGTGAGAGCTTGACTTCTTCCTTTCCAATCTGTATTCCTTTGATTTATTTCTCTTGCCTTATTGCTATGGCAAGAAATTCCAATACTATGTTGAACAGTAATGGTGATAGTAGACAGCCCTGTCTAGTCCCTGATCTGAGGGGAAGTGCTTTCAGCTTCTGTCCACTGAGTATGATGTCACCTGTAGATTTGCTATATATGGACTCCCCTATATTGAGAGTTTCCCATCTATTCCCATTTTTGTAGTGTTTTGAAAATGAATGGATGTTGGATTTTGTCATAGGCTTTCTCTGCATCTATGGAGATAATTGTGTGGTTTTCGGTTTTGCTTTTATTGATGTGGTGAATGGCATTGATCCACTTAAGTATGTCAAACCATCCTTGCATTCCTGGGATGGATCCCACTAGGTCTTGATGAACAATCTTTTTGATATACTTATGTATAAGTTTGGCCAAAATCTTGTTTAATAATTTGGCATCTATGTTCATCATAGATAATGGTCTGTAGTTTTCCTTTTTTGGTGTGTCTCTATCTGCTTTTGGTATCAGGGTAATGTTGGTTTCGTAATAGATGAAAGGGAGTGTTCCTGTTTCTTCAATCTTGTGATAAATCTTTAGAAATATGTGTATTAATTGTTTCCTGAGACTTTTGAATTCGTTTGTAAAGCCATCTGGTCCAGAACTTTTGTTGTTGGGAAGATTCTTAATAACTGTTTTGATTTCTTTGTCTCTGATTAGTGCATTTAGGTTTTGTAGTTCTTCTTGGTTCAGTTTTGGAAGGGAATATATTTCTAGGAATTCTTCCTTTTCTTCCAGATTCTTTAGCTTGGTTGCATATAGTTCTTGTAGAAGTTTCATAGGATTTTCTGGATTTCTGTGGTGTCAGTTGAGATATCTCCTCTATCATTTACAATTCTACTTAATTGAGTCTTCTCCATTTTTTTTTTTAGTGAGTCTGGCTAGGGATTTCTCAATCTTGTTTAATATTTCAAGAACCAAAATTTGGCTTCATTGACCTTTTGTATGGTTTTCTTATTTTCTATGTTGTTTATTTCTGCTCTAATTTTAGTGATTTCTATCCTTCTGGTTGCTTTAGGGTTCCTTTGTTCCTCTTACTCTAAGTCCTTAAGGAGTACAGTGGGGTCATTAATTTGAGCTTTTTATTGTTCTCTAATATGTGATTGTATTGGTATGAGTTTCCTTATCAGTACTTCTTTAGTTGTGTCCCAAATATTTTGATAGCTCGTGTCTTCATTTTAATTTGTTTCCAGTGACATTTGCATTACTTGCTTGAATGTCTCTCTGACACAGCGGTTCTTAAACAGTGTGTTGTTGAGTTTCCAAATTCCGTGACTTTTAGTAAGTTTCTGTTTGTTGTTAAATGTTAGCTTTACTCCACTGTGGTCTGAGAAGATACTTGGCATGATTGCAATGCTCTTTTATTTGTTGATACTGTCTTTGTGGCCTAACATGTGTTCTATCCTTGAGGAATTGCTGTGTGGATTTGAGAAGATTGTGTATTCTATTTTATTAGGGTGAAGAACTCTGAAAATGCCCAGGATATCAAGTCTGTCCATCTCTTCATTTAATTCTCTTGTTTCTTTGTTGATTCTCTGCTTTGTTCATCTAAGAGTGAAAGTGGGGTGTTAAAATCTCCCACTATTGATGTATTTTTGTATTTTTTTCAGTAGGTGCTTGATGTATTTAGATGGTCCCTCATTGGGTGCATAGATGTTAATAATTAAGTCTTCTTGGCTGGTTGATCCTCTAATCATTATGTAATGGCCTTGCCTATCTTTTGTTACTTTATTTATTTTAAAGTCTATTGTGTCAGAGATGAGAATGTCTGTCTCTGCCTTTTTTTTTTTTCTTTTCTGTGATCCATCCTTTCACTTTAAGCCTGTGTTGTCTTATTGGGTCAGATGGAAATCTTGCAAGCAGCATATAGTTGTGATGTGTTTTCTGATCCATCCTCCCACTCTGTGCCTTAAATGGGTAATTTTAAGCCTTTTACTTTATTGATATTATGTATTTTATCTATTATAGTGCCATTATTCAACATTTTTAAATTTTTTTCTGATATATGGCAAGTATTATGGTGATGTTCTTACTTATAAGAGGTCTTCTACAACATCTTTCAGGGCAGGCTTGGTGATGGTTGCCTCCTTTAACAGTTGTCTGTCTGAGAAGGTTTTGATCCCTCCATCTAGTTTGAATTAAAGTCTAGCAGGACATATTACTTCTGGTTTAAACCCTTTTTTTTGTTCCGGGCTCAACAGATGTCTTGCCATTCTCTTCTGGCTTTTAGAGTCTGAGTAGAGAAGTCTGCTGATATTCTTATAGGTGTTCCCCTGTATGTGAGTTTTGTTTTCTCTTGCAGCCTTTAGGATCTTTTCTTTTCTTTTTTTTTTCTTTTTTTCTTTTAATAATTTATTTCTTTATTGGGGAACTAATGCTTTACATTCAACAGTAAATACAATAGTTTGTACATGCATAACATTCCCCAGATTCCCATTTAACAATACAACCCCCACTATGTCATTCATCATCTTTCATGATCGTTCATGATCTTTCATGATATTTCATCTTTCATCATCTTTCATCATCTTTCTCCCCACCCACCCACCCACCCCAGAGTCTTTTACTTTGGTGTAATACTCCAATTCCATTTCAGGTTCGACTTGGTTTTCTTTTCTAATCTTGTTTTTCAACTTTGGCCTGAGAGTGAGATCATCCCATATTCATCCTTCTGTTTCTGACTTATTTCACTCAACATGATTTTTTCAAGGTCTATCCAAGATCGGCTGAAAACGGTGAAGTCACTATTTTTTACAGCTGAGTAGTATTCCATCATGTATATATACCACAACTTGCTCAGCCACTCATCTGTTGTTGGACACCTGGGTTGCTTCCAGGTTTTGGCTATTACAAATTGTGCTGCCAAGAACATATTTGTACACAGATCTTTTTGGATGGATGTGTTGGGTTCCTTAGGATATATCTCCAGGAGAGGAATTGCAGGGTCATAGGGTAGGTCCATTTCTAGCCTTCGGAGAGTTCTCCAGACTGTTCTCCACAGAGGTTAGACCAATTGACATTCTCACCAGCAGTGCAGGAGGGTTCCATTGACCCCACACCCTCTCCAGCATTTGCTGCTGTTACCTTTTCTGATGTATGACATTCTCACAGGAGTGAAGTGATATCTCATTGTTGTCTTGATTTGCATTTCTCTGACAATCTGAGACTTGGAGCATTTTTTCATGTGTTTCTCCGCCTTTTGGATCTCTTCTGTGGTGAATACTCTGTCCAAGTCCTCCCCCCATTTTTGGATGGGGTTAGTTGTTGTCTTATTGTTGAGTCTGGAAAGCTCTTTATATATGTTGGTTATTAAACTCTTATCTGATGTATGGCATGTAAAGATCTTCTCCCATTCTGTGAGGGGTCTCTTGGTTTGGGTAGTGGTTTCTTTTGCTGTGTAGAAGCTTTTTAATTTGATGTAGTCCGATAGGTTTATACTTGCCTTAGTCTTCCTTGAATTGGATTCGTTTCATTGAAAATGTCTTTAAAATTTATGCGGAAAAAAGTTCTGCCAATATTTTCCTCTAAGTATCTGATAGTTTCTGGTCTAACATCCAAGTCCTTGATCCACTTGGAATTTACTTTTGTATTTGGTGAAATACAGTGATTCAGTTTCATTCTTCTGCATGTTTCAACCCATTGTTTCCGACACCATTTGTTGAAGAGACTCTGCTTTCCCCATGTAATAGTCTGGGCCCCTTTGTCAAAGATAAGATGTCCATACATGTGGGGCCTCATTTCTGGGCTCTCAATTCTATTCCACTGGTCAGTGTGTTTATTCATGTTCCAGTACCAAGCAGTTTTGATGACAATGGCCCTATAATACAGTTTGAGATCTGGGAGTGTGATGCCTCCGGTTCTGTTCTTTTTTCTCAAGATTGTTTTGGCAATTCTAGGTCTTTTCTGGTTCCAGATAAACATTTGTAGCATTTTTTCTATTCTCCTAAAAAATGTGCTTGGGATCTTGATGGGGATAGCATTAAATTTGTAGATGGTTCTGGGTAATATATTCATTTTGATGATGTTAATTCTTCCAACCCATGAACATGGAATATCTTTCCACTTCTTTGTGTCTTTTTCAATTTCTTTGAGTAGTGACTCATAATTTTCAGTGTACAAGTCTTTCACTTCTTTGGTTAGGTTTACCAGGCATCTTAGTAAAGAAAATAGCTCAACAGGAAGCCTGCTATGAGTGGCTGTTCAGCTCCTGGGGGCTAGTTCTGGGGTGGGGGGAGGGATTAGCTTAGTAATAATAAAAAAATTCACCTGTCTTTGTCCACCTGGCCTCCATTTTCCAACTCAAGAGTGAATTATAGGACTCTCCTTGGTGTCACCCTGAGGACCCCTTATTTATCCTCCTGCTGATGGCCCAGTATCCTACCGTATTCAGAGAATCCCAGGTCACAAGCTTCTGCTTGTTGGAGCTCATGCCAACTGCTGCTTTCAAGTTGCCATCTTGACTCAACCCAAAATGTGGTATTTGAAATGAGAGCATGGGAATCATCTCATGAAATGTGCATGTCTTACACCTTTGATGTTCTTACTCATATGAATAGCTCCTCAAGACAGTTCCAAAAAAGTCCACTTAGCCAGCATTCAAAACTATCTAATTACCTTTTGCACTTGTATTCCTAGAGAGATCTAAATTCAAAATGTAGAAACCAAACTCTTTCTTTTTCCCAAACTAGTTGTTTATTATGAATTATCTGACTTTTAAAATAGGACTACTATTGTCCCTTCTGCCCACCAGAAACTTAGAAGTCAACCTTGAGATTATTCATGGACTCACCTCCAGATACTACAAGCTCCAAATTCAACCGTTGCCCGATTTCCCTACTTTTGATGTCCATTGCACACTTTTGATTTCTATCTTCATTTTTTATTGCAGCGTCATTGCTTTATAACATTATTACACCATTTTAATATTTGTATCATTACAAACCAACATATTATAGATAAAGTTTGCCTAAAAAGTTCAGATAAGTTCTTCTCATTGCTACTTCCTTTTAAAATAATTGTATTATCTTTATTTATTTGATAGAGACAGCCAGACATTGAGAGGGGAAGGGGTGATAAAAAGGGAAAAATGGAGAGACTCCTGAGAACCTGCTTCACTTCTTGTGAAGCTTTTTCCCAGCAGGTGGGGACCAGGGGCTCAAATCCTAGTCCTTCCGCATTGCATTGTAACATGTGGGTTCAACCAAAGGTGCCATCACCTGGCCCTTCATTGCTACTTCCTTACTCACCCTCTAATCTCTTCTTGCCTGAACAATTGTAAATGCAACATAGGCTGTCTTTCTTACCTCTGTTTCCTTCCTTTGCTCTTCATCCTCGTCTCAAAATTTATAAAAACCTCTGATACATAAATATAGTGAAAATTCTTCAGTACCCTGATTGCTTTCAGCTTAAAATTCAAAATGCTAAAGCTTTTCCTAAGGGTCACCAGGCTTATATATTACCTAATCTCCCTGCACCATTTTACCTGGATCCTTCATCCCAACCATATCCATACTTTTGTGATCTCTACACATATAAACTACCCCCTGCCACCACCACTTTCCCTTGCAGTCTCTTCTCAGGTGTTTTTCCCTCCCCTACAGTGCCTGCCACCTCTTTCTCAGCTAGGCAGTGCTCATTAATCTTTGCTATTTTGGCTCAGGTGTCAGAATATCATCACAGGAAAATTTCTGTGATTTTTCAGTTCTGCTCCTGTTTCTCAGCAGCATGTGGCACTTAATTCCACCACAGTAAATGTCACTCCCTCTATAAGATGATAAACTCCCTTACTGCTAAGATCAAGAGTTGCCCTCACATATTTTTTTGGGGGGGGGGCTCAAGTCATAGTATAGAGTCTGAATTATGGACCTATAAAGATCTCATATGATCACAAATAAATAAATTCTAAAAATGGGTTCTTTCTAAGATGCCTGTTGGATAGTCAGATAGAAATCATATGAGATTGGCGTTAAGTGGAAAAACTTGACCGGTAATATAGATCTGAACAATTGTTGATTACAGATAGGATATGAATGAGGCATAATGCTTAAAGTTAGCACTACTGATACAGTACAACTCTTGACAATTAGAGAATTTCTTGAGAGATAAGATATGTAATATCTATTTTAATTTAAGTTAGGAATTACTGTTTAGGGTAGCTCTTTACGAAAATGTCTGACATCTATGTATCAGGTCTTGTGCTCTTCTAAGCGGACACAAACATGAATAAGATACTTGTTGTTTGGTGG
Organism: Erinaceus europaeus; assembly: GCF_950295315.1. Lineage (NCBI taxonomy): Eukaryota > Metazoa > Chordata > Mammalia > Eulipotyphla > Erinaceidae > Erinaceus > Erinaceus europaeus. The sequence continues at coordinate 94,558,205 of NC_080164.1, forward strand.
AAAGAATGATATACACTTTAGAGTAAAAAGCAAGGGGACCAGGGGCATTGCAGGAATGATAGAGCCAAGCATGATAACAGAGAGAGCTAAACAGAAGCAATGCTTGTTTGTGCACAATGCAGGATAGGAAATAGGAGGAAAAGTAGACAGTAGATATTTCCAATCTTTGTTGAGATAGAACTACAAGTTTACTGTCTACAGAAGTGTCGTTAATGTTTGGGGATCCAGCAGGCTGGGCTAGCTTCGCGGCAGCAGACAGAGACTCGTGGACACACAGCTGGGCAGGGAAGCTGTATTCCTTTATTCACGAACAGCAATTCATAAACTAACCCAAACTAATCACCACACAGATCTGTCCTGCATCCTTCTCCCCTGGCCACTCTGCCAAGAACCCCCCCGCACTATGTAGCATAGGGGGCGGGGAGAAATTGAGGCGTGAAACTAGCAAGGGCCAAACCAATTCTCCCAGAGGTGGGGGGAAGGAGACCAAACCAAGATGAAACATACAACAGAGAAAGTTGAAGCAAACAAAACTGAATGAAGGATGATATAAACACTATGGTCATATCGATTATGTAGGAAGTAATTGTGTTTAGTGACATTCAAGCATGACTTGAGATGAAAGTGACCACTCCTTTCATTTCATAGGCATTAAAAGGATTAAGTGAGCTTAAATTATTGAAAATTAATGTCCTTCATGAAAACTTTGGACTTAACATAACAGTTGGTATATGGTCAGGAGTAGCTTGAAGCAAGAAAATGGCATAGTTACAACTTCTAGAGGAACCAGTCTGGGTAAGTGACAGAGACTGGGGAAAAAAAGCAGAACAGGATGGGGGCAGTTTAAAGAAATGTATACAAAGGGAGATTAGTATCTTTTTCCAAAAATGATGAAAAAAGTAAGAATAACAAATGCCAACAACTGTAATCTCTAAATTTATATCTGCCTTGTATCTTTAGCTAACAGCATTCCTTTTTCATTTGAAAAAAATTTTTAATTAAATAACATAATAAAATGAAGCTATGCGTTTGTTATTAATCACTGGCACTCTACTGCTCATGGATAGGATTTAGGCTTCATGTACAGTACACCCTGTAAATCTTTGCAAACATTCATAACCATTTCCATCAGGCAGTGGGTGAATTCATTCATAATTGACCCTCCTGCAAGTCTTTAACTATATAAGCCTGGCATTTTTTAAAATGAGGAAACGTGCACTGCTGGGATACATTGCAGGAAATTGCTAGTGTCCCATCATTTAAAGCATACACTCTGCTATATCAGCTTCGCAATTATAAATCCAGACAGATTTAATGAAAGGGGCATGCTATTAAAGAGTGAATGAATAGTAAGATATTCAGCTTGCAGATAGTAATATATGGTTATACAACATGTATTTAATTATACATCAAGCAAACAAACAATTGTATAGTCTTTATGTCCAAAATATTTTTTCTTTTTCTTTTCTTTATTTTTTATTTTTTTTATTATTATTATTTGCCTCCAGGGTTATTGCTGGGGCTTGGTGCTTCTGTGGCCATTGCATAGGACAGAGAGAAATTGAGAGGAACAGAAGATAGAGAGGGAGAAAGACATAGAGACACCTGCAGATCTGCTTCACCACTTGTGAAGTGACCCTCTGAAAGTGGGGAGCTGGGAATTGAACAGTAATCCATATGCCAGTCTTTGTTCTTTGTACTATGTGTGCTTAACCCAATATGCCACTGCCCAGACACCAATATTTTATTTTATTACATTATTTGCCACCAGAGTTATAACTGAGGCTATCTGCATGACTCTACCACCACTCCCTGTAGGTATTTTTATAGAGACCTAGAAAGGAGAGAGAGAGAGAGAGAGGAGGGAGACACACAAAACCCTACTTCACCTACAGTTGAGGACTAGGGACTTGAACTTGATTGTTCACACATGGTAATGCCTATGTTTTACCAGATACACCAGAGCCTGGCCCCCACATATTAAATAAATTTTTATAATAAAAGTTGATGCACTCTTATTAAACAGTTGTGTAAAGTTTTGATAAATTTGTTTGGAATACTCTTCCATTAAAAAAAACCAGCAACAGTACAATGTTCCTATATTTCTAATCACTCAATTTCCCAATGGTGAATCTTATGTTAACTGTGATACAGTTGTGCAAATGAAATGAGTTCTGATTTCTTACCATGCACTAAACTATATTCACGAACCACATAAGTGCATGTTGGCCAACAACATATGGTCTGACTGTGATTCCACCGGCATCATGGTCATCTTAATGCCCCAGTGTTTACTCTAGTAGGAGTTGCATACATTTTGTATCGTCAAGTCTTTTGATAATGCCATTTCCCTAGTATTTTATTTACTCTCATGCTGTTTTGTTTATCATGGTTCCCATATTTGTACAAAATTCACCACTGATATCGCTAGTGAATCATCCTATCTAGTGATTGATCTGGAAATGAAATAGAAAATGGGAAGTGAGGGGGAGTTAGGAAGATGGCGGCCTGAGAAGTCGCTGACAGCGAGTGCTCTGATCGCATCATCGGCAACGGTAGGATTTTCTGCCTTTAGCAGGCCAGTCAATAAGGGGGGGGGGCACCAAAGAAGTGATTACAGTTTAATTTGGGTTAAGAATTAGAGTAAAGGTGACACGGACTAGCGGGGCTCCAGAATTCCCCAGTGGCGCCGAGTAAGGTGAGTGCGCCGGGCATTGTCCTCCGCCCGCCCAAGAAGGCGGCTCCTCCGCGGGTTGCAGAGCTCAGCAGGCAGAGGACCCGGAGAGAGCACTTTAGCTCGGGGGCTTCCTCTTGGGAGAATCCAGGGTCCACCACGATCCTGTGGGTGGATCCAAAGACTTCTTGAGTATAGCTCTCATTGGATCAAAGGACTTGGAGCTAGTTTTCATTTTTGAGAAATCCTCTTAAAAAGTCTGGAGGGGGGGGGGTCTCCCGGAAGATGGCGGACGGAGAAGCGGCTAGCCTTTGAGCTCCGGACACATCTCGTGTAAACAATAGGATTTTCTGCCTTTAGCAGGCCAGCCAATAAGGGGCCATAGCGGTCATACCAAGGAGGTGTCTATAACTTAATGTGGGTTAAGAATTAGAATAGGGGAAAAAAATTATTTTTTCTTCCTTTTAATTTTCAAGCATACATCCTTCCTGCCGCCCCCCCCCCCCTAAGCAGTGCCTGGGACCAGCTACTAGCAGGATACCCCATACCACCAAACAGGGTTTTTTTTTTTTGTTTGTTTTGTTTTTTTTAATTCACTGATACACATTTGGGAAGTTCCTCGCACTGCTCTTTAATTACAACCCTTCTTCTTATCTTCTCCCTTTTCTCTCTCTTATGTCTCTCTATCTCTATTTTTTTTTTATCTTGTCATACACTTCTTTCTTCTTTGCCTTTCTGAATTTGTGAATTACCTTGGGGAAGAAATCTGACCCAGAATGGACTCTCTATGTGTGTATCTCTGCTCTAGTTCCCTTTACACTCTTGTTACCCCTAGAATATACAATGGATAGTAGATTTGCATAACTGTCTATTCTTGCTATCCTCTCTTTCTTTTCTCTTTCTTCACTGGGATTTGGTTACTATTTTTCACGGACTGGAGAAATTGTTTGGCTAACTGGTAACGATTAAACTCCTTCAATACTTACTTCAGTTGCTACTGTAATTCCGGAGGTTGGTGAGTGCAATTGTCATAAAGGTATTTAGTACAGTGTTACTTGAGCTCAAAACACAACAACTGAGGAACAACAGAGCATAAAAAAAAGGAGAGAGAAACACATAAATAAAAAAAAATGGGTAGATTAAAAACAAATAAAACTGCTACCCCAATGAATGAAGACAAGAGCCCAGAAGAAACCACAAATCAGTCAGAAGTAACCATAGATAAGAAAAGTATGCAAGCAATAATAAACTTATTAATCACAGAAATGAAAACAACATTGGAGGAAAGGAATGGCAGTATTAGGGAAACAACAGTTGAGACCCCCAAGGAAAATACTGATTATCTTGAGACAATTAGAGAACTGAAAGCTGAAATAGCTGTAATGAAGAAAGAAGCTGAGGCAAGGGAAAGCAGACTAACAGAAGCAGAAAACAGAATTAGTCAGACAGAGGATGAGTTAGAGAAAACTAAGAAAGAGGTGAAAGAGCTTAAAAAGAGATTGAGAGACACTGAAAACAACAACAGAGACATATGGGATGATCTCAAAAGAAGTAACATTCGTATAATTGGCCTGCCAGAGGAAGAAAGAGAGGAAGGGGAAGCAAACATTCTAGAGGAAATAATAGAAGAAAACTTCCCAGACCTGAATAACAGAAAGGATATCAAGGTGCAAGAGGCCCAGAGAGTACCAAACAGAATCAACCCAGACCTGAAAACACCAAGACACATCATAGTCACAATGAGAAGAAGTAAGGATAAAGAAAGGATCCTAAAGGCTGCAAGAGAGAAACAAAAAGTCACATACAGGGGAAAACCCATAAGACTATCTGCAGATTTCTCAACTCAAACTCTAAAAGCCAGAAGGGAGTGGCAAGATATCTATCGAGCCCTGAATGAAAAAGGGTTTCAACCAAGGATAATATATCCTGCTAGACTTTCATTCAAGCTAGATGGAGGGATCAAAACCTTCTTAGACAAACAACAGTTAACGGAGGCAACTATAACCAAGCCGGCCCTGAAAGAGGTACTAAAAGACCTCTTATAAACAAGAACACCACTATAATACTTGCAATATGTCAGAGTAAACAAATTGTTTTTTAGAACAATGGCACTACAATACATTAAATCCATAATATCAATAAATGTCAATGGCTTAAACTCACCCATCAAAAGGCACAGGGTGGGGGGATGGATCAGAAAACATAACCCAACCATTTGCTGCTTGCAAGAATCCCATCTGTCACAACAAGATAAACACAGACTTAAAGTGAAAGGATGGAAAACTATCATACAGGCTAACGGTCCACAAAAAAGGGCAGGAACAGCCATTCTCATCTCAGACACGATAGATTTTAAATTAAATAAAGTAATAAAAGATAGGCAAGGACATTACATAATGATTAGAGGATCAATCAACCAAGAAGACTTAACAATTATTAACATCTATGCACCCAACGAGGGACCATCTAAATACATTAAGCATCTACTGAAAGAATTTCAAAAATACATCAATAGTAATACAATAATAGTGGGAGACTTCAATACCCCACTCTCACACTTAGACAGAACAACAAAGCAGAGAACCAATAAAGATACAAGAGAATTGAATGAAGAGATTGACAGACTAGACCTCTTGGACATTTTCAGACTCCTCCACCCCAAAAAACTGGAATACACCTTCTTTTCAAATCCACATAACACATACTCAAGGATAGACCAAATGTTAGGCCACAAAGACAGCATCAATAAATTCAAGAGCTTTGAAATCATCCCAAGTACCTTCTCAGACCACAGTGGAGTAAAACTAACTTTTAACAACAAACAGAAAATTATTAAAAGACATAGAATTTGGAAACTAAACAACATGCTCCTTAAGAACCACTGGGTCAGAGACTCACTCAAACAGGAAATTCAAATGTTCCTGGAAACTAAGGAAAATGAAGACACAACCTATCAAAATATTTGGGACACAGCGAAAGCAGTACTGAGAGGGAAACTTATAGCCATACAATCACATATTAAACACCAAGAAGAAGCCCAAATGAACGACCTTACTACACACGTCAAGGACTTAGAGGAAAAGGAACAAAGGAACCCTAAAGCAACCAGAAGGACAGAAATCACTAAAGTTAGAGCAGAAATAAACAACATCGAAAATAAAAGAACCATACAAAAGATCAATGAAGCCAAATGTTGGTTCTTTGAAAGATTAAACAAAATTGACAAGCCCCTAGCCAGACTCACCAAACAAAAAAGAGAGAAGACTCAAATTAGTAGAATTGTAAACAAAAGGAGATATCACAACTGACACCACAGAAATCCAGAGAATTCTGCGAAACTTCTATAAAGAACTATATGCCACCAAGCTAGAGAATCTGGAAGAAATGGAACAATTCCTAGAAACCTATGCACTTCCAAAACTGAACCAAGAAGAACTACATAATCTAAATGCACCAATCACAGACAAAGAAATTGAAACCGTTATTAAGAATCTCCCCAACAACAAAAGTCCTGGACCAGATGGCTACACAAACGAATTCTACAAAACTTTCAGGAAACAGTTAATACCCATACTTGTTAAGCTATTCCATAAGATTGAAGAAACAGGAATACTCCCTACCACCTTTTATGAAGCCAACATCACCCTGATACCAAAAGCTGATAGGGACAGAACAAAAAAGGAAAACTACAGACCAATATCTCTGATGAACATAGATGCCAAAATATTAAACAAGATCTTGGCCAACCGGATACAGCAACACATCAAAAAGATTGTTCATCATGACCAAGTGGGATTCATCCCAGGAATGCAAGGCTGGTTCAACATCCGTAAATCAATCAATGTCATTCATCACATCAATAAAAGCAAAGCCAAAAACCACATGATTATCTCAATAGATGCAGAGAAAGCCTTTGACAAAATCCAACACCCATTCATGCTCAAAACTCTACAAAAAATGGGAATAGATGGGAAATTCCTCAAGATAGTGGAGTCTATATATAGCAAACCTACAGCCAACATCATACTCAATGGACAGAAGCTGAAAGCATTCCCCCTCATATCGGGGACTAGACAGGGCTGTCCACTGTCTCCGTTACTCTTCAACATAGTATTGGAAGTTCTTGCCATAGCAATCAGGCAAGAGAAAGAAATCAAAGGGATACAGATTGGAAGGGAAGAAGTCAAGCTCTCACTATTTGCAGATGATATGATAGTATACATAGAAAGACCTAAAGAATCCAGTAGAAAATTACTGGAAGTTGTTAGGCAATATAGCAAGGTATCAGGCTACAAAATTAATGTACAAAAATCAGTGGCATTTCTTTATGCAAACACTAAATCTGAAGAAGAAGACATCCAGAAATCACTCCCATTTACTGTTTCAGCAAAATCAATCAAATACCTAGGAATAAAGTTGACCAAAGAAGTGAAAGACTTGTATACTGAAAACTATGAGTCGCTACTCAAGGAGATAGAAACTGATACCAAGAAATGGAAAGATATCCCATGCTCATGGATTGGAAGAATAAATATCATCAAAATGAATATTCTCCCCAGAGCCATATACAAATTTAATGCAATACCCATCAAAGTTCCACCAGGCTACTTTAAGAGAATAGAACAAACACTACAATCATTTATCTGGAACCTGAAAACACCTAGAATTGCCAAAACCATCTTAAGGAAAAGAAACAGAAATGGAGGCATCACACTCCCAGACCTTAAACTATATTATAAAGCCATCATCATCAAAACAGCATGGTACTGGAACAAAAATAGGCACACAGACCAGTGGAACAGAATTGAAAGCCCAGAAGTAAATCCCAACACCTATGGGCATCTAATCTTTGATAAGTGGGCCCAAAGTATTAAATGGAAAAAGGAGGCTCTCTTCAATAAATGTTGCTGGGAAAACTGGGTTGAAACATGCAGAAGAATGAAATTGAACCACTTTATCTCACCAGAAACAAAAATCAACTCCAGATGGATCAAAGACCTAGATGTCAGACCAGAAACAATCAAATACTTAGAGGAAAACATTGGTAAAACACTTTCCCACCTACACCTCAAGGACATCTTTGATGAATCAAACCCAATTGCAAGGAAGACCAAAGCAGAAACAAACCAATGGGACTACATCAAATTGAAAAGCTTCTGCACATCCAAAGAAACTATTAAACAAACAGAGAGACCCCTCACAGAATGGGAGAAGATCTTCACATGCCAGACATCAGACAAGAAACTAATAACCAAAATATATAAAGAGCTCAGCAAACTTAGCCACAACAAAGCAAATGACCCCATCCAAAAATGGGCAGAGGAAATGAACAAAACATTCACCACAGAGGAGATCCAAAAGGCTAACAAACATATGAAAAACTGCTCTAGGTTACTGATTGTCAGAGAAATGCAAATTAAGACAACACTAAGATACCACCTCACTCCTGTAAGAATGGCATACATCAAAAAGGACAGCAGCAACAAATGCTGGAGAGGATGTGGGGACAGAGGAACCCTTTTACATTGCTGGTGGGAATGTAAATTGGTACAGCCTCTGTGGAGAGCAGTCTGGAAAACTCTCAGAAGGCTAGACATGGACCTTCCATATGACCCAATAATTCCTCTCCTGGGGTTATACCCCAAGGACTCCATAACACCCAACCAAAAAGAGGTGTGTACTCCTGTGTTCATAGCAGCACAATTCATAATAGCTAAAACCTGGAAGCAACCCAAGTGCCCAACAACAGATGAGTGGCTGAGAAAGCTGTGGTATATATACACAATGGAATACTATGCAGCTATCAAGAACAATGAACCCACCTTCTCTGACCCATCTTGGACAGAGCTAGAAGGAATTATGTTAAGTGAACTAAGTCAGAAAGATAAAGATGAGTATGGGATGATCCCACTCATCAACAGAAGTTGACTTAGAAGATCTGAAAGGGAAACTAAAAGCAGGACCTGATCAAATTGTAAGTAGGGCACCAAAGTAAAAACCCAGTGGTGAGGGGTAGACATGTAGCTTCCTGGGCCAGTGGGGGGTGGGAGTGGGTGGGAGGGATGGGTCACAGTCCTTTGGTGGTGGGAATGGTGTTTATGTACACTCCTAACAAAATGTAGACATATAAATCAGTAGTTAATTAATATGAGAGGGGGAAATCAATTGTATGTCTCAAAGTTTCTCAAAACACAAACTGAATCTTTTTAATATATAGGCTATGTATTTGATATACGGACTCTCTCAAAAGCCTAGACCAAGTAGATTAGAAGCTTCCAATAGCACAGCTATATACAAGATACTGGGTACTATACAGCAAACCATAACAAAGGGACTTTTCAATGTTAACCCAATTAACAAATAATGTGATGATAATATTAACTATTGATTGTCTTTTTGAACCCTAAGACAGCAGGAACCTCACATCTCCACTATAGAGCCTCTACTTCCCCCATTCCTGGAACCCTTGGATAGGGCCCACTTTCCCGAATGCATCTCCCAATCCAAACCAAATAATATTGCATCCGCTGATCACAATCTAACCAACGCAACGATTGCCACCTCAACATGCTTCACCTCAGACTGTGTCCAGAGACTTCACGTGTGGAATGACAACCCTTCAGCTTCATTACTCAGGTGAGACCTTTCCTTTTATAGTACACTCTAATTTCATCTCAGGTAGTTCACTTTCTAACAAAGTCCCATAATCTATATATACACCAGTTTCTGTGAGAGAGAGCTTATGTGCACACGTATCCATAAACTACTGCAAAATATATACCTGAAAGCAGAAGTACACTAGAGTTTGCAGTGAGTACCTCCATAACACTTCCTCTCCACTATTCCAAGCTTGGGATCCATGATTGCTCAACAAATTGCTTGGCTTCATATGTTAACTCTCTTTTCAATCACCAGGTTCCAGATGCCACCAGGATGCTGGTTAGGCTTCCCTGGATTGAAGACCCCACCAATGTGTCCTGGAGCTCAGCTTCCCCAGAGACACACCCTACTAGGGAAAGAGAGAGGCAGACTGGGGGTATGGACCGACCAGTCAACGCCCATGTTCAGCGGGGAAGCAACTACAGAAGCCAGACCTTCTACCTTCTGCAACCCTCAACGACCCTGGGTCCATGCTCCCAGAGGGATAGAGAATGGGAAAGCTACCATGGGAGGGAGTGGGTTATGGGGATTGGGTGGTGGGAATTGTGTGGAGTTGTACCCCTCCTACCTTATGCTTTTGTTCACTAATCCTTTCTTAAATAAAAAATTTAAAAAAGAAAAAAAAAAAAAAAGAAAATGGGAAGTGAAAGCAACTCAGTATTAGAACACAGGGATTTCAAATACTTCACTTACTTTATTGCAATGAGGAAGAAAGAGAAAGGAAAATGCCAATGGGGGGCAGGTTTCATGCACACCCACTACAGAGATCAAGGACCCCGTCTTCAAGGGGAAAGCTTTACCAATGGTGAAGCAGGTCTGCGAGTGTCTCTATGTCTCTTTCTTTCCCAACCTCTTCTTCCTTGCCTTTCAATTTCTCTTTGACTCTATCCAGTAATTAATTAAGTCTTTAGAGAGAGAAGTACTGAGAGAATGACAGAAAGAACAGAACACTGCTCAGTTCTGGCATTTGATGGGGCTAGGAATTGAACTTGGAATCTTGGAGCTGCAGACAAAGTTCTTTGTATAACCATTCTGTCTTTCCTTTCCACAAGCTCCACTATGTGTCTGTTTGTTTTTGTTTTCCAGAGCACTGCTCAGCTCTGGTTTATGGCAGTGCTGGAGATTGAAAGATGAACCTGAGACTTTGGTGCCTCAGGCACAAAAGTTCTTTTTGCATAACCATTCTATTTCCCCAATACAAGCATAGGACTTAGTGCTGGAGGATACACACACACACACACACACACACACACACACACACACACACACACACACACACACACACATAGCAAACTTTAGGTTAATGCAACGCAATGATTCAGTAATTATTCAGGGGCCAAGTAGTGGCTCACCTGGTACAGCACACATGCTGCAATGCATAGGGACCTAGGTTCAAGGCTCTAGGCCTCAGTATAAGGGTAAAGCTTCAGCAGTGGTGAAACAGTGCTGCAGGTCTCTCTCTTTCTCTCTCTCTCTCTAATATTTTATTTACTTATTCATGAGAAAGATAGGAGGAAAGACAGAAAGAACCAAACATCACTCTGGTACATATGTTGCTGGGCATCTAAATCAGGAACTCACGCTTGAGAGTCCAATACTTTATCCACTGTGCCACCTCCCAGACCATGGTGTCTTTCTTTTTCTATCTCTCCTCCTCTGGATTTCTGATTTTTTTTTGCCTCCAGGGTTATTTCTGGGGCTCAGTGCCTGCACTATGAACCGACTTCTCTTGAAAGCTATTTTTCCCCTTTTGTTGCCCTTGTCGTTTTATCATTTTTGTGGTTATTATTATCATTGTTATTGATGTCTTTGTTGTTGGATAGGACAGAGAGAAATCGAGAGAGGAGGGAAAGACAGTGGGGAAATAAAGATATAGACACCTGCAGACTTTCTTCATCGCTTGTAAAGCTACCCCCCTGCAGGTGGGGAGCCAGGGGGCTCAAACCAGGATCCTTATGCTGGTCCTTGTGCTTGAGGTTATGTGCGCTTAATCAGCTGTGCTACTGCCAGACCCCCAATTTCTGATAGTCTCTACCCCCATTAATAAATAAATTATTAACAGAATTAATTTTCACATATAACATGAAAGTGAGTTGTATGTGTGCAAGTAATGATGTAAAAGCAGCAGAAACCCTTTTGGAAATGTTAGATAAGTTGACTGTGGGTCAGGGGGCATTACTTGTCAAAAACAAGTCCTTTAATCTAGAATGGATGCCTGGGAGACCTTCCATTCAGAAAGATGCAGAGTGATGGCAGGTTTCAAAATTTTCAACATGTTAAAGATCCTTGTGAACTACTGTGGTGAGAGCCTGAAGGACTTCAAAAATGAGTAAAGACACTGCCAGTGCACTGCCAGAGCAGTACAAAGTTAGGCATGAACCAAAGCCTATGCCAAAAAGTCCTCCTGACTCAGTGTGCCAGTAAAATGGGGAAGTACTGTTTGGATAAGAGCATAAATCCCTCTCATGCTCCTAGTGGTGAAATAATTTAACAATGCTTTTCTCAGAACATATCACCACCAGGATGCAACACGTGACATACAGACCTTATACAAAATGATCTTTTTTTTTTGCCTTGAATATTTCTCTTTTTAATTTTTAATATTTATTTATTCATTCCCTTTTGTTGCCCTTGTTGTTTTTTATTGTTGTTGTAGTTATTATTGTTGTTGTTATTATTGATGTCATCATTGTTGGATAGGACAGAGAGAAATGGAGAGAGGAGGGGAAGACAGAGAGGCAGAGAGAAGGATAAACACCTGCAGACCTGCTTCACCACTTGCAAAATGACCTCCCTACAGGTGGGGATACAAGGGCTGGAACCAGGATCCCAAAGCTGGTCCTTGTGCTTTGCACCATCTGTGCTTAACCTGCTGCACTACCACCTACCTTTCTCTTTTTTCAATTTTTATATTACAGAATTACATGTTCACAGGGTTTTGAATCCATACCATTCCCAATACCGGAGTTCTGATTCTTCATTCTCCCTACAGCAATCAACCACAGTTCCCCTAAGGTTGTAGACATGGCCAATTAGCATCTCTACAATTATCTGCCTACATTTATATGTAGTTACCCCCTTTTTTTCTGATTGTCCTCTTTCTCTCCAAATCACTTATGACAGCATAACTACCTTTATATGTCCCTCTCCTTTCCCTTATCTCTCTCTTTCTCTCTCTCTCTCTCTGGGTGCTGATGGAAATGGGAGTTCAGCCCTGGGAGTATGGATCAAGCTTATTTTGAGGGAGCAGAAGGTAGGAGTTGTGGCTTCTGTAATTGCTTCTCCACTAAGCATGGGCATTGACAGGGTAATCCACTCCCCTGAACTGTTTCTATCTTTCCCTAGTGGACCAGAGCTCCAGAGATGTGAGGGTCCAGGACACATTGGTGAGATTGTCTGCCCAGAGAAGTTAGGATGTGCTGGTAAATTGTGCAGATGCAGTCACATCTGCCATTTTGCCCCCTCAGGCTATTGCTAGTTCCCATGAGAGTTGGGACATTCTTGGAGAGCTGTGATAGTTGGAGTGCTTTGGTTACTCCTCCCCCTTCCCATTCCTGCAAGAGTTATTATCCTACTCTGGAGTGCTATGGTTACTCCTCCCCATTCTCATTATCACAAGAGCTATTCCCATAAAATCCCTTCTTCTTCCGCACCTCACTCTCTTGCCAGCCCTTCATTTCGGTGATTAGATGCAGGGAAGGTTGCTGCATGAGGCGGCCATTTTTGCTACCTCCAAGTGGCCCAATCTGTTGCTCTCTCACCCAACTCTGAGGTGCCAGTGAAAATAAAGGATTGTGTTCCCTTTCTGCTCCAAGCCTCCTTTTTCTGTTTCCTGCTGCCACTGCAAGTGACAAGGATGGAGTCATGGTAGGATCTGTAACTTGATGTCTGGAAGGTGACATGACCTAAGTTTAAATAAAGTGGTTAATGAACAGGAACCAAAAAGTAGGATTAGAGCAGATGAGATTAGGGATTTTAGGGTAGAAGAAAGCTAGGAAATCCTTTTTGGGCATGTTCCTGGGGGTGGAAATCTTTATTTATTAGATCGAGACAGCCAGAAATTAAGAGGTATGTGGGTGATAAAGAGGGAGAGAGACAGAAAGACATCTGAAACACTGCTTCACTACTTCCAAAGCTTTCCCCCTGCAGGTGGGGACCAGGGATTCAAACCTGGGTCCTTGCACATTGTAATGTGTGTTCAACCAGGTGCGCTGTCATCATCTGGCTTCCAGATTTTATTCATGTCTCACCAATTTATTCACAAATATCCTTTTTCTGATACTGAACATTGTACTGGATATTGTGTTGTATGTAATCATCATCTTTTCTTAATATCTCATATTTTTAATGACCTCAACAACAAAAATATTGCTAGTCAGGAATTTTTATAATTTTCTTTTTTATATTGTTTGTCTTTATTACTATCTTTATTTGTTGTATAGAAACAGCCAGAAATTGAGATGGGAATGGGGAAATAGAGAGGGAGAGAGACTCCTGGAAACCTGCTTCACCACTTGCAAAGCTTCCCCCCTGAATGTGGGGACGGGGGCTCAAACCTGGGTCATTGCACATCTTAACATGTGCACTCAACCAGGTGCACTATCTGGCCCTTTAGAAGTTTCTTCTATGGTTTTGGTCAGTATTTCCTTTTTTACAAATTAAAAAAGGAGTTTATTCAACTTAAATTTATCTAATATTTCTTTTGTGATCAGGCTGAAAGTGTGGGTCTGAGGAGAAAAACCAAAACTATTAAGTGCCCTACTCATGGCATCTTATCAAGGGATAGTACAATGTGATTCATCTAGGACAATGTTAACTGGAATTACTTGACTAAGGGATTCCCTGCCTTGATTATCTCTGTGAAATGATGATTCTTCCTTTCCATAGTCTGCTCTGTGGTGGGTGTCATTAAGTGCAACCCACACTCAAGAAGAAGGGAGATATAATTCTTCCTTCTAGAAGAGGGTGTCCCAACATACATTATTAAGAAGGATTCTCTAAAGGAGAAAGTCCCTTGTCCCCTATTCATTTATCCAAACTATTTTATTAGGATGGAATTAGGAGTATTTATTTTATACTTCATGGGATAGTTCATGAATCTGTTATTATGTTGCAAAGCCTATGGTTCCACCTATGGTCACTGGGGATTTTTTTTTAGCCTGAGTCTTTTTCAATGTGGAATGCCCGCATAGTTTTGATTTCTGAACAACTCCTTACTTTCTGGTCCCACAAGCTGTTCTAAGTTCATCTTTTATGATCTCTTCTCCTGACCTAGAATTAAGTGTACATTTATTCTTTTTTTATCAGGGAAAGATATTTATCAATCAATGTCTGGACTATACCACTTTTGAAAATACTTTTCTTCTCATTGTGTATTTTTATTTATGTTATTTTTCTATTAATTATTTAATATTGACTCACAAAATTACAAGATAATAGGGTTGTAACTCTGCACCATTCCTACTAGCAGAGTTCTGTATCTCTTACCCCTCCATTGTAAGCAACAGAAGTTCTATCTTTTATTTATTTATTTATTTGTTTATTTTGCCTCAAGGTTTATTGCTATGGCTCAGTGCCTGCACCATGAATCCACTGCTCCTGTGATCATTCTTCTCCTCCTCCTCCTCCTCCTCCTTCTTCTTCTTCTCCTCCTCCTCCTCCTCCTCCTCCTCCTCCTCCTTCCCCTTCTCCTCCTCCTTCTCCTTCTCCTCCTCCTCCTCTTCCTCCTTCTTCTTCTTTTCATTTTTTGATAGGACAGAGAGAAATTGAGAGGGTATGAGGAGTCAAAAAGAGGGAGACAGAAAGACAGAGAGACACCAGCTTTGCCACTCTGAAGGGACCCCCTGAATGTGGGGAACCAGGGGCTGGAATGGAGATCCTTGCTTGGGTCCTTGCACTTTGTACTATGTGTGCTTAACCTGGTGCACCACCCCCTGACCTTCTACAGCAGTTCTCTCAAAATTGAAGATAGGCATTAACTATTATTTATAAAACTATCTTTCTACATTTGTATATATTTGCCTATTTTTTATATCTTAAGATAACATCACTGAGGCCATCCAGTCATATCCTTCTTGTTCCAAGGCCAGTCCTATGAGTAAATGCTTTAAAAAACTATATAGACTTTGCTCCCTATTCTTTGCCTGATAACTGTGGGGTTGGAATGGTTATGTAATGTGCTAATTTTGTTATGAAAAGTAGTTCAGGGATTAGTATAGAGAGTATGCATTCTCTTTATTTCCCAATGAAACCAGATGAAGCTGAAAGAATTAAGTCCATGCTCATAGACACACAGTAATGGAAACTGTTCCTTACCAATAGTAAATAAGATATTGTCAAGGTTTAGATTTGAATGTGTGTCTGTTCACACCCTTTTCAAAAGTTTTATTAGTGGTTCCTGCCAGTGGCACACAGAGATATATGCACATGCTGCTATGTGCAGGGCTCTGGCTTCAATTCCCTGGTTCCTAGCCCAGGAGGAGGTGAGGGTAGGTGGGAGGGAGTTCACCAATGGTGAAATAGCACTGCAGACATCTGTTTTTATCTCTCCCTCTCTCGCTCTCCCCTCCATCTTAGTACCTCTATGCTTTTAGCCAATAAATAATAAACAACAAAACTGCTTTAAAATATTTATTTATTTTTAGGGGGATAAAGAGTATGAGAGAAGACAGAGACAGAGCTAAAGACCAGAATACTGCTTAACTCTGGAATAAACTGCTACTTTCGATTGACCCTGCCATTTCTGGGGCCTTAGGCTTACATGTTTGTGCTCTAACAGGGTGGGGTGTCTTCCTATTCCTACTTACCCCCTTAAAATCAGTGACTCATGTAGCCTTATTCTTTTGTAGATCTCTTAAACCCAATTCCTTTTCTCCTTGTTATAATTCATACTTAAATAGTTTAATTTAGAGTGGTATATGTGTAACTAGAATTTTTTAAAAGCCTTCCAGGTGTTATAATGAACAGCCAAGGTTGTGAATCTTTACTTTCAGTGAACAAGCTCAATCCCATCAAGGTTCAGATATTACAGATTATGTTTTCATTATTGTGACATTTCTTTTTTTTTCTTTAAATATTTATTTATTTATTTATTCCCTTTTGTTGTCCTTGTTGTTTTATTGTTGTAGCTATTATTGTTGTCATTGTTGGGTAGGACAGAGAAATGGAGAGAGGAAGGGAAGACAGAGAGGGGGAGAGAAAGATAGATACCTGCACACCTGCTTCACTGCCTGTGAAGCAAACCCCCACAGGTGGGGAGTTGGGGGCTTGAACCAGGATCCTTATGCTGGTCCTTGTGCTTTGTGCCACCTGTGCTTAACCCACTGCACTAAAGCCCAACTCCCTCTCGTGACATTACTAAGTGCTGCTTGTTTTACAATGTATAACTTGCATCCCAGGTTCATGAGTTGAATTTGACAAACATTCATAGCACTTACTTTGCACTTAGCACACAGTGATTAGTTCTCTGGTGAGGGAGAGACTAGGGATACAAATCAGTTATAGTCTCTTTTATCCCAGTTGACACTTGAATGGGTTGGGGAGTATTGTATTTATGCAATTATGTAGAATAGCAAGTGGAGATGAGCTCAGAGCCAAATTGGAGGTAAAATACAGGGCTGAGGAGCCAGGCTTCAGAGGAGTGGGAGTTAGATCACATTGACACAGTGGATATTTCTGTTTTTGGAAGAAACAAGTAGATTATTTCTTCTGAAACATTATTATCCTCCATGGATAGCCTTTGCCAGTGATGTAGCTTGTCAGGGAAATCAGAAGTTATATTATTCTGTATGAAAAGTCCATTAGTATCATGGATTGGATAGATGGTTATAACTCAGGTCTTGATGAAACTCCCTAAAGCAGAATACTAAGCAAACCATGTTAACAGTGAATCCAGCAGTAAGCAAACTTCTGTAATTTTTAGGCATCTTCACTGAAAATTTCTTTGTCTCATCACTGGGCAATGCTTTTATTACTGTTTTTACCACTGGTAAATTAGATTGCATGTTGTAGAAATTATGCATAACTGTGCTGTTTTTAATATTTGCTGCTATAATTATTTCTGTAATTATGATCCAGAAATGTCTGCTGCAAGCTGTTCCTGTGGATGGCTATTTTACTGTATTCTAACGATGCTTTCTTCTGAAAAGTCTGTCTGCAAAAGCCCTGCTAGCAATTGCCTCCCTGGTGATATGAGTCACATAGCCTTTATCAAATGCTGTTAATGAGCTTAATGTATGATGCTGGTGGTTCAATCTGACAAGTTATGTTGGGTCTTAAGCATTGAGATTCCAGCTTTTGGTATGCTTGGATTCCCTTGGGAGAAGAAAGGAAACCTGATAGAATTTGAAACCAACAGGCATTGGATATTTCTACTTTTCACATTCCTACTTTTCTTGTAAAAATGACCTTCAAAGTATAATGTCAACTCATGCATTAATGTTGGTATGCTTCTAGTTCTGTTTCTGGGATCTAGTTCTGCTTCTGTTACATTGCTTGACATTGTGGTCTATTCACATGGTCTTTTCTGTTACATTGGTTTGGTCTCACTCCCCCCACCTCTGGGAGATTTGGTTTAGCCCTTGCTAGTTTTGCGCTTCTCCCTTCTCCCCGCCCCCTATCCTACGTACTTCCTGAGTTCCTCTCTGCCACTGGAGGAGAAAGATGGAGTGTTGGTTTTGACGGGCTATGTTGTTTTCGCCGGGCTGGCTTCACGGGTGGGTAACAGACGACCAGGGATTCATGGCTGGGTTGTACGCAGTATCTCTTTATTCATGCAGGACGCAGCACAATCTAAGATGAGCTAAGCTAAACTCAAGTTAAAGTACCCTAAAACTCACAATGTTGTCTTTATATATACTTGCCAAGTAGGGTGGAAACAGGATGTGACATAGAGAGGGTGGAGAGAAAAGTGACTGGTGAAAATCAGAGTGTGACAAAGAGGGGGCAGAGCAGGCGAGAATCCTATCACTGAACCACCAATGCCCTGGAGGGAGGGTGGTACTTGTTAACAGTGGTTATGTAAATAGAATGAAGTGGTTATGTAAATAGAATAGTGTTAAGCAGGGGGGATTTAAACCAAATGAAAAAGAAGGGGTCTCATGCATACCAACAATTCCCCCTTTCTTTTTAACTAATGGCCATTGTGGGGTGAACAGAAACCTATATCGTACAGGTGTTTTCAAAAGAACTGCATAAGACATGGAAAACAAAATAGGCGAGCAGCAATAACCAGTGTGATGCCAAGGGGAACATTTCTTGCCTCAAAGGGCAAGGCCTAGCAGGCGAAAGGGCATTTCTTGCCTCTGGGAACGCTTCATGCCTCTGGGGGCATCTCTTGCCTCAAAGGACGTTTCTTGCCTCTGTGGGCATCTCTTGCCTCTTGGGGCGCTTCATGCCTCTGTGGGCATAACCTAATAAGGAGGGGGAGTTTTTCTGCCTCTGGGGAAGAGCCTGCAGGCAAGGGGACATGGTCTATAAAGTCTCAAGGCAATTGGCTGAAGTTAGTCTTTGAGAAACACAGCAGCATGTACCAGTAAGTCCGATGGAGGTGTCAGTCCAAAGTAGCTGACCACAGAAGAAAATGCCAAGGGATAAAACGCTGCATGTCTGTCTCGATGGGGAATGTCGGCCACCAGAATTCTGCTTTTCTGTAGAGAGTGAGCTTTGGAGTCTGTGAATCTGTTTCTTCAGGTCATGCCAGGTCTCATCATTGGTTTCCGGGGGTGTGTTGTAGTCATTCCATCTTGTGGGCAATGTCAGAGAACAGGGGTCCAAATTGATTTCCAGAAATTTTCATTTGAGTAGATGCTTTTTCATGTGAAGACTTGACAGCTGAAATTCACTTGTCAAACAAAACTTGTAGCAGATTAGAAATTTACTATAATTGATAACTCCATTATAATTAGAAGTCCTTTCTAGTATGATTTTAAGATTGTTTAAACAGTTTAAACTCAATAACATGTGGAAAGGTAAACAGAAGAACGGTTAAAAGCCTCAGGCATGAGAATAATTAACATAATCTTTGCACTATCTGCCCCACTCATAACTCATACAGTTTTCAGGATTAAACGTTTCAGATTCATGTTAAGACATAAAAGAGAAATCAAAGGAGGAAAAAAACAATTTTTTGGATTGTTTCTGGATGTCTCTAGAAATCATGGCTGTGTCCAGCTTTTTTTTTTTAAGTCAATGTCAAGCAAAAATTCAGTCATTCAAATCATTCTCTTATGAAACGCAACTTGAACCAGATTATCAAGATCTCACCATGTAGGATTAAGAGTCCCCAGAGGGCGTCCTAGTCCAAAAAGCTCCTCAAAATTCCATTTAGGGTGCTTCTGACTGTTCCTGCTGGATTGCTTCAGGCACCCATTTTTAAAAGTGTCTTCCCATCGAAGAAAGAATCCAATCAGGAGAGTAGAACTAACCATGTGTCTCCATACTTGGGAACTGCCAGGGTACTCGAGAATGTTCTTCAAATTAGAGTAGTCCTTCTCCATGGGAAACATGCTAGAAGAAGTCCAGAAAGTCCCAGTGGAAATCCCCATGCATATCCCAAGGTCTACGATCACAGTCATAAAGAACCAAATTGTGGCCCGGAGCAAAATGTAGTCCTTTTCCTCAGGAAACATGGGAGAGGGAATCCAGAAAGTCCAAGGAGAAATCTCTGTGCATCTCCCAAGCTCTATGATCCTGGTCATAAGAAACCAAAGTTCCTGGTCAGGGAACTGAAGTGTGGCCCAGAGTAAAATGTTCCAGAGACAGAGAAACTGTCTCATAATGAAACAGTAGAGGCTTTGGCAAACCTCTTCATAAGTAGAAGAGAAGACCATAGTGCATAGGTAGGCAAAGTCTTCACTTATCTGGGAGTTGCACAGGTCTGGTCCCACGTTGTAGCGCCATATGTTGTTTTCACCGGGCTAGCTTCACAGGCGGGTAACAGACGATCGGGGACTCATGGTTGAGCTGTAGGCAATATCTCTTTATTCATGCAGGATGCAGCACAATCTATACCAAGCGAAGCTAAACTAAAGGTACTCTAAAACTCACAATGCTGTCTTTATATATACTTGCCAAGTAGGATGGAAACAGGATGTGACATAGAGAGGGTGGAGAGAATGTGACTGGTGAAAATCAGAGTGTGTCAAGGAGGGGGCAGAGCAGGCGAGAATCCTATCACTGAACCACCAATGCCCTGGAGGGAAGGTGGTACTTGTTAACAGTGGTTATGTAAATAGAATAGTGTTAAGCAGGGGGGATTTAAACCAAATGAAACAGAAGGGGTCTCATGCATACCAACAATGGAGGAGCACATTGTGTGGTGATTAGGTGTTGGACTGTTTGCCCGCTCATGAATAAAGATTAAACTGTGTTCTCAGCTCAGCCGTGTGTTTCTGGTCATCTGTTACCCACCCGTGAAGCTGGCCCAGTGAAAACAACACATTAAATAAATATCAGTAATAATAAAACAAGACACACAAAAGTCTTCAATGAATAAGGATTTGTTTTTCATCAGGGAATGTTTTCCATGTTAACTCAGGGTACACCAGAGCCTAAGATACCACAATTAATGGGTCCACAAGCAGTTTTCACAAAGGAGATTTTGTCCCAGCAGGTATTGCTTCCCTGTGTGAGTTCTTGACCATTCATCAGTTTCTATTCTCTAGGGCTGAGAATATAGCATAATAGTTCTACAAAGGACTTTTTTGCCTGAGGTCCTAGGTCCCAGGCTTAATTCCTGACACCACCATAAACCAGAAAGTATGCTCCAATGAGAGATAGAGATAGAGAGAGAGAGAGAGAGAGACAGAGCTGGGTGGTAGCACATTGAGTTAAGTGCACATGGCTCAAAGTGCAAGGACCAGCATAAGAATCCCATTCAAGCCCTGGACTACGTACTGGCAGGGGGTTTGTTTTACAGGCAATGAAGCAGGCCTGAAGGGGTCTATCTTTCTCTCTCCCTCTGTCTTCCCCTCCTCTTTCATATTCTCTCTGTCCTATCCAACAATGATAGCAATGACAATAAAAAACAAGGGCAACAAAAGGGGAAAATAAATAAATAAAATTACAGAAAAATTATACATACAATATATATATATATATATATATATATATATATATATATAGAGAGAGAGAGAGAGAGAGAGAGAGAGGGAGAGAAACAAACTAGTTCCTATTCTTAATTCATGCTGTTGCCAGACAGTCTCTATGTCCATACTGTCTAAGAATAATGCAAGTAAAATT
The DNA here is from genome assembly GCF_950295315.1 of Erinaceus europaeus. Lineage (NCBI taxonomy): Eukaryota > Metazoa > Chordata > Mammalia > Eulipotyphla > Erinaceidae > Erinaceus > Erinaceus europaeus. The sequence continues at coordinate 94,579,779 of NC_080164.1, forward strand.
AAATAACTTAGATTATCATTACACAAGAGTAGAGGAGGGGTCTAATGGTGATGTGATTTTTGAGGTATTGAAAAGTAGTTCCTCACTTAATATTTACTCTATAAACACCAGTCCAAGTACCCAGGTGCCTGGAGTTGTGCTATTCACACTTTGAACATAAATTTGCTCCTTTATGCTACTATTAAAATTTTCAATAGTGTGGGAGAGACTGACATATTGAATTCTCAGTGTTTTATGTGATTCTACTGTCCTGAGTGAATTATGTCAACTTGGAGTTTTGAACCAGTTGTAGCCTATCAATTACCAGTGTTGTAATGGAGTTGAACCTATAGTTTTGTTATGATTGAGAGTATTCCTTTAGGCAACAATTATCAGGAAACTTTCAAAAAGCAGAGGTTTATTATTTACAAGGCTTAGAAATTGCATGGCATACATGAGGTCATGAGAAGGGGTAAGTAGGGGAGAACAAATGAGGAAGAAACTTGTTTTTATTGGAACTTGAATATGAAGGTAGTGTGTTTCAAAGGGCTCACTACTGGTGAATCTAAAACATGAAGCTAAAATGTATTTATTATTACTACTTCATTGGCTTACCTTTACAGTGCACTACTATGAGAATGCGGCTTTACCCTAACATTTATACACCTCTCTCTGTACTCATCACTGCAGTTCTAGTACAACTCCCATTATGGATTGATTCTACCACCTCCTTTTCTATTCATTTCCCCTCCATCTCTTATAACTATCAGTTTTTTTCTCAGTCTTTGAGGTGGTTTGCTGTGCTTTGCTTTGCTGTAGTGTAGTTGCATTGGTTGTTCAATGAAGCCTAATGTTTTTTCTGACTTATTTTGGTTAGCATAACTCTAGATTCCATCTATCTGTTGCAGATGGCAAAATGTCCTTTTTTTCCTAACTGAATAGTATTTAAATAGTATTGAAGACACAACCATTACTTCTTTTTTTATAGGGACATTTGGCTCCTTCCCTGTCTTGGCTATGGTGAATAATCTTACTATGAGCCTAGAAATACAGAGAGACTTTCAAGCCAGTATTCTCATTTTCTTCACCTATTTTTTTAATTTATTGTATTTATTGAGTATAGGCATCCAGAAATTGAGAGGGAAGGGGGTAATAGAGAGGGAGAGAGGGAGAGAGACAATCTGCATCATTGCTTCACCACTCACAAAGCTACCCCCACCTGCAGGTAGGGACTAGGGGCTTGAACCTAGGTCCTTCCACACTGTAACATGTGTGCTCAACCAGGTGTGCCACCACTTGGCCCTTTACCTAATCATTTAGAGTGATATCAATGGTTCATATTTTCCTGTATCTTTTTTTCCCTAAGGAATACCATAGAGGCTTCGCCAATTTATATCCTCCCTATTCTCTCCTACAGTAAGACTTGAAGAAAATTACAAAATATCTGAAAAGTTACCTCTTCTGAACATGCAGAAAACCCAGGTGTTCAAGTCTAGATCCCACATCACTTCAGGAAGCATTGGTGCTGTGGTATCCTTGTGTTTTTCTGTTTCTCTCTTCCTATCTGAATTTTTTGTTCAAGGCAGTGAAGTTCCAGTCACAACAAGAAAGCAGCAAAGGAAATTAAAAAATCTTAGAGATTTTTATTTTTTTATTAATTTGACAGAGACAACCAGAAATCTAGAGGCAAGGGGAAGATAGAGGGAAAGAGACGGAGAGACACCTGCAGCCTTACTTCACCACTCACTAAGCTTTTCCCCTGCTGATGGGGACTGGGGGTGCAAACTTGGGCCCTTGCTCACTATAACATGTGCGCTCAACAAGATGTGCCATGATCTGGCTCTGAGATCTATTTTATAGATAAGGCAAATGATCCTAAGTGGTCCCTGGTTACCTGAAATGTCAAAAACTCAGAATTGGAAGAAAAAATGTGCACCACTCACTGATCTAATATCAGCTCAAATCCTGGAGTTTAGTTAATACCTCCTAGCTCTTAATTTGACACTTCAGTGGAGAGAAATTCAGTACAGCTCAAGGCAGTTTATTCCACTTTGTTCAAATGTAATATAAGCCCTGACAGGTGTTTTCCTTCTCTGTAATGCAAGCGTCTACTTAAGCTTTGATTACTGAGTTTTTGATTTCAAAGAGGGCTACCTAGAATAAACACTTTACTGGTCACTTGACTAAAAAGAGAGTCCAGGCCATATGCCTACTAGAAATTCTTTGTTCCAGAAACCTTGGCGGATTTCATGCTCTTGGTTGATTTTCAATAACTAAATATTTGAGTTCTTCTTTACTTCCCAACACTTTCAGTTTCTTATCATGGCAGTTGCCACACACAAACTTCATATTAAAAATTATCTAAGGACAGAATAAAGTTGTGAGTATAAGGCCTAAACTGATCAATATCTAGAAGGATATACATAGAAGAAAACATGCTCCCAGACATCAGCCACAGAAGAGTGCTGAGGTACTCAGTTCCAAAAGCAAAAAAAGATAAAAGCAAAAACTAACAGATCACATAATATCAGACCTGGTTGGGGGGGGACCTTACACAGCAAAATAAATCACCACGCAAGGGAAGGTATTGACACATCAAGTATCAGACAAGAGATTGAAATCCCAATAATACAAGTTATGGTTACAATAGTTGTTCACATATTTTTTTTCTTTTATTTTGCCATGATTTGTTATAATAGCCTGAGCTTAAGACATGTGTTCTTTCCTTTGGTAAGGTTGAAAGGGAGCATGTTGTATGTATCTGCCAACTTCTAAAATTCCTTTTGATAAATCATGCACAGCAGCATAAGAACAAGGGGGACCAGGCCATGGCATGAAGCAAAAGGGTAGGAGTTCCAGGCTCCCCACCTGTAAGGAGGAGATTTCATAGCAGTGAAAAAAGTATGCAGGTGTTTATTTTTTTCTTTCTCTCTTCCTGTCTATCTTCCCCTCCTCAACGCCTCTCTGTCCTATTCTGTAAACTGGAAAAAATGGCAGCCAGGAGCAGTAGATTTGTAGTGCCAACACCAAGCCCCAAATTTTTTTCAATATTACACAATACTGAAATTTGATTAACACTTATCCTTTCTTTTTTCGCTCTCACCTCATTCATCTTTCATCACATTCTTAAAAGTTGTCTGAGACAGTGTCCTGATGTTTCCTACCACTTTCTGCACAGAATGACTTTTATCTTAACTGCCTTTCCCAGATCTCTTTGTGTACAACTATGTGATTAAGCAGTAGATTAAGATACTTCAATAAGAAATCAACTAGGAATACCAAAGGAGACCACTGGTACCTAAACAAGACAGAGCTAGAATGACCACAGAGCTAGAATGACCCACTAAATCACCGGTGAGTACAAACACATGTGGCTGGTGACAGAGAGGAGCATAGGGAGAGATTAAGTGACTGCTTAACAGTCCAGCAGTTTATCAGTTTATCAGTCTGCTCCACCAACAAAGGGACTGCTGAAGGGAAGGGAGGACTGCCCAGAGACTCACCAAGTGCAACTCTGAGTCTCCATTGCTACTGTCCTCAGAATCTGGAACAGCTACAGGGAGCCACCAGGGGACAGAGATCTAACCAGGAAACTCAGGAGAAGACCTATACCTCAGTGGCATAGCTGAGGGGCTGTGAAAGTCTCTTTGCATAACCACTGGATTATCTCTGCCACACCCTGCTTTATCTCTTGGTCAGGAGTCAGTGATTAAGCTAAGAAGCTTATTGATAGTTTAAAAGCCCTCAGGCTCCTAAAGGGAAGAAAAAAAAAGAGGCTTTTACACCACTGAGCTCCAACTCAGGGATTAAAATACTATTGAAACAACTGTTAACTTCCACCACTGTGAACCCTTTAATTAACTTACTTAGACACAAGTCAATCCAGGCAATAACTATCAGTAATTTGAAAAGTACTGAGAGAGGGCACTCATAACATAATATATAAAATGGTTAAAACAAGAAGAAGAAATATTGGAGAAACAAAACAGGACAAGAGTCCAGCTAAAAGTCCCCCAGAGGGTGAAGCACAAAATAACGAGTTCAACATCTAAGGAAATAATCACAAGAGTGAGTAAAGAATTTGAAATAATTGTAATCAGAAATACAGGAACAACAAATGAGACTATGGAAGAAAATACTAATTATCTCATGGTTATTAGAGAGCTGAAAGCTGAAATTGCTGAGCTAAGAATGAGCTAAAACAGTATCAGAACAGGGCAACAAAATAGATGAACTCCAGAAGGCAGAGAGAATAGAACCAATGAGGCTGAAGACAGAATTTGCAAGATCGACGACAAATTAGAGACAACTAAAAAAGAAGTAAGAGATCTCAAAAAGAGATTAAGAGATGCTGAAAACAACACCAGAGTCCTATGGGATGACTTCAAAGAAACATTATATGCATTGTTGGCATACCAAAGAAAGAAAGAGGAGAAGAAGAAAGCATTTTCCAGGCCATAATAGCTGAAAACTTCTCTAGTCTATACAATATCAAAGACATAAAGATTCAAGAAGCCCAGAGGGTCCCAAACAGAATTAACCCAGATCTAAACACATATCATACTTAGAATGGAAAGGAATAAGGATAAAGAAAGGATCCTGAAGGCTGCAAGAGAAAAACAAAGAGTCACCTACAGAGGAAAACCCATAAGATTAGCAGCAGACTTCTCCATACAAACACTACAGGCCAGAAGAGAATGGCAAGATATCTATCGAGTGCTCAATGAGAAAGGCTTTCAACCAAGAATATTATATCCTGCTAGACTGTCATTCAGACTACATGGAGGCATCAAAACCTTCTCAGACAAGCAACAGTTGAAGGAATCAACTATTACCAAGTCTGCCCTGAAAGAAGTTCTGAAAGGTCTCCTATAAACAATCAGACCACCACAAATAGGACATCTATCAGAACACTCTAAAACTCTACAAGAATGGCGTTAAAATATCTTCAGTCTTTGATATCAATAAGTGTCAATGGCGTGAATTCACCTATTAAAAGACACAGAATAGGAAGATGGATCAGAAAATACAACCCAACAATATGCTGTCTACAGGAAACCCACCTAACTCAACACGACAAACACAGACTTAAAGTGAAAGGATGGAAAACTATCATACAAGCCAATGGCCCATAAAAAAGGGCAGGAACAGTTATTCTCATATCTGACACAATAGACTTTAAAATAGATAAGATTTAAAAAGATAGGAATGGACACTACTTAATGCTCAGAGGATCAGTCAATCAAGAGGACTTAACAATTAATAACATCTATGCACACAACCAAAAGCCATCTAAATACATCAAACTACCACTGAAAGAGCTACAGCAATATATTAACAGCAACACAATCATAGTAGGGGACTTCAACACCCCACTATCCCAACTTGACAGATCATCCAGGGAGAAAATCAGTAAAGACATAAGGGAGCTAAATGAAGAGATAGATAAACTAGAACTATTGGACATTTTCAGAGTCATTCATCCCAAGAAACTGGAATACACATTTTACTCAAATCCACATGGATCATTCTCAAGGATAGACCATATGTTAGGTCACAAAGACAGCATCAGCAAATTCAAGAGCATTGAAATCATCCCAAGCATCTTCTCAGACCACAGTGGAATTAAACTAACACTTAACAATCAACAAAAGATTAGTAACAGTCCCAACATGTGGAAGCTCAACAGTACACTTCTTAAAAACTTCTGGGTCAAAGAGAAAATAAAGGAAGAAATCAAAATGTTTCGAGAATTCAATGAAAATGAAGACACAAGCTATCAAAATATTTGGGACACAGCTAAGGAAGTACTAAGAGGGAAGTTCATAGCTATACAAGCACACATTAGGAAACAAGAAAAAGCACAAATAAACAGCCTGATTGCACATCTTAAAGACCTAGAAGAAGAAGAACAAAGGAACCCTAAAGTAAAGCAACCAGAAGGACGGAAATCACTAAAGTTAGGGCAGAAATAAATAACATTGAGAATAAGAAAAGCATACAAAAGATCAGTGAAAGTAAATGTTGGTTCTTTGAAAGAGTGAATAAATTGACAAATCTTTAGCCAGACTCCCAAAAAAAAAGGGGGAGAAGACCCCAAATACTTGGATACTAAATGGAAAAGGAGTTATCACAACAGACACTGCAGAAATTTAGCATATCATGCGAAACTTCTATGAACAACTATATGCCACCAAGCTAAGAACCTGGAAGAAATGGACAATTTCCTAGATACCTACCAACTTCCAAAACTAAATAAATAGGAAGTAAATAACACGAACAGGCCCATCACAGCTAATAAAATTGAAACAGTTATCAAAAATCTCCCCAAAAATAAAAGTCCTGGACCAGATGGTTTTACAAATGAATTCTACAAAACTTTCAAAGAAGAACGAATACCTCTACTTTTAAAAGTCTTCCAGAAGATCAAAGACACTAGAATACTCCCTGCCAGCTTCTATGAAGCCAACATCACTCTGATACCAAAAGCAGACAGGGATACAACCAAAAAAGAAAACTACAGACCAATATCTCTGATGAACATATATGTGAAAATATTGAACAAAATTCTAGCCAACCAGATACAGCAGTATATCAAAAAGATTGCTCATCATGACCAAGAAGGGTTTATCCCAGGCATGCAAGGTTGGTTTAATATACATAAATCAATCAATGTGATCCACCACATCAACAAAAGCAAGACCAAAAACCACATGGTCATATCAATAGATGCAGAGAAAGCCTTTGACAAAATACAATATCCCTTTATGATCAAAACACTACAAAAAATGGGAATAGATGGAAAATTCCTGAAGATAGTGGAGTCTATATATAGCAAAACTACAGCCAACATCATACTGAATGGTGAAAAACTGGAAGCATTTCCACTCAGATCAGGTACTAGACAGGGATGCCCACTATCACCATTACTATTCAACATAGTGTTGGAAGTTCTTGCCATAGCAATCAGGCAGGAGAAAGGAATTAAAGGGATACAGATTGGAAGAGAAGAAGTCAAACTGTCCCTATTTGCAGATGACATGATAGCATACATGGAAAAACCTAAGGAATACAGCAAGAAGCTTTTGGAACTCATCAGGCAATACAGTAAGGTGTCAGGCTATAAAATTAACATTCAAAAGTCAGTGGCATTCCTCTATGCAAACACTAAGTTAGAAGAAATTGAAATCCAGAAATCAATTCCTATTACTATAGCAACAAAAACAATAAAATATCTAACAGTAAATCTAACCAAAGAAGTGAAAGACTTGTATACTTAAAATTATGATTTTTCAAAGATTTTTCAAAGAAACTGATTCAAAGAAATTGAAAAAGAAATTTTCAAATAAATTGATTCAAAGAAATTGAAATTATTTTTTCAAATAAATTGAAAAAGACACAAAGAAGTGGAAAGATATTCCATGTTCCATGTTCACGGGTTGGAAGAATTAACATCATCAAAATGAATATACTACCCAGAGCCATCTACAAAGTTAATGCTATCCCCATCAAGGTTACAAGCGCATTTTTTAGGAAAATAGAACAAATGCTACAAATGTTTGTCTGGAACCAGAAAAGACCTAGAATTGCCAAAACAATCTTGAGAAAAAAGAACAGAACCAGAGGCATCACACTCCCAGATTTCAAACTGTATTATAGGGCCATTGTCATTAAAACTGCTTGGTATTGGAACATGAATAGACACACTGACCAGTGGAATAGAATTGAGAGCCCAGAAGTGATCCCCCACACTTATGGACATCTAATCTTTGACAAAGGGGCCCAGACTATTAAGTGGGGAAAGCAGAATCTCTTCAACAAATGGTGTTGGAAACAGTGGGTTGAAACATGCAAAAGAATGAAACTGACTCACTGTATTTCACCAAATACAAAAGTAAATTCCAAGTGGATCGAGGACTTGGATGTTAGACCAGAAACTATCAAGTACTTAGAGGAAAATATTGGCTGAACTCTTTTCCGCATAAATTTTTAAGACATTTTCAATGAAATGAATCCAATTACAAAGAAGACTAAGGCAAGTATAAACCTATGGGACTACATCAAATTAAAAAGCTTCTGTACAGTAAAATAAACCACTACCCAAACCAAGAGACCCCTCACAGAATGGGAGAAGATCTTTACATGCCATACATCAGATAAGAGTTTAATAACCAACATATATAAAGAGCTTGCCAGACTCAACAACAAGATAACAAATAGCCCCATCCAAAAATGGGGGGAGGACTTGGACAGAATATTCACCACAGAAGAGATCCAAAAGGGCGAGAAACACATGAAAAAATGCTCCAAGTCTCTGATTGTCAGAGAAATGCAAATCAAGACAACAATGAGATGCCACTTCACTCCTGTGAGAATGTCATACATCATAAAAAGTAACAGCAGAAAATTCTGGGGAGGGTGTGGGGGTCAAAGGAACCCTCCTACACTGCTGGTGGGAATGTAAATTGGTCCAACCTTTGTGGAGAACAGTCTGGAGAACTCTCAGAAGGCTAGAAATGACCTGCCCTATGATTCTGCAATTCCTCTTCTGGGGATATATCCTAAGGAACCCAACACATCCATCCAAAAAGATCTGTGTACACATATGTTCTTGGCAGCACAATTTGTAAAAGCCTAAACCTGGAAGCAACCCAGGTGTCCAACAGACGAGTGGCTGAGCAAGTTGTGGTATATATACACAATGGAATACTACTCAGCTGTAAAAAATGTTGACTTCACCATTTTCAGCTGATCTTGGATGCACCTTGAAAAATTCATGTTAAGTGAAATAAGTCAGAAACAGAAGGATGAATATGGGATGATCTGACTCTCAGGCCAAAGTTGAAAAACAAGATTAGAAAAGAAAATACAAGTAGAACCTGAAATGGAATTGGAATTGGCATATCCCAATGTAAAAGACTCTGGGGTTGTGGGTGGGGAGAATACAGGTCCATGAAGGATGATAGAGGACACAGTGGGGCTTGTATTGTTATATGGTAAACTGGGGAATGTTACGCATGTACAAACTATTGTATTTACTGTTGAATGTAATACATTAATTCCCCAATAAAGAAATTTAAAAAAAGATACTTCCATAAAAGTCTGTGGCAGAAATATCAGACATGAAGTTCTCCTGAAGAGATAGTTAAGGAGAAATGTCTTTTATTTAAATATTTACTTATTTATTCCCTTTTGTTGCCCTTGTTTTGTTGTTGTGGTTATTATTGTTGTTATTGGATAGGACAGAGAGAAATGGAGAGAGGATGGAAAGACAGAGGGGAGAGAGACAGATAGACACCTGCAGACCTGCTTCACCACCTGTGAAGCGACTCCTCTGCAGTTGGAGAGCTAGGGCTCTAACCAGGATCCTTAGCCTGCCCTTGCACATTGCACCATGTGTCCTTAACCCGTTGTGCTAGCGCCTGACCCCCCCTGAAATATCTTTTAAATAGATGTCATTTTTCCATTCTTCCCTTGCAACAATTTGCTTTCCTTTAAAAACTATTTATTATTTAATTATTGAATAGAGATAGAGAAATTGAGAGGAGGAGTAGGTAGAGAGGGAGAGGGCAGAGAGACATCTGCAGCTCTGCTTCAACACTCATTAAGCTTTCCCTCCATTGGTGGGGACCAAGGGCTTGAACCTGAGTCATTGCCCACTGTGATGTGAGAGCTTAATCAGGTGCACCACTGCCTGGCCCCTAACTTGTTTTCTTTTAATGTTTCCCTACACGTATAATTATTTTTCTTCAGTCAGCTTTGAAAAATGTTGCTGAGGATATTGACCCAACTAAAAGCAGAAAATTAGTCTTTCAGTTCAGCATTCAGCTGCTAATTCCCATTTATGAGAACCTGGCTTATGAGAAGATCAGCATTTTTCTGGCCCTCTTGATTTGGTGTCACTAGTTAAGTTTTTCTCTCTAACCATACTAAAACTAGAAGTATTTCTTGAGTTAGATTACTTTAACAGTGACGTCATTTGGATACTGTCACCTAGGTGATGGGATAATTGCCATAGTAACAGAGCCTTTATCTTCTAATATTATACAATTTTGACAGATCAGAGAGATTTGTTTGAACATTTAAAGCATGACATGAATGCAATATATCATGGTGTTAACCTGCTACTGTTCATAATTACTAAATTGAATGTAATATATACTTTTTATTTAGAAATTTAATTTTGCTTTTGACCTAAAGGATATTCTATCCTTTAAAAGTGAGTTAGATTATTTAATATAGCAACAATAATAGTAGGAAGTATAAGTGCTATAAAATTTTAAGATAGTAATAAAAAGATAACTGTTGAGTGATTATTCATAATGAATGGACCGGCAATTATAGCAGCTCTATCTTGCACTGGATGAATAACTTCGTTGAAATAATTCCTTTTTCTTTTGATTTTATAACCGTAGGCTTCAACCTCATCTTGGGGATAGTTTTGTCTGTGAATTTGTATCTTTACACACACACACATTTTTTTTATTATTTAACAAATTAAATTCCAGGTATATTTTTAGGCTGCATTATTATCATGTGGACAGTTTAGATTCACCATCTAATTAAAGTTATCAAAATGTCCATTAGATGTTTCTTATTATTCTGGTAAATAAATAAATAAAGCAAAAAAGTGGATGTCAACTTAGTTTCTCATAGTTAGTTCACTCATATCTGGGAAAGTTATTTATGGGAAGTAAACCTAGTAAATTATCCTTTATTGTACCTGACCGTATTTCAAAAAGGATCAGAGTTTCCATGGCCAAAAATTTTATTGGCATGAAGACAGAGGTTTAAATAAAAACAGAATGCTTATTTAATACTAGTGTATATGTTTTTGTGCTATTTAAGAACTGATGAACAGTAAAATCATTCAGGTTATAAAATGTATTTATATTAATGAATAATAAAACACTTTATTTATTTTTATTATTGACTTAATAATGATTAAATAATTATTTAACAAGACTACATGATTACAGGGTTATATTTTCATAATATACTCACCACCAAAGTAACATTATTACCTTCCCCCAGAGCCACCACAGTATTCACAAACTCTCAGAGAAGGTTTGGATATATATATATATTCATGTGTTTCAGTTGCCTATATTTCCCATCTGAGAAAAACCATATTGTATTTATCTTCCACTTTATACTTCACTAAATATAATAAGTTTCATTCATTTGTCATAAAAGATACAATATGCTACTTTTAAAATTATTGGGATATTAATGTTTTACATTTGACATTAAATACGATAGTTTGTACATATGCATAATATATCTCAGTTCTCCACATAACTGTACAACCTCCACATAATATGATATTTTTTAATTGCAGAGTAGTATTCCATTGACTATATATTTGATAATATCTTCTTCCTGTCTTCTGTTGAAGGACATTTGTGTTGTTTCCATTCCTTGACAACTGTGAATAAGGATAGATGAAAACAGGACTGCAGTTTTTTGGATATATGCTTGCATGCCTTTTGGATATATGACTAGGGATGCTATTGCAGAATCATAAGGTGTTTCAATTTTTTAAATTTTTTATTTACAAAATGGAAATATTGACAAGGCCATAGGATAAGAGGAATTCATTTCCATACAATTCCCACCAACAGAACTCCATATCCCATCCCCTCCCTTGAAAGGTTTTCTATTCTTTATTCCTCTGGGACTATGGAACCAGGGTCATTATGGAGTGAAGAAGAAGGAAGGTCTGGCTTCTATAGTTGCTTCCCCATTGAACATGGGCATTGGCAGGTTGATCCATACTCTCAGCCTCTCTTTCCCTAGTGGGGCAGGGTCTGGGGAAGCAGGGCTCCAGGATATATTGGTGAAGTCATCTGCCCAGGGAAGTCAGGTTGACATCATGGTAGAATCTGGTATCTGGTGGCTGAAAAAGAGTTAAGATACAAAGCAGAACAAACTGTTGACTAGTCATGAACCTAAAGGCAAGAATATTGTAGATGAAGACTGGTGTCTCCATTTTGGAAAAAGCTATTAGGTCTATTTTAGGTATATTCCAAGGGGTCCATGATTTCACTAGTTTTTGCCTGAGCTTGACATTTAATATGAAGGTGGACCCAGGTTATTGTCTGGGGAGATAGTGTTATAGTTGGAAGGACTAGAAAGCTGGATAAGGGAAGAGAGTTTCTTCCAAATACGGGAAAATTATATAAAACTTGGTTAACTGTAAACCCCATCAATTCGATCTGGGACACAAATTCAGCACGGGAACCTCTGCATCCCTGTAGGTCTGAGTTTGCATTCTGTGGTCACAGCTAGGAACATTCCTGGCTGCACTAATTTCAGGACCCATCTTCCCTGATTGGTAGAGTATGTTGCCCAACCTTCAGAGAATGGAATATTTCCTAACATTGTGGATCCACATTGAGGGGAAGGCCCTATAGGGGCCCACAAAAGGGGCTCATTATGTTGTTCCTTATGGGAGATGAACAGTGACAGTGGTGAGAGGGATCTGTTAGAGGTCTAGGCCCATCATGTCTGTGTGGGAATTGCAGGGCTCCCTGACTAGGGCCCCAGGTTAGTGGCCTTGTAGTGACCAAAGTGTTGTCGTTAATGCTGCTCTCTTTCCTTATTCAGCTTTTGTAGTTTGACAAGGTTAGCTTTGGAATGACTGAGGGAAGTGTAATAGGAAGCAGGTGAGGAGGGTATTTAGGTCTAAGTAGAAACTATCTGATAAGGTACTTTATGGTGTCTTTTTTTAGGTCTTTCTACTTTCTTGCTGCATTATTGACTCACTGCAAACTTGTGCGCTTTTGCCTTGAGGTATATATTTTCCTCTAATTTATGGATATATGTGTACATATGCCCTATTTATTATTCTGGATAGTAACAATTTGAGAGAAAAGGAGGAATAGGGAGGGAGAGAGAGAGAGACAGAAATACCTGCACACCTGCCTCAGTACTTGTGATGCAGCAGGAGAAGGGTTACTGGGGCATAAACCCAGGTCCTTGCACATTGCAGCTGTGTGCATAACCACATGCACCACCACCCAGCCCCACCATTTTTGCTTGTTTAATGACTATAATAGTGTTTCTTTAAGGTGCTGCAACAGTTTGCATTCCTACCAACACTATAACAGTGTTCCTTTTCTCCCACATACTCACCAACCCTTATCATATTCTGTTTTGTTGATATAGCACATTCTCACAGGTGTGAAGTGGAATCTCATTGTGGTCTTAACTTGCATTTCTCTAATGATAACTGAAGAGAAGAATTTTATAAGTTTTAGCATTGATTGTCACAATATTCAATCAAGCCAAGGAAAAATAAGAATTAGTATATGTTAGTTTGATAATAAATACATAAGTAACTCAATTTAACATATTTTCTTTAGTCTGTTGACATCAAACAGCTTGAAAGATGATCATAATGTCAATATTCTTCATAATTTAATCAAAGCAGAGAACACAAGTCTAACTTGCTCATCTCTTCTTAAATGTATAAAATAAGGCCACTGGTCACATCTAAAATCTAGCACCTGCCTTTATAAGAATATGTTCATTAGAGATGTTTCCTCACTTTTCTAGCAGTTTTACAGATTTATTTACAACCTCTCTACTGACAAACCTGAAACATGCTCTATCAAGTCACCTTATGACAATTCCTGTTGATTTCTGATCTCTACATACTTGTGTCATTTACAATGAGTGATGTGGTAATGTCCATTTCTCTTTTAATTATAGTAATACAATCAGCCCCATGCACAGACAGAAGAAAAGATTCATATTTTAACAAATATAGTTACTTCAGAGAGATTTATTATACATTCTGATGCATGAGATTACTCCGTAAAATGCCAGGATTCTGACTGATCCTTAGCCACTAAATTTCTTTTATACTTGTCATATACTTTCCAATCAAAGTTTTAGTGCTTTGGTGCCATTCTAGTTGTGAAGGACATTCAACAATTAGAGGATATATAAGGGAATCCTAAGCATAAAAGATACAAGGTAGATAAATAAAGTGAAAAAATAAGAAGGTCAGGCATTTTTCTTTATTTTTCTTTATTTTATTTATTTAAGAAAGGAGACTTTAACAAAACCGTAGGATAGGAGGCTTACAACTTCACACAATTCCCACCAACAGATCTCCATATCCCATCGCCTCCCCTTATAACATTTCCATTCTCTATCCCTCTGGGAGTATGGACCCAGGGTCCTTGTGGGTTGCAGAAGGTAGAAGGGCTGGCTTCTGTAATTGCTTCCCCACTGAACATGGGAACATGGACATTGACTGGTCGATCTATACTACCAGTCTGCCTCTCTCTTTCCCTAGTAGGGTGGGTCTCTGGGGAAGTAGGGCTCAAGGACACATTGGTAGGGTTGTCAGTCCAGGGAAGTCTGGTTGGCATCCTGCTGGCATCTGGAACCTGGTAGCTGAAAAGATAGTTAACATACAAAGGCAAACAAATTGTTGAACAATCATGGACCTAAAGGCTGGAATAGTGCAGATGAAGTGTTGGGGGATACTCACTGCAGACTCTTGTGTACTTCTGCTTTCAGGTATATATTTTGCCCTGGTTTATGGACACGTGTGAATATAAGATCTATCTCAGGGGACTTGGTCTATATGTAAGTTTGAGGACTTTATTGGGGAGAGGACCACCTGGAGTGGAATTAGAGAATACTATGAAAGGAAAGGTCTCACCCGAGTGATGAAGCTGAAGGGTTGTCATTCCACACCAGAAGTCTCTGGACACAGTCTGAAGTGAAGCATGCTGGGGTGGCACTTGTTTTGTTGGTTAGGTTGCAATCGGCGCTTGCAATATTATTTGATATGAATTGAGAGAAGCATGGAAAGTGAGCCCCACCCTAAGGTTCCAGGACTGGGGAAAATATAGGCTCTATAGTGGAAATGTGAGGTTCCTACTGTCTTGGGGTACAAGAAGACAATGGATAGTTATTGTTATCATCACATTATTTGGTAATTGGGTTAACTTTGAAAAGTCCCTTTGTCAGGGTTTGCTGTATAATACCCAGCATCTTGTATATAACTGTGCCACCGTTTGCTTCTGTTCTACCTGGTCTATACTTTTGAGAGAGTCAGGATATCAAAGACTATGTATTAAAAAGACTCAGTTTGTGTTTTAAAAAGTTTGAGACATATGATCAATTTTTCCTCTCCCATATTAATTAAATAGTGGTTTATACACTTTAATAGGAGTGTACATAAACAACATTCCCAACAAAAAAAATTGTGTCCCACCCCCCAACCCCTCCACACACCCCCACCAACCGGGGAAGTCCATGTCCACCCTCTCCCTCACTACAGGGTTTTTTCTTTGGTACTCTGCTCTCGATTTAATCAAATTCTGCTTTTAGTTTCCCTTTCTGTTCTTCTTTCTCAACTTCTGTTGGTGAGTGGGATCATCCCATAATCATCTTTATCTTTCTGACTTAGCTCACTTAACATAATTCCTTCTAGCTCCATCCAAGATGAGTCAGAGAAGATAGGTTCATTGTTATTGGTAGCTGCATACTATACCATTGTGTATATATATACCACAGCTTTCTCAGCCACTCATCTGTTGTTGGGTACCTGGGTTGCTTCCCAGTTTTAGCTATTATGAATTGTGCTGCTATGAACATAGATGTACACATATCTTTTTTATTGGGCATTATGGAATCCTTAGAGAATATCCCCAGGAGAGGAATTACTGGGTCATATGGAAGATCTTTATCTAGCCTTCTGAGAGTTTTCCAGACTGCTCTCCACAGAGGCTGGACCAGTTAAAATTCCCAACAGCAGTGCAGAAAGGTTCCTCTGTCCCCACAGCCTCTCCAACATTTCTTAATGCTGTCCTTTTTGATGTTTGCCATTATCACAGGAGTGAGTTGGTATCTGAATGTTATCTTTATTTCCATTTCTCTGACAATCAGCGACCTGGAGCAGTTTTTCATATGTTTGTTAGCCTTTTGGATCTCCTCTGAGGTGAATGTTTTGTTCATATCCTCTGCGCATTTTGGGATGGGTTCATTTGCTTTTTTGGTGCTAAGTTTGCTGAGCTCTTTGTATATTTTAGTGTGAGCTTGACTTTTTCCCTTCCAATCTGTATTCCTTTGATTTCTTTCTCTTGCCTGATTGCTATGGCAAGAACTTCCAGTACTATGTTGAAGAGTAATGGTGACAGTGGACAGCCCTGTCTAGTCCCCAATCTGAGGGGGAATGCTTTCAGCTTCTGTCCATTGAGTATGATGTTGGCTGTAGCTTTGCTATATATAGACTCCACTATCTGGAGGAGTTTCCCATCTATTCCCATTTTTCGTAGAGTTTTGAGCATGAATGGGTGTTGGATTTTGTCAAAGGCTTTCTCAGCATCTATTCAGATAATCATGTGGTTTTTGGCTTTGCTTTTATTGATGTGGTGAATGACATTGCTTGACTTATGTATGTTGAACCAGCCATGCATTCCTGGGATAAATCCCACTTGGTCATGACGAATAATCTTTTTGATATACTGCTGTATCCAGGTGGCCAGGATCTTGTTTAATATTTTGGCATCTATGTTCATCAGAGATATTAGTCTGTAGTTTTCCTTTTTTGTTGTGTCCCTCTCTGCTTTTGGTATCAGGGTGATGTCGGCTTGATAGAAGGTGGAAGGGAGTGTTCCTGTTTCTTCGATCTTATGGAAAAGCTTTAGAAGTATTGGTATTAACTGTATCCTGAAGGTTTTGTAGAATTCGTTTGTGAAGCCATCTGGTCCAAGACTTTTGTTTTTGGGGATATTCTTAATAACTGTTTTGATTTCTTTGTCTGTTATTGGTGTATTTATGTTTTGTAGTTTTTCTTGGTTCAGTTTTGGAAGAGCATATATATCTAGGAATTCTTCCATTTCTTCCAGATTTTCTTTTTTAAAATTTTTTAATATTTATTTATTTTCCCTTTTATTGCCCTTGTTGTTTAACATTGTTATGGTTATTGATGTCATTATTGATGGATAGGAGAGAGAGAAATTGAGAGCGGAGGGGAAGACAGAGAGGGGGAGAGAAAAACATACACCTGCAGACCTGCTTCACTGCCTGTGAAGCATCTCCCCTTCAGGTGGGGAGCCGGAGACTTGAACTGGGATCCTTATGCCAGCCCTTGTGCTTTGCACCAAATGCACTTAACCTGCTGTACCACCACTGCCAGACTCCTTTTCCAGATTTTCTTGCTTGGTGGCATATAGTTCTTCACAGAAGTTTTGCATGATTTTCTGGATTTCTGTGGTGTCAGTTGTGATATCGCCTCTATCGTTTACAATTCTATTTATTTGAGTCTTCTCCATTTTTTGTTTAGTGAGTCTGGCTAGGGGTTTTTCAGTCTTGTTTCATTTTTCAAAGAACAGACATTTGGCTTCATTGATCTTTTGTATGGTTCTCTTATTTTCCATGTTGTTTATTTCTGCTCTAATTTTAGTGGTTTCTGTCCTTCTGGTTGCTTTAGGGTTCCTTTGTTCCTATTCCTCTAAGTCCTTGAGGTGTGCAGTAAGGTTGTTTATTTGAGCTTTTTCTTGTTCTTTAATATGTCATTGTATGGCTATGTGTTTCCCTTTCAATATTGCTTTAGCTGTGTCCCAAATATTTTGATAGGTTGTGTCTTCATTTTCATTTGTTTCCAGGAACATTTGAATTTCTTGCTTGAGTGTGTCTCTGACACAGTGGTTCTTAACCAGTATGTTTTTTAGTTTTCTAATTCTGTGTCTTTTAAAATTTTTCTGTTTGTTGTTAAATGTTAGCTTTACTCCACTGTGGTATGAGAAGATACTAGGGATATTTTCAATGCTCTTGAATTTGTTGATGCTCTCTTTGTGTCCTAACATTTGGTCTATCCTTGAGTATGTGTTGTGTGGATTTGAAAAGAATGTGTATTCCAGTTTTTTGAGGGTGAAGAACTCTGAAGGTGTCCAGGAGATCTAGTCTGTTCATCTCTTCATTTAATTTTCTTGTGTCTTTGTTGATTCTCTGATTTGTTGATCTAAGTGTGAGAATGAGGTGTTAAACTTTCCCACTATTATTGTATTACTATTGATGTATTTTTGTAGTTCTTTCAGTAGGTGTTTGATGTATTTAGATGGTCCCTCATTGTGTGCATAGATGTTAATAATTGTTAAATCTTGTTGGCTGATTGATCCTCTAATCATTTTGTAATGGCTTTGCCTATCTTTTATTACTTTATTTAATTTAAAATCTATTGTGTCAGAGATGAGAATGGCTGTTCCTGCCTTTTTTTTGTGGTCCATTAGCCTGTAGGATATTTTTCCATTCTTTCATTTTAAGTCTATGTTTATCTTGTTGGGTCAAGTTGGGATTCTTGTTGGGATTCTTGCAAGCAGCATATGGTTGTGTTACGTTTTCTGAGTCATCCTCCCACTCTGTGCCTTTTGATGGGTGGGTTTAAGCCATTGATATTTACTGATATTATGGATTTAATGTAATGTAGTTCCATTATTCAACATTTTTTTAATTTCTCTGATATATGCCACATATTATGGTGATATTCTTCTTTATAAGAGGTCTTTTAGAAGCTCTTTCAAGGCAGGCTGGTGATAGTTGTCTCCTTTAACTGTTATCTATCTAAGTAGGTTTGGATCCCTCCATCTAGTTGAATGAATGTATAGCAGGATATATTATCCTTGGTTTAAACCATTTTTCATTCTCTTCTGGCTTTTGAGTTTGAGTGAAGAAGTTTTCAGATATTCTTATGGGTTTTCCCCTGTATGTGACTTTTTGTTTTTCTCTTGCAGCCTTTAGGATCCTTTATTTATCCTTATTTCTTTTCATTGTAACTATGATGTGTCTTGGTGTCTTCAGGTCTGGGTTGATTCTGTTTGGGACTCTCTGGGCCTCTTGAATCTTAATGTCCTTTCTGTTGTTCAGGTCTGGAAGTTTTATTATATAATTTCCTCTAGAATGCTTGCTTCCCCTTCCTCTCTTTCTTCCTCTGGCAGGTCAACTATATGAATGTTACTTCTTTTGAGATCATCCTATATGTCTATGTTGTTGTTTTCAGTGTCTCTCAATCTCTTTTTGAACTCTTTTTCCTCTTTATTAGTTTTCTCTAGCTCATCCTATGTCTAGCTAATATTCTGTTTTCTGTTTCTGTTAGCCTGTTTTCCCTTCTCTCAGCTGCTTTCTTTAGTTCAGCTATTTCAGCTTTCAGTTCTCTACCTTGAGGTAGTTAGTATTTTCCTTGAGGGTCTCATCTGTTGTTTCCCTAATACTGCTAGCCTTTTCCTCCAAAGTTGTTTTCATTTATGTGATTAATAATTTTATTATTGCTTGCATACTTTTTTATCTATGGTTACTTCTGGCTGATTTGTAGTTTCTTCTGGGCTCTTGCCTTCATTTGTTGTAATAGCAGTTTTATAGTTTTATTTGCTCTTGATCCAACCATTTTTTATTAATGTTTATTTTTATTTTTATGTTCTGTTGTTCCTCAGTTGTTGTGTTTTTAGTACAAGCCACATTATACTTAATACCGTTATGACAAATGCAATTACCACCCTCAGAAATTACAATAGTAACTTAAGCAAGGATAGAAGAAGTTTAACCAATACCAGTTATCCCAACAATGTCTCTAGTCCAAGACAAAATAGCAACCAAATCCAAATGAAAAAGAAAGAGAAACGAAAAAAGATAAAGCAAGAACAGACAATTATGCAAATCTACTGTACAGTGTAAATTCTAGGGGTAGCAGAGGGAAAAGTGAAGTAGAGCAGAGACACACACAAAGAGAGTCCACTCTGAGTTAGATTTCTTCCCCAAAATAATTCACAAACGAGTATCAGTGAATTCAGAAAGCAGAGGAAGGAGGAAGGAAGAAAGGAAGACAGGGGAAAAAAAGAGAAAAAAGTAAAAAAAAAATTAAAAAGAGAGTAGAGTTTATTTATTTATTTATTTATTTTAATTATCTAGGAGGAGGGAGAAGGGAGAGTGGATAGAGGAGATAGGAAGAGTGAAACAAGTTCCTCTCACAATAGATAAGTCACCCAGTTGCCTAGCAATGGAAAATACAATAAGAGTTAATTTTTTTCAACCTGAGGGAGGTTGGGCAAAGGGCCATGTGTATATATAGTAATAATAATAAAATAGAACAGAGTAAAAAGCCCTAACTGTGGGTCTTCAGCTTGGATGGCTCCCAATTAGCTCAGGCACTGTGAGCCGAGACAACTGATTGTAAAAAAAGCTTCCAGGCAGTCTTTCCCTGGCGGGGTGAGGCTTTGCTTGGTCAGATATTTGTCACTCCAATTGGGCCTAAGTCACTTACGCAGACACGCGCGCGCACACACACACACACACACACACACACACACACACACACACTTATATATCACATATTTCTCAACCACTCATCTGCTGTTGGACACCTTAATCACTAACAAATTTGGGCTATTATAAATGTGCTTCCAACATAGGTATATACAGTTCTTTTTGGGTATATGTGTTTGGTTCTTTAAGACATATCCCCAGGAGAGGAGTTGCAGAGTCATAAGGTAGGCCTACTTCTAGCCTTCTGAGAGTTCTCCAGCTTGCTCTTCACAGGGGGTCAATGGGCTAATTTACATTCCCAGCAGTGCAGGAAGGTTCTTTTGACCCCACATCCTCTCCAGCATTTGTTGTTGCTATCGTTTCTGATGTATAATATTCTCACAGGAGTGAAATAGTATCTCATTATTGTTTTTATTTGCATTTCTCTGACCACCGATGACTTGGAGCATTTTTTTCATATTTATATTGGCTTTTTGGATATTTATATAAAAAAGCAAGCAATGGAAAAATATCTCCTGATAACATGCTATGAACAATTGAAAAGATCTCTAAATGATAAAGTTGAGTTTTTGAAATTATAGCAAAGACAAGCATGGTCAGTGGATTGAAAAGGCGTGACGAGAGACTTTCCAAGACTTAAGAAGCTGTGCTCAACATCTGAGGGCACCATTTTTCTGTTCCAGTAATCTGTTTCTCTCTTCAATTGGAACACAAGAGATGCTATCTCTCATCTTCCAAAGGCAGTGATGTCACCACTAGAACAGCAGTTCCATCCACTCCAGAGACAGGTCACAAGGTGACTGGTTTCAGAGTCCCAGGAACCAAGAGGCCAGAGGCTACCCCACACCATACCTAAACAGCAAGACCAAGGGCACAATTTTAAAAGATACCAAATAGAATGGAAAAATTTAAAATAACTACTGCAGTGGGGGCAGTGGTAAGATTGCTTCATAAGATCCTAGTATCACTGAGTGAAAATGAGATTTCCAAGCCTGAGGAGAAACTATAGAGGAGAGGACAAAGAGAAAACATAATGGAATATTGTAACCCATTTATTAATTGGCAAAGAGTGCTGATAAGGACAAAGGAAAGCAGAACAGCGAGTCTCCCATTGTACCTCCAACCCCATCCACCAGACCAGAGGTAGCTTACTTGAGAAGCTGGAGTAACCAGAAAGAAAGAAGCCCCCCAAGGACTTAACACCTCAGGCAAGAGTCAAGGACTGGACTTTTTGTCAAAATGGGGGAGGAGGGGAATATGTGTGACTTAGCCTGGCTGTATCTGAGCTACAGATAGTCCCAAGCAATTTTACATGCTGATACATCTGTCTACTGAAACAATCATCAAACCAACACTCTCCTCAACTATGAGCATATATGTGTGTGTGTATGTGTGTGTGTGTGTGTGTGTGTGTGTGTGTGTGTTAATTCTGTTAATTTGTTAATTCCTCCCCTGGTTCTCTGTGCATAACATTCATGCCTAAGACTTGACTCTGAGATACTGAGATACTGAGTTCAATCCCCAGTAGCACCAGAAACCAGAGCTGAGCACTGCTATTAAGCTATTAAGAATGATAAATTCACCTTCTTCACTTCATCTTGGATAGAGCTTAAAGACATCAGCCAGAAAGAGAAGGATGAATAAGGGATTATCTCACTCATGGGCAGAAATTGAGAAATTAAAAACAAAAGGGAAAACAAAATGCAGAACTTTGGTTGGGTTTGATGTATTGCACCAAAGTAAAGGATTCTGATGGGTGGAAGAATGGGAAGATTTTTTCAGGTCCTGAAACATGATGGCAGAGGAGGACCTAACCTAAGGGTGAAAGTATTTTGCAAAAAGTTGAGAAATTTTACACAAGTACCAACAACTGTATTTACTGTAAACTATTAATCCCCCAATAAAATAATAATAAATCAAAAAACATAAAATCTTTAACAAAAAGAGATATAAAATTAGAATGTGATTATTATAAATTCAATATTCAACTGAAAATATTTTGAAGCAAAGAAGAATGAAAAGTTGCAAAATGGGATCTGAAATTTTTTTATCCCTAGAAAGAAATGAAAACTATGACTTCATACAGGTATTAACAATATTATAGAGGTCACTGTTTTGCAATAAGGTATTCATTTTATTTATCTTAAATATTCATAACTTGTCAATTGTACATATATTGATATGCCAGAGAATCCATGAAGTATTTTTAATTTATATTTTTAATATTTCATTTATTTATTGGATAAAGAGAAATTGAAAGGAGAGGGAAAGATAGGGAGGGCATGTATGTGAGAGAGAGATGACTACAGCACATCTTCCTCCTTTGTGAAACTTCTGCACTGTACATGGGAACTGGGGAGTTGACCCTGGATCCTTTTGCCCTGCAATGGCAATGTGTGAGCTTTACCAGGTGCACGACCTTCCTACCCCAATATATTTGTCTATGGAAGAAAGCTAGAAAATAATTTTTCTACTAGGTAATTATTTTATTGTATATACATATATATACATGTTTTTGTTGAAAGCATTCATAATAAGTGGACTAGAGGTAACAATCAATCAGCAGTACATACACAGAAAATCATTGCAGACTTGGACAGTTCTCACTCCCCAAGCAGATTATTCTATTTTAATTAAACTTGTGTCTCTTATTGTCAGTATCCCAATGCATACTAGCCAATTAAAATAGTTAATAAAAATAATAGTTTAAGTATGTAGAGCTGAAACTACTACAGTGTCACTATTCCTGTATCAGAAAAAAAATTGAAGTAAGAAAAATACAGGATATTTTCTAACATAGATATATAATGTGATACATAGAAGTAATGAAAGAAAAGAAAGATTGGGCATATAGATGATGAATTTTACAAGATTTTGCCCATCCTTACTATGTATTGCTATGTTAGAGTAACATCTAATAAACAGGTGTTTCCTTTTCCAGTTACCTCCACAGTTATAATTGTGTATCATTCTTACTAAAATATTGCTACTTGTAAGGCAAAATTAAGATTTATAATAAAACAAGAGAACTAAAATGTCTTAGTGGAGAGGGACTTTGACGAAATTATGAATTTAGTTATTTTAGGTTATTTTTTCCATAGCTCTCCAAGCAAATGAAATGGTTATGGGAAAAATGAGCAGAAATGAAATCTTGAAATTAATTTAATCAAGCAGATCATTTTGTACTGCTGATTTGTATTTTACTATACCATGCTTTCTACCCAACCATTAATACAGTGATGAAATATTACATTTTCTTCTAAAAACCATTATTGATTACTAACTACTGAGAAATAATTATTCTCTTTGAGTTCCCCAGCCCTTTATCTCTGATTTTCTCATACTACCCATCACTTTCTTGTGTATTGTGTATCATTTCTGTTAGATTGTACGTTTCTGGTTGTAAAAGGCATGGACAGATAATGTATTGTGTTGTTGGCAAGTGACTCCAGATACTAAAAAATTAATTGATTTAATTATGATCAACAAGTCTATTGGATAAGAGGGGTACGATTTCATACAATTCCCACCATCAGAGTTCTGCATCCCATCCCCACCATTGGAAGCTTTCTTTAAAGCATTCTTTATTCTTCTAGGAGTATGGACCCAGGATTGTTATAGGGTGCAGAAAGTGAAATGTTTGGCTTTTCTAATTGCCTCTCCTGGACATGAGCACTGGCAGGTTGATCAGTACTCCCAGCCTGCTTCTATCTTTCCTTTGTGGGGCAGGGCTCTGGAGAGGTAAGATTCCAGGACACATTGGTGAGGTCATCTGCCCAGGGAATTCACATTAGTGTTATGGCAGCATCTGCAACTTGGTGACTGAAAAGCATTAAGATATGAAGCATAACAAGTTGTTTAATAATAAGAGACCTAAAGGTAAGAATAGAGCAGATGAAATTTGGGGTTTCCATTTTGGAAGAAGCTAGGAAGTCTATTTTAGGGATATTCCCAGGGGCCCATGACATTACTAATTTTTGACTGAGCCCAACAGCTAACATGCAGGTGGGCTAGGAGTATTGTCTGGGAAGATGGTGTCAGAGCTGGAAATAGGACTAAAGAGATGGATCAGAGAAGAGAGGAGCTCCCAAATATGGGAAACGTGTTTTAATACCATTAACTATAATCCTCATCAATCTGATCTGGGACCCATATTCAGTGCAGGATCCTGTGTAACTTCTGCTACCCTGAAGGTCTGAGCTCATAGTCCATGGTCATATCTAGGAAAATTCTAGGCTGCACTTGTTTCAGGACCAGTCTTCTTCAAGTGGCAGAGTATGTTGTCCCAGTCACCCTTCACAGAGTGAGTATTCCCTACCATTGTTGTTCCACATTGAGGGTAAGGTCCTGGAGAGGACCACAAGTGGGTCCAAAATACTGTTTGTGATGGAGATGACCAACAATGGTAGAGAGAGGGATCTCCCAGAGGTCTATATCCTTCATACTTATGTGGGAATCCCAGGATTCCCTGGCTTGGGTCCCAGATGATGGGGTGGCCTAGTAATGACCAAGAGAGCCATCATTACAGTATGTTTTCAGAGACTAAATTTAATTGTCTAGGAGAGATCCAAGGTGACTACACTAAACATGCATCCCTATAGGAGTGAGAACAGCTAGTGAAGCTCTGAATTTAAGGCTTCAGTCCTTTTATTCATGTTTTACAGTACATCAAAATTGCCAATTTCAAAGCAGTTTCATGCAGGAAGACAAACAACAGGGATATAAATAAGCAACTTAGGCTAGAAGTGTGCAGGAATTGAGTCCTAAACATTCTAGATCTAATCCCAGTATCTAAATGATCACTGTGCTTCAATAAGCTACTGTTTCCTTTTCTCATACCAGGGGCCAAAACTTTATGTTCAGGAACTGTTGTTCACAAGAGCAATTTCTGTTTGAGCCCTTCCATATTTGAGAAACTTATAAGCAACTCAGTGAATACAGGGTTCTCTAGGTACTTAGTTATGAATTAAGTATGCCTTAAGTGTTAAGTTAATAGATACCTGGTTTGAATGTACTGCTGTAAGGACTGAGATTCAATTCCTAACAGTTCTATGAGTCAGGAGTGGTGATCTAGTCTCTCTGCCACCACATAAATAAATAATCATTAAAAGATGAGTAATACCCTTTTTAACTTTGAACCTTCACATCCTCACAATATATATTCAGCACAGGCCTGAGAGGCTTTTGTTTTTTTGTTTTGTTTTGTTTGTTGTTTTTTTTTAGTAAACTATAACAAACAAGACTCAGATTATGTCTTTAGTCTAATCTGTCCCACTGGTTATAGGAAAGGAAGAAAACATTTTCAGATTTAATTCTCCAATGTCTGTATTCTTCTTCTTTTTTTTTTTATCTTCAGGGTTATTGCTGGGGCTTGATGCCTGCACTATAAATCCACTGCTCCTGGAGGCCATTTTTCCTCATTTTGTTGCCCTTCTTATTGTTATTGTTGCCATTGATGTTGTTGTTGGATAGGACAGAAAGAAATAGATAGAGGAGGGGAGATAGAGAGGGGGAGAGAAAGATTGACATCTGCAAACCTGCTTCACCACTTGTGAAGGGACCCCACTGCAGATGGGGAGCCGGGGGCTTGAACTGGGATCTTACCCCAGTCCTTGTGCGTTGCTTCACGTGAGCTTAAACCCGCTGCACTACCGCCCAACCACCAGAATGTCTGTATTCTTTCTGTTTCCTGGAAACATATTTTTGGTGTCTTTTTATTTTATTATTTTATTTTTCCCTTTTATCGGGGGATTAATGTTTTACATTTGACAGTGAATACAACAGTGTACATACATAACATTTTTCAGTTTTCCACATAACACTACAACCCCCACTAAGTCCTCTGTCATACTTTTCCCCTGGAAGCATTTTAATAGTCATATGTCATATCTATGAAAATACTTATAGATATTTACATTTCTGAAATAGATTAACTACAGGAACTAAGTATAAATATGTACAAAGGTATTAGAATTAGTGATTGAGAGATGCATAATATGAGAAATATCATAACCAAAGTAGAAATAAAGATTGGGAGGGAAGACAAAAAGTAATAATTCTAGGGTATAGATAGTGTATAGACAAATGTCAGGGACATAAAAAAATTCTGGCATTTAATGTTGGAAGAGCTGTGAAATAACTCGTGATTTTTCAGGAAAAATAACTGGGAACTTAAGGGAGTACTAGACAGATCTTACCATTTCATGGCATTTGATTTTTGGAAAAGAAAAAAAAAGAGTTACAAGTGTAATTTCCTAGAATCATCATTACTTTATGGAAAGAGGAAGGCAATGAGGTATTGAGAAAGATGGGATGGACAGAAAGCATATTTCCTGTAGAATGGTACAATATGTTGTTCATAAAATGTCGTGTTGTCACAAGGACAGGCATTATCACATATGAAGAAAAATGGCATTTAGCTGTGATAACTCATCCCCTAAAAGTGGAAATGGTAGAATTGTCATTTGGAAGTTTGGGTTTCAAAATAAAGACTTGTGTTATTTTCCATTACTCTTTGATCTTCCACTAAAGGTCAGACATTCTTCATATATACTGAAAGCATAACAGAAATCAATGCCTCTATTTCCCCGTGAACTCTTTATGTGTAAAAACCCATCTTTTGGTACTAGCCTGAGCTGCTGTTCACATCTCCCCCTCTTCCTGCAATTATGCATTAGGCTATATTGTCCCATAACTGAAATTTTCTCCTTTCCTTTATTAACTAGTCATTTATAATAACTCCTCCTCATCTTTTATGCAGATTTTTTCATTAGTTTACTTATTTACGACTGTTTTTATTTTATTTTTTAGTATTTTATTTATTTATTTTTATATTGGATAAATATAGAGAGAAATTGAGAGGAAGAGGAGATGGAGGAGACACCTGAAGCCCTGCTTCAACACTCATGAAGCTTCCCCTCTGCAAGTGGGGACCAGCACTCAACCAGGTGTGCCACCACCTGGCTCCTATCACTATTTTATGTTATACTTTTTTTTAAATTTTTAAATCTTTGTTTATTGGATAGAGACAGCCAGGAATCAAGAGGAAAAGGGAGGCAGAGACACACCTGCAGCTCTGCGTCAAGTAAAATACAGATTACTTGTGCAAACCCCAGTGTAAACCATGATGGCATTTTTTTCCCTTTTAACATGGGTTTCCAATATTATGAAATATTATGGATATATTTTCATACCTACATATGTGTACAATGAGTACCAAGTTCCAGTACTATTATAGCATGCCCCTATGCCTGTCCATCTACAGCTGCTAATGCAATGGGGACCAGACCTGAACTTTAGTCTAGTGCAGGGCAAAACTCTTCAACATCTTTGATTGCTATTCACAGACAGCAGCCTGACTTATGTGAAGCACTTAAGTTTCTGGTGCATATTAAATATTAGTCTCTACCTCATGTGATAGAAAGGAAGAACACCAGACAGGATTCTACATTTTCTCAACTGCCTCTCTAATTTAAAAAGTTTCCAGCCTTTTGCACTAATACAAATTCCATTTCCATCTAAGTTATATGATCCCTAGAGATTTTCCATTAAAGAACTCATACATTTCCTTGGATGCTATGCAGAATCTCACTTCTCCACCACTTTTCTACCATGTGACCTCTCAATGAACTCCCTTTTGGAGGAGTATATTTCACTCTCTTATTCAGACTGAACTTGGTCAGATCTCAACCCAGTCTGAACTTGAAGCTCCAAGGCAGAATATCTCCATTGGCTCTGTTGTTAAAATTCGGAGGCTCCAGCTGGCCGGGCTAGCTTCACGGGCGGGTAACAGAGATGACCAGAGACATACGGTTGGGCAGGGAAGCTGTATTTCTTTATTCAAGAACAACGATTCAAAAACTAAGACAAACTAATCACCAAACAGAACTCTGCTGTCTCTTTGCAGAAGCGCAAGCACTCTCTCTTCCTCTGGAACTCAGGAACCCTCCTGGAGTTCCTAGGGGCGGGGCCAAGCAGGCCCGCAAAACTAACTGGACTGATCCAATTTTCTTGGCGGGGGAGAACTAGAACAACCCAATGTAAAGCATACAACAATTCCCCCTTTTCTTTTTAACTAAATGACTACAGTATCAAGGGTATGAGGTGAACAGAAACCTATATCGTACAGGCATTTTTAAAAAAAGAAACTGGCACAAACATGGAGAAACATGTAAGCAAGTAACAAGAACCAGTGTGCTGCCAAGGGAAGGCCTGAAGGGGCCTTTTTTGCCTCTGTGGGCAAAACTTATCAGCTTAAAAAAAACATTTCTTTCCTCTGGGGGGCGTACTTGTCTCGACAGGCATTTGCATGGGGGTGGGGAATGGCCTAGAGTCCCAAAGGCAGCTGGCTGCAATTTACTTACTGTGAAACAAAACTTGTTATTAGCATATCTACAGCACAATCTAATGTTCTAATAGAGAAGGAATTTGAGACTTTTACATAGTAACAACGTCTTTTTAACCTTTTGTTACACCCAATCAAGATGGAGACACACCCTAGTTGTGCTCAGGAAAGGAAACCTCAGGCATAAGAATAATTAGCATAGCCATTGTGCGATCTACCATTTCTAATAGAGAAGGTAATGAAGAGTTTTACATATCAACAAGTCTATTTAACCTTTTGTTTAGACCAACTTAGTTAAAATATATTGATTGTTAAATAATTTTTACCTCAGACTTTAAATGTAAGTTAATTTTATCTTTATGAGAATTACGTTGAAAACCTTTTTCATTTAACTTTGACTAGTAAGAATTTAGCCTTAAAGTTACTGTTTACCAAACTTTAAACATACACATAAACATGGTCATTAATATACAAGGAGAGAAACCTTTGTTACGAAGACATGTCATTTCAAACATGAATTTAGATATGTACTGTCTTAGTTGTTGGGGGGGGGGGTTCACCATCCGGAGGTGGCTTCCCGTGCAGCTCCACTTCAAGGAATTGCAGGTTGCGATCTCTGCACAAATCTCTGCGTACTCCAGCTTGTCTGCCTTCAGACCGGACCGGCAGCTGGAGATCTTGTGTGCCCAGTTTTGGCGGGGAGCCCGGGGGTCCGGGAGGTCTGGGATCATTCCAGAATTCATAGCAAGAGAGCGGGCAGGCCAGCCTTGTAGAAGGCGTGGGCCTAGGTGCCCAGGGGTGGCGGCCATAATAGGCCACCGCGGCCCTGTTCCATGGTCCTGCCATGTCTGCTGCCCTGTTCGCAGCGGCCGAGCAGTGTGGAGGGATCACACGTCCAGTGCCCTGCGCCACGCGGTGGAGAGCCGGCTTCTGTGGGCTGCCCTGCATGCTGGCATTGGGCTCCTTTGTGGTGGCATCGGGCTCCTGCGTGCTGGCTTCAGTCTCCTGCGGGCTGTGGGGCTGCGGGGCTGCGGGCGTGGTGCGCGGGGTTGTCTGGGCGCAGCCGGCTGGCTGGCTGTTTAACCAGGTGGAAACAGCAGCTCCGCGCCTCGCCTCTCCCCCGCTGGCTATTCCCGCTGGCTGTTCTGAGTTCGCCCGAGCGAGTGGAAACCACAGAGTGTTCCAGAGATAAATGTTCCAGAAACAGCAAAACAGTCTCG
Organism: Erinaceus europaeus; assembly: GCF_950295315.1. Lineage (NCBI taxonomy): Eukaryota > Metazoa > Chordata > Mammalia > Eulipotyphla > Erinaceidae > Erinaceus > Erinaceus europaeus. The sequence continues at coordinate 94,609,605 of NC_080164.1, forward strand.
TGAAGAAAGAGCAGAGGCCTTTGGAGATCTCTTCACAAGCAGAAGAGAAGGCCATAGTGCATAGGTAGCCAAATTGTTTTTACTTATCTGAGAGATGCGCAGGTCAGGTCCACGTGGGCGCCATTTGTTGTTAAAATTTGGAGGCTCCAGCTGGCCGGGATAGCTTCACGAGCAGGTAACAGAGACAACCAGAGACATACGGTTGGGCAGGGAAGCTGTATTTCTTTATTCAAGAACAACGATTCATAAACTAAGACAAACTAATCACTAAACAGAACTCTGCTGTCTCTTTGCGGCAGCGCAAGCACTCTCTCTTCCTCTGGAACTCAGGAACCCTCCTGGGGTTCCTAGGGGTGGGGCCAAGCAGGCCCGCGAAACTAACTGGACTGATCCAATTTTCTTGGAGGGGGAGAACTAGAACAACCCAATGTAAAGCATATAACAGGCTCTGTCAGAAGAATACCTTTTTTTGTTTGTTTGTTTATTTGTATGCTCGTCAAAAAAATAATAAAATAGGTCCAGGGAGCCGTTTGCTACTGCATCATTATGACAACAGTAACAAGCTGATGTAGGGGAATACTAAGCTAAATATTTTATTTGTTCTTTTGTTAGTACTGAGTAAAAAATGAACTGTTTATTTTATGAGGGTTTGAAGTAGTTGAGGTACAAAATAGTAATGTTTTGGAGGTGGGTGGTGGTGTTCCTGGTTGAGTGCACATGTTACAAGGCATAAGGACCCAGGGTTGAGCCCCTGGTCCCCACCTGCAGGGTAAAAGCTTTGTGAGTGATGAAGCAGTGCTGCAGGTGTCTTCCTATTTCTCTTGCTCTCTATCTCCTCCTTCCCTTTCCATTCTGACTGTTTCTACCCAATAAATAAATAAATAAATATAACTAAAAAAATTAAACAAATAACAACAAAAAATACTAACTTGGGTCTACCTGCATATCAGATGTCAGGCTCAGGCAAAAAGTAGTATAGTCATGGGCCCCTTGGAATATACCTAAAATAGACCTACTAGCTATTTCCAAAATGGAGACACCAAGTCTTCATCTGCAATATTCCAGCCTTTAGGTTCATGGTTAGTCAACAATTTTTTCAGCTTTATATCTTAACTATTTTTTCTGCCACCAGGTTCCAGATGCTACCATGATGCCAACCAGACCTCCCTGAACAGATGACCCCACAAATGTGTCCTTGAGCCCTCCTTCCCCAGATCTCTTCCCCACTAGGAGAAGAGAGAGACAGGCTGGGAGTATGGATCAACCTGTCAACACCCATGGTCAGCAGGAAACAATTACAGAAGCCAGACCTTCCACTTTCTGCACCCCATAATGACCCTGGGTCCATACTCCCAGAGGGATAAAGAATAGGAAAGCTATCAGGGGAGGGGATGGGATATGGAGTTCTGGAGGTGGGAATTGTGTGGAATTGTACCCCTCTTATCATATGGTCTTGTCAGTGTTTCCTTTTTATAAATAAAATTTTTAAAAAATACTAATGTTTTGATAATCAAAATGATTTGGAAGGTTAGGGTTCATGAGGCACTACTACAGTGTTATTTTTCCAATTGAAGATCCTAAGGGGTTGAGAAATTCAAGGCCATTTGGCCCCTCAAGTAAGGAGTTTATTGCAGGCTATTTGGGCACAGCCCCTCAAGGGGTAGGAAGAGGTACATATTCTACTTCATTATTTTTGAATAGGAAAAATTAAAGAGTTAATTTTATTCTCCAAACATGCACTTCTTAATAGTCTAGAGACATCCATGCCTACAACTAAAGCATATTCTTGACTAATAATAATCAGAAATAAATGCAGGTTTTTCTTACACTTTTGAAGAAACCTCACATTATTTCATGGAAAACATTCAACCAATTAAATCATGCTGTGTGCTAACATTTCATATTTATGACTACACCAAGCAAGGTCTTTAGAAAAGCTGTATGTAATTGAACTGCTTCTATAATGCTGTCATTGGATTTGCATGTAGTTCTCTGCAACTCCTGATGATTTCATTTAGCATATAAGCTTTTGTAGTGAATTCTGTCAGTATGGTGCAGCAAAAGCACTTCTTGGATTTCTTTGCTTGGCATGTAGTAAATCTTCTGAGTGAAACATCAGACTAAGTGCAGACAGAAACATTATCTTCTTAGCAATGTGAAACCACAGCCATATGCTCCTACCCTGCCAAGGTGAGGAGTATTATTCACAATTATCTTTATTCATTGAAAGTCTCTGGATTACAGGTGGTGGTCACATTTACTTGGTAGGTGGGTCTGGCTTCAGTCCCACAAATCTTAATTCAGTATGTTTCTCTTAACCATCAGTTCTACTTGGCACAGTGACTTGTTCAGTGGCTTCACTGTCAGCATAATATAGCATTTTAAAATGAAAGTCAATTGTACTAGTTACTCTTCTAGTTGCTCAGACAAAAGGACCTTAATGAAAATAGGGAAGTGATAAAGGGAAACAAAAAAGATGATTCATAGGGACAATAAGGTGAGTTAATTTGCCAGAAAGAAAAAATAATCTGTAATAGTGCAAAAAACTGAAAGCAATGTAAGGATTTCCAGAGGTGGGGCTATAGAGTAGTAGCAGCTGCATTTCTCTCCTCTCCCCTCCCCCTGGTCAGCTAGGAATATCAAAGGAGACCACCTGGGACTGGAACAATACAGGACTAGAACTACTTTGGGAACCCACCAAATCACCAGAGTATCCAGAGACCACAACTCTGCACAGACTTTCAGATCTACCCAGTTGAGAAAACTTCTCTGAATAACAAACAATATCAAAGATCACATCAGACTGCAACAAGACAAGACTGGGACTACTTTGGGAACCCATCAAATCACGGATGAGTGCAAACATGTGTGGCTCCTGGACAGAGAGGAGCCTAAAGAGTGATTACTGGGGCTAAAGCCCATATCTACTTCCAAGTGGCTGGTAACAGTCTGGCAGTGTGCCAGTTGACGAGTGACCTCCAGTCTGTTTTACCAACAAAAATACTGCCAAAGGGAGGAGAGGACACCCCTAAGACTCACTAAATGCAACTGTGAGTCTCCATTTGCTACTGTTCTTAAGAACTGGTGCAGCAGTGGGGAAGTCTTCTGCTGATGTGGGCGGGGGGGAGGTTAAGAACTTAACAGAAAATTCAGGAGAAGATCTACACCCCAGTGGTGTAGCAGTGGGGCTGTATAGTAGGAGCCTTTCTCATGATGAAAACATGGTGAATAATTGCCTCAGAATCCACAGACTATAAACAGGACTTATTTAGAAACTCACAGGGCCCAGCAGTGCTGCCCATCTTGGCAGAGAAGCTGAATTGAACCTGGAGCTTTAAATCCTTGGGGTATGGGAATCTCTTTGCATAACCACTATGATATCTCTCCCCCACGCTGATTTATTTCTTAGTCAAGAGTGAGTGATTAAGCTAAGAAGCCTACTTATAGTTAACATGCCCTCAGAAGCCCATAACCTACAAGGAAGGAAAAGAACAAAAGAGGCTTTAACAGCTACTGTGCTTCAACTCAGAGACTGAGATAACATTGAAACAACTGTTAACTTCCACAACTCTAAACTTTAGACACAAGTCAATCTAAGCAAGAGTGATCAGTAGAATGAAAAGTACAGAGAGAGGGACCATATAACATAGTATATATAATGGTTAAACCAGGGAGAAACATTGGAGAAGTGAACCAGGACAAAAGCCCAGATAAAAGGCCCAAAAAATAGAAGCACAGAAGACTGAGAATCCAAACACTAATTGAGGAATTAGTCACAGGAGTGAGGAAAGAGTTTGCAAACAAATTCATCATAAATGAGGAAACAACAAGTGATACTCTTCAAGACAACACTATCTAGAGGTAACTGAAAAGAGTGCTGAAAGCTGAAATAGCTGAGCTAAGAGCACAACTAGCTGAAAAAGCTAGTACAGTATCAGAACAGGGTAACAAAATAACTGAGCTACAGAAAAGGACAGAGGAGAGATAGAATAGAATAAATGAGGCAGAAAACAGAATTAGCACAATTGTGTTGGTATGCTTCTAAATTCTGCTTCTAAGACCCCTTCTGTTGCATTGCTTGACTTTGTGGTCTATTTAAATAATCATTGTTTTCATTGGTTTAATCCCCACTGGTTCACGCTATTTTCCTTCTCCCCACCCCCTAGCCTACGTACTTCATCTTCCTGATACTTCCACCTCAGGAGCTATAAAATACAGGGCTTTCTAATGAAGAGAGATTAGAAGAGATTATATTGTTGAACTGCATCCCTGCTTGTCAATAAAAATTGAACTGTGTTCCCAGCTCAGCCATGAGTCCCTGGTCATCTGTCTCCCACCCGCGAAGCTAGACCAGCAACTGGTGCCCCAAACTGGGACCAGCAAATGGTGCCCTGAACAGGGACTGGCACAATTGGGGATAAAGTAGCAAAAACTAAGAAGTAATATTTCTCAAAAAGAGATTAAGAGATACTGAAAACAACAACAGAGACATATGGGATACCTTCAAAAGAAATAATATACACATTATAGGCCTACCAGAGGAAGAAAGAGAGGGAGGGGAAGAAAGCATTCTACAGAACATAATAGATCAGAACTTTCATAGTCTAGAAAACAAAAAATACATAAAGGATCATACAGAAGCTCAGAGGGTCCCAAACAGAATTAACCCAGACTTATAAACACAAAGACACAACATATTGAGAATGAAAAGGAATAAGGATAAAGAATGCATCCTGAAGGCTGCAAGAGAAAAAACAGAGTCACCTACAGAGGAAAATACATAGGATCAGCAGCAAATTTCTCTATACAAACACTAAAGGCCAGAAGGGAATGGCAAGATATCTATCGAGTGTTCAATTAGAAAGGCTTTCAAGACTGGAAAGGCTTTTCAAGACTGGTATACTGGTAGGCTTTTCTACTGATATATTGGAAAGGCTTTTCAAGACTGGTATACTGGTGGGCTGTCATTCAGACTAGATGGAGGCATAAAAACCTTCTCAGACAAGCGATAGTTGAAAGAATCAACTATTACCAAGCCTGCCCTCAAAGAAGTTCTGAAAGATCTCCTATAAATAACCAGATCACCATAAATGTTCTATATATCAGAACACTCTAAAAAATCTACAATAATGACATTAAAATATCTTCAATCTATATTATCAATAAATTTCCATGGTCTTAATTCACCTATTAAAAGGCACAGAGTAGGAAGATGGATCAGACAACACATCTCAATCATATGTTGTCTGCAGGAATCCAACCTAATTCAACAATATAAACACAGACTCAAAGGGAACAGATGGAAAATTACCATACAATCCAATGGACCACAAAAAAGGGGGGGCAGGACCAGCTATTCCCATATCAGACAAGATAGACCATAAATAAATAAAATTTAAAAATACAAAGATAGACATTACTTAGTGCTCAGAGGATCTATCATTCAAGAGGACCTAATGATTATCAACATCTATTCATCCAATAAGAGGCCATCTAAATACATCAAACATCTACTGAAAGAGCTAAAGCAATATATTAACAGTAACACAGTAATAGTAGTGCTATCTAAAAACATCAAACATCTACTGAAAAGAGATAAAGCAATATATTAACAGTAACTCAGTAATAGTAGGGAACTTCAACACCACCACTCTCTCAACTTGACAGATCATCCAGGCAGAAAATCAATAAAGAAATAAAGGAGTTAAGTGAGGAGATAAATAAACTAGAACTATTGGACATTTTCAGAGTGAAAATGGTGATTTCACTATTTTCAGCCCATCTTGGATGGAATTGAAGAAGTCATATTAAGTGAACTAAGTCAGAATCAGAAGGATAAATATGGAATGATCTCATTCACAGGAAGAAGTTGAAAAACAGGATCAGAAGAGAAAACACTAAGCAGAACTTGGACTTGACTTCCTATATTGCACCAAAGTAAAGGACTCTGGGGTGTGTGTATTGGGGGAAGAGCTCCTGTCCTGAAACAGGATGGCAGAGGACCTAGTGGGGGTTGTATTGTTGTGTGGAAAAATGAGAAATGTTATGCATGTACACACTATTGTATTTAATGTCAACTGTAAAACATTAATCCCCTAATAAATAAATACAAAGAAAAATAAAACAAAAAATGAAAGTAATGTGACCCAAAGTGTACCCAAATTATTCTCTGCATGAGCATGTACCACTGCCCTTAACTTTACCTTTTTTTTTTTTTGCATAACCATCATGTTTTTAAAATTTATTATTTAATGTTTTCTTTTTAAATAAAATCTACACTTAGGCACCAGTAACAGATAGCTGTTGACTATACTTCCCCATTAGAAGCTATATGAAGTTTAGCAGAATCATTGGTGTTAATCACAGGATGCGACACTAAATTGGAGGAACTTCAGATTAACTGTGAATAATTTCTGAATTGATTGTTCATAAATGGAAATGTTGGAGCAAAACAAACCTTCAAAGCTTATTTGCAGTTACATCAAGAGATGATTTGTACATACATGAGTCATAGAAAAGTCTCATTACGAAATGCTGTGATCCTTTTCCTGACATTCCCAGAAAGCATTATAATGTAAAAACAAATAAAATCAGTGCCTTGTATTCCTTGCCACTACCTCATATCAAATTTATTTTTTTTAATATTTATTTATTCTCTTTTGTTGCTCTTGTTGTTTAATTGTTGTAGTTATTATTGTTGTTGTTTGACAGGACGGAGAGAAATGGAGAGAGGAGGGGAAGACAGAGAGGGGGAGAGAAAGACACCTGTGGACCTTTCTAAACCAGAAGTCCAATATGAATATTATCACTTCTGATCATTATACTTAACAGGACTAGGGGACTGGAGGATTGGACTACAATTGAAGGTGTGTGTGTGTGTGTGTGTGTGTGTGTGTGTGTGTGTGTGTGTGTGTGCGCGCGCGCGCGATTATTGGTGCTTCCCCACACAGGACTTTCTCAGACAGAGAAGACAAGTCACCAAAATAATAAATCTTCCTGGAATATGGAAGAATCCAGACTCAACCTGGGTCTTGTGTGTGGCAAAGCAGGGAATGTTTTTGCCAGTCCATGTTTGATTTTAAAATGCTTTAGTTTTAGTATCAGGATTCTATGGTAATTTTATTTCCTTGTTCATAGCTTTTCATTCTGTTGCCTTGTTTAATATTAAATAGGAGAATATATTTTTCAGAGAAAGCTTAATTTTATTTATAGCACTGAAATTTCAAATACAAGAAAAAACAACAATAATTTTGTAATATCCTGTAAATATTCCACAATTAATCCTTATTCATTTTATTTACTTAGTTATTTATTTTTGCTACCAATTTTGTCACTGGGACTGAGTGCCTGCACATCACCACTACTCACAGTGATCATTTCTTCCTTCCTTCCTTCTTTCTTTCTGACCTTCCATCCTTCTTCTCTTCTCTTCTCTTCTCTTCTCTTCTCTTCTCTTCTCTTCTCTTCTCTTCTCTTCTCTTCTCTTCTTTCCTCTCCTCTCCTCTTCTCTTCTATACATTTCTTTTTTAATTTTACCTTACCTTTTTTCTTTCTTTTTTTTGTAAATAAAAAGCAGGAGAAAGAGAAAAGAAGAGAGGGAGAAATATAAGAGAAACATTTGTATCACTTCTTCATTGCTACTTTGCTGATAAACTTTTCTCCCTGCAGAGGGGACCTGGGGCTTTAACTTGGGTCCTTGTGCATGGTAATATGTACTTCACTGGACTAGCCACTACTTGCCCCTCATATTTTTAGACCAAATCAATGCATTTGCAATTCAAACAATTTGTGAAAAACGACCTTCATGCCTGAGGCTCTGAGATACTAGGTTCAGTCCCTGGCACCACCTTAAGCCAGAAATATACAAATAAAAAGTAAATTATGTGAAGGTCAAGGTGGCTGAGTACAGGGCATACTTGTGTGAGGTCATAAGCTTAATTCCCAGCATTATATATGCTTGCTCTAGCCTCTCAGTCTCTTTGTCTCATCAAATAAATAAAGCCTTTTCACAAATTACTCTATAATCCTTCACTAATTATGAACCACTGGTCATTAATATATATATATATATGGTACATTGAGAATATTATTAAATATGTTACCATATATGTGTATGTTTGTGTATTTTTCAGTTCAATATACCATAGAAATTTTTACCTATGTGCACATAATGTTATGCATTGTTCAAATGTGTAACCTGCCATTATATGATATGTCTCCAATGCCGGTCATTTAGATAATTCCTGATTTCTGTTTTATAACATTTAAGTTGCTTTGGTTCTTTTTTGCTGCACATAATTATAAAGTGAATATATGCTCATTTTGGGATAACATATCAACTACGTTTTATAGTTATGTCACTAACCATGACTATGTATTGTTTTGTACCTATTGGCAAACTGCTGTAGCAATTTATTTCTTCACCAGTATCATACACTTCTATAAGGTATCCCTGCCTAATATGTGCCTATCACATGCTTATAAGCCCTTATTTTAATTGCGCAATTTTAAAGTTAGAAAATGTTTCTAATTTGTTCATAAAGAATTGAAGTTAGTGCAAGTTTATAAACTTACTGGCCCTTTGTTTTAAAGTTAACTCAGTAGTCATGTTTTTTGTTTGTTAGTTTGTTTTTAATTTACTATTTGTACCTTTTAATCTTTATTGCTATTTAGAATGCTTTATTTTCCTGGTGAAATAAATATATAATAAAGATAGAGAAATAGGCATAGGCAGAAAGAAAAATGAGAATAAAATAATGATCTCATTAAAAAAAAGATTTTATTTTTTTTATTTATTATTGGATAGAAACAGAGAGGAGTTGAGAGGGGAAGGGAGATAGAGAGAGAGAGAGACAGAGAAACACCTGCAGCTCTACTTTACTGCTTGAGAAACTTTCCCCCTGCAGGTGGGGACCACAGGCTTGAACTTGCAACTTTGAGCACTGCAATGTGTGTGCTTAACCAGGTGAGCCACTGCCTGCTCCCCACCACCACCAAAAGATTTTCAAATGCAGTAATTTACTGTTTATTATTATGTAATGTCACTCCAGTTAAGACATCGCCTTAGTATGTGTGCTATATAGAAATTACTGAGACTGATGCTATAGGGTTGATGTAGAAAGAACAGTCAGTGTGCTAGAGAAAATACTAAGATTTGACTTCTTTGAGAATTCTTGTTTTAAAATTTTTAGGTACAATATCAATATATCTGAGAAGTTCAAATTTTCTTTGACCACATTTATATTCTTCTTTTAAAAGAAAACATTATCTTTGGCTAGATTGTATTATTATTTTTCAAATCATTCATAGCTTTTTCCTAAGGTGGTTGATACTTCCCCTTGCCACTGAGGATAGATACATTTGACTCATCCCATTCTGAAATCTTTCAGACACTTCAAAAAAGCTGTGTTGCAGAGCGAAGATGATGGAGTGTACTCGTAATGGAAAGATGGCTCTATAACCTAAATGAAAAATGAATTGAAATTTTTTGTTAACACACTAAGGAATAGGGGTAGGGGGAGGGAAAGAGGCAACCTTTGCTACATAGGAATAACCTAAGTGTTTATTTCTCTGGAAGGTTATACTAAGCAGTGATGATAGTTGCTTATTCTTTGATAAAATTAAGAAAATGCATTCAGTAGGTTTACTGGTATATGACTACTAAGAGACTTTAAATGCAACTTACATAAGTGTGGATTGAGGATGGGGGTAGATAGCATAATGGTTATGCAAACAGACTCTCATGCCTGAGGCTCCTGACATCCTGGGTTCAGTCCTCCTCACCACCATAAGCCAAAGTTGAGCAGTGCTCTTGAAAAAAAAAAAAAGTAAATAAGTGTGGATTTATTCTGAAAGCAGTGGAGAGTTCAGGTTTTGTAAACAGAGAAAGTATATTTTCCACTTGGTGCCAATTTGTGTAATTGATTAGGAGTGACAGTTGATGGAGTTGAGAGAATTATTATGGCATAACAAATACAGTTTGAGTAAACTTGAAGGATTCTGGGAACAGAAAAGAAAAAAAAGACAGAAGATAATATGGAAAAATACAAACAGTATCATTTATTCCCATTTGGCTTTATGTATTAGACAGACGGTTTAGGTTAATAAAAATTCTGAAAATTTGCCAAACTGAATCTTAAGACACACTGTGAACCATCTGGGGCACCACTTAAAAATCAACCGAATAGTGATTGTGTACCATGAATTCCAAGTAAATGTCTAGCTTAGCACATATATGACCCTAGAAGAGAATCACAATCAAATTCAAAGGAGAAGAAATTATATAAATAACAATTCTCAAGAATGCTTGTATTTTGTACTTTTACCATATGTGGTATTATATATTATATACGTGCAAGTTATCATAATCATTATGTGTTTTGAGGAAAAAAATTTCCCCAAATCATTATTGGTACTCCCCCCCCCCTTTTTTTTAACAGAGCACTGCTCAGCTCTGGCTTATGTTAGAGCAGGGCACTGAGTTTGGGTCTTCTGAGACTCAGGCATGAGTCTCTTTGCATAACCATTGTACTAACACCCCCCTCCATTATTAATATTTTTCTTTTTTCTTAACTTAGGATGACAAGTGTATGTGCCAGGTTACATAACTACTATATACTTCAGTTTCTTCATCATATATAGAAGAGAGCTAATTATGAGATACTATCAGGCAGAACTTGGACTGGATTTGGTGTATTGCACCAAAGTAAAGGAATCTAGGGTGGGGGGTGGTGTTGAAGTCCTGGCACATGACTGTAGAGGAAGACTTGGGGGGGGGGGTTAGAGTGTTATGTGGAAAACAGAAATGTTATACATGTACCAACTACTGCATTTTACTATAAATAAATAAATGTTTATAAATAAATGTTGACTATAAACCATTAATCTCCCAGCCCCCAATAAAGGGGCAAAAGGGATCTTAGGATGCTATAGAAATTTTATTAAAGGTAACTCAGGTGCAACTCTAAGTACAGTGTCTAATACTTAGTGAATTCTCAACAGGTGCTGGTAATTTTGTTATAACTATTGTTGCATCATTATCATTAGTACTGTGATCCATAATGAAATCGTCAAGATGGAGAGACAGCTGTCAGAAAACACAGTGATTTAAAATATTTGGAAAGTTAAGAAACTGTTAGATTATATAACAGAAAGTGTTCTCTAGCTGTTGAAATAATAATTTCAAAACTGAGTAAGGGCAATGGCCAAATAACAATTTTTCTTTTTCTTTTTTTTTTTAAACTTCATCAAGGGATATTTTACATGGGATTCTACTCTCATGACTTTTGCTTTTCTTTTTTTTTTTTTTTTAATGAACTATAATGGTACAGAAACCAAGTAGATTAATATGTGACCTTTGACATAACTCCCATAACACATTTAGTAGTCTTGTCTAATTTACTACAGAAGTGTTAAAAACAGAAATATGTGTGAAGCAATTAACCAAAAATATGTGATGGCTTGCCCCCACACAGTCCTGAAATTAGTGTACTGGATGCCATTTTCACTATTTTCATTTTTCCTATTTTATTTGTTAAAAATTTTTGTCAAAATAGATTTGATGATAGTCTCTGCCAGTGAATTATGAAGGTGGAAGCTTCTTCATAACAACTATGGATAAAACAGTCCTAAGTATTACATATCATTTGGATTCTTTATTTGTTTTTTGTTTAAAATTATGTTGGCCAAGAGGAATCCATTTAGATATTTCATCCTACCACTGAATAATTTAAGAAGCTGAAAGCCTTTCCTCATTTTTCTATGAAAGCAAATTAGAAAAAAATAAATTGGAATTCCTTATTAGCTGTATTGTATGATACTATCTAGAGCCAAGTTAGGCTGCTAGATAGCCCATATGAGTGTTACTCAAAATTTAAATACAAGTACTTACAAGCAGGATCATAACTGCTTTATGTATTTGGTGTTGAAGACAAGGAGTCAGGAGCCAGAGATGGGCAGAGCGCTGTGTAAAATGGTGGGTGGGAGGAAGATACAGCTTCTACTGAGTGACAGAAAAGTCCATTAACAAAAATTAGGTTATAATTGACTGAGTTTTCATACCTGAAGTCATTCGGCCTGCTCATTATATAATCATTTTAGATGACCATTTGAAGTCAGAGGAGCATGATCTCAGCCAGGAAAGACTGGCAAGGACTTACACATATGCCAGCTCCAAATAAAATCCAAATGGGGAGACAGTGCTTGAGAATGAAACAGGATCACTGCATGTTCATCAGTGAAGATGTCTTTCATTGTCATTTTGTTGTGATTCTATGTGGGTATTTATATTATTAAATGTTGTGAAGCAAAGTCATGTTTAGTATTTTATTTTCTGAGGTTGCTGATTAAATGTAAATTTGAAATCTGACACTATACTTCTTATTTGCACTGAATGCATAGATATATGTGTGCTTCTGCCATTGTTATTCTTTTAAACTGAAAGCTGTTTAAAACAAAACAAAACTCAGTAATAAGGAGGTTCAACTCCTACCTACTCCTTACAACACCTGAAAAGTTGCTTTTGTTGTTTTGTAGATTTTTGTTGATGTCACTATGATTTGATTAAGAATATAAGAAACAAAAACAGAAGGGGAAAATTAAAATTGAAACTTGGACTGGGTATGGTGTATTGCTAAAAAGCAAAGGACTCTGGAAGGGCAGGAAGGGGTTGGAGAGGGTATCGGGTCCTGGTACACAATGATGGAAAAAGGCCTAAATTAAGAATTTGTTACAGATATCTGTCATGAGATAAGACATTGTTCCCATGTATCAACAACTGTACTATAAACAACTATGTCCCCAATCAAATGCTTTTTAAGGATTTCTATGGAAAAGTACCAAAAACAATTCACTTAACATCAATATTTACTAAAGTAGTAGTTGGTACATAAACATTTCTATATCTATATAATGTATAGTTTATCAATATGTATAGGGAAAGGCATATGGAAAACTCTCTAAATTTTTAAATAATCAAATATAATTTTAAGATGTTCTTTCAACTTTATTATGGGATTACTTATGGTAATATTCAAGTTTCCATCATGTTGCTTTGATATATAAGTATATAGACACACTATACAAATATTATTCTCAGTAATATAATTATGAATTTTAGTTTAGTTTCAATGATAGGTAGAGAGTAGAGCACTGCTCTGTCATATGTCATACTGTGAATAGTACCCAAAGCCTTACATATGCATGTCATATGTTTGTTTTACCATAGAACCACCTCTCTATACCCTGGAACATTTATTTACTCATTTTTTTTTTTAAGATTTACTTACAATCCACTTTTTGTGGTAAAACTATACATAGGTATAGACATATAGATATAAAGTCAACCCATATCTGTGACCTTGGCAGAACTATTGCAGTTTCCAATGGAGGGGATGGGGACACAGAACTCTGGTGGTGGTAATGGTATTTTATCCCCATTATCTTATAATTTTCTAAATCAATAGTAAGTCACTAATAAAAAGTATTAAAAAATAAACTACTTACCTTTTGTAAGAGGGAGAATGAGAGAGAATGGTAAAAGAAAAAGGATAAGAACACTGGACAATTCTAGCATAATAAGTTCATACTCAAGATTGAACCTGCAGCCCATGAACTCTTAGACATACTAGTTGGTGCTCCAGTAAGCTGCATTATCTCCCTCTGTTAATTTTAAATACGAAATTTACATTTACATAAACAAACTGTGCATGATAGAAATTACGTATTTTCAGAACTCTGACTGCAAAGTAAACATGATTTTGAAGTGCTTAAGAAGAAAATGAAAGTTAGAAGACACTGATGTCTGGGCCAGAGAGGTGGGAAAAAGAGTCCAGGTTCTCCTAAAAGAACTTTTACATTTAAAAAAATTAAGTCCTTTTAAGAAGAATCTACTTTCCTCCTTTTTGTGCAAGTTTTAAAAATGCTTTTCCTAGAAATGCAAGAACTGCATATATACCACCAAAGAGTACCACATAGACAGGTATATTCTCCTCCCTCTAAAAAAATATGGGAATTCTACAGATGCAAACTAGAAATGCTACATATTTTATCATTTTCATAGGGGGGAAGGGGAGAAAATATTAATCACATGTCTATCAAAATTGCAGTGACATTGCAGAAACTGACACTGAAGAAAATACGACTTGTTAAAAGACACTGTATTACAATAAGGGCAACCAAAACTAGCAGAATTTGACATGTCACTTACTAACAAATCAGTTTACTAACTGATCATTAGGAGTATATTAGGTACTTTTGTCAGACATTGATATCTGAGTGTAATGAATATTGATTTTTCTTTTTGGACATCTTTAAATATAGTATTTGATAATACCTTTTAGCAACAATAACATCAATCCATAGATTACTTTGTTGCACCTGGTGAGCTTGCTCCATTTCACTTGAAATTTTTCCATTAAGCTATAGGTGAGTTTATGATACAATTAACAATGTTTCACATAGCTGTTGTTCAGTATCAGCTACCTACAGTTGCCTCTACATATAACAAAGCCTTCTCTCAGACTCAAGATGAGGGTCAGCTGGAAATTAACCCACTGTTTTATTATTAAACCATGGTTTCTCCTGATGATAGGCTTTCCATATTGAATCACTAAAACCTTACTGAAAATGTTTACAAAGTTTAAAGGCAAATCTACATATTCTCACCAGAGACAAAGAAAACATAAGACTTATTTTATCCTTGGTGTCTCAATGTTAGTACAATTATTTTGCTTCTTCATCTTCCTACCCCACATCTTTCTGTAGATATTCAGCCAAATCTTTTTCTGTTTATTGCTGTTATCAGCGTTTGATGCCAATCCAATGAGACTCATAGTACCAGCATGGAACCACCACAACTGGAGGTAATAAATAAATAAATAAATACTAAATAATTTTTTTTTAAAAATAAAGGTCACCAGGAGCCTGGGATTGAATCCTGGTGATAACCATGGTGGCAGAAAAATTATAAGTAATATGATAGATTATTAGTGTGTTGGGAAGATGAATCAATTTGTGGTATTTTTTTTTAAAATTACTCATTAGGATTTGAATGTGTGCTTGAATACTCAGCTTCAGTTTCACACATCATCATATACCAGAACTAAACTTAACCCTGGTCTTACTCTTTCATAAGAAAAGAAATATTTTATTAATAATGACTTAAAAGTTACATCTATCCATCAATTTTATAGCCATATCAGTAAATCCAAGCATGTTTTTTCTTTCCTTTTTTTCTAATTTGTAAAAAGGAAAACCATAACAAAACCATGGAATAAGAGGGGTTCAGCTTCACACAATTCTCACCACCAGAACTCCATATAACAACCCCTCCCCAATAGCTTTCCTACTCTTTAATCCTCTGAGAGTATGGACCCAAGGTCGTTGTGGGATACAAAAGGTTGAAAGTATGGCTTCTGTAATTATTTCCCCACTGAATATGGGCACTGACAGGTCAATCCACACTCCCATCCTGTCTCTCTTTCCCTAGTTGGGAAGGCCTCTGGGGAAGCGGAGCTCCAAGGCGCATTGGTGGGGTTGTCTGTCCAGGGAAGTCTGGTCGGCATCCTGCTAGCATATGGAACCTGGTGGCTGAAAAGAGAGTTAATATACAAAGCCAAACAAACTGTTGGGCAATTATGGACCTAAAGGCTGGAATAGTGCAGGTGAAGCATTGGGTGGGGGGGTTCCTCCATTTTGTAGATAGATAATTGGCATATTTTAGTTATATTGTAGCTATACTAGTGGATTTTGTTTGTTTGTTTTGTTTTTTTTTGTTTTGCCTGAGCCTGAAATCTGATATGCAGGTGAATCCTAATTATTGTCTGGGGAGATGATGTCTTGGCGGGGGATAGGACCAGAAAGCTAAATCAAGGAAGAGAGTAGCTCCCTAATATGGGACAGGAGTATAAATATTACTGTAAACCCCATCAATTTGATGTGATCTGGGGTCCATAATTAGCTTAGGAGCCTGTGTGACCTCTACATCCCTCTAGATCTGAGCTCACATTCTATAGTCATGAGTAGGAACATTCCATGCTGCCCCACAGTATCGACCCATCTTCCTCAGGTAATAATAGAGTATGTTGTCCATCCTTCCTTAAGAGGATGGAACATTCTCTACCATTGTTGATCCAGGTTGAGGGCAAGGTCCTATGGGGTACCACAAAGGGGTCTATTTTGTTGTTCCTGATAGAGATGACTGGAAACAATGGATTTATTTGAGGTATGGCCCCTTAAGTCTGGGAGACTCAGGACTCCCCTATTAGGGCCCCAGCTGGTGGAATGGCCTGATAGTGATTAAAGAGTCATCATTAAAGTATGCCAGTCTCTTGTCCTTATTCAGCTTTTGCAGTCTGTGCTTTGCTAAGGTTACCCTGGAGTGAATGATAGAATTCTAATAGGAAGGAGGTGAGGAGGGTATCTAAGTTGAATAAGTAGACACTATTTCATTAGGAATTTTATACTGACTCAGTCTGTGCTTTAAAAAGTATGAGATAATCAATGGATTTTCCCCTCTCATATTAATTAAATAGTGATTTATATGACTGAAAATTGATAGGAGTGTACATAAACACCATTCCCACCACCAAAAGACTGTGTCCAACCCCCACACCCCCACCGTCTGTCCCATGAAGCTGAACATTCACCCTTACCTTCCACCCATGGTTTTTTCTTTAGTGCCCTACTCCAAATTCAGTCAGCTCCTGCCTTGAATTTCCCTTTCTGTTCTTCTTTCTCAACTTCTGTTTATGAGCGGGATCATCCCATACTCATCTTTCCCTTTCTGACTTAGCTCACTTAACATAATTTCTTCTAGCTCCATCCACGATGGATCAGAGAAGGTGGGTTCATTGTTCTTAGTAGCTGCATAGTATTCTATTGTGTATATATACAACAGCTTTCTCAGCCACTCATCTGTTGTTGGGCATCTGGGTTGTTTCCAGGTTTTAGCTATTATGAATTGTGCTGCTATGAACATAGGTGTGCACATATCTTTTCGGTTGGGTGTTAGGGAGTCTTCGGGGTATACCCCCAGGAGAGGAATTACTGGGTCATATGGAAGGTCCATGTCTAGCCTTCTGAGAGTTCTCCAACTGCTCTCCACAGAGGCTGGACCAGTTAAAATACCCAACAGCAGTGCAGAAGGTTTCCTCTGTCCCCACAGTCTCTCCAGCATTTGTTGCTGCTGTCCTTTTGGATGTATGCCATTCTCACAGGATTTGCATTTCTCTGAAAGTCAGGAACCTGGAGCAATTTTTCGTATGTTTGTCAGCCTTTTGGATCTCCTCTGAAGTGAATGTTTTGTTCATATACTCTGCCAATTTTTTTTTTGTTGCTAAGTTTGCTGAGCTCTTTGTATATTTTGGATATTAGTCTCCTGTCTGATGTATGACATGTGAAGATCTTCTCACATTCTGTGAGAGGTCTCTTTGTGTGATAGTTTCTTTGGCTGTGCAGAAGCTTTTCAAATTGATATAGTTCCACTGGTTTGTTTCTGCTTTAGTCTTCCTTGCAATTGGGTTAGTTTCATCAAAGATGTCCTTAAGGCTTAGGTGGGAAAGTATTCCACCAATGTTATCCTCTAAGTATTTGATAGTTTCTGGTCTAACATCCAGGTCCTTGATCCATTTGGAGTTCATTTTTGTTTCTGGTGAGATAAGGTGGTTCAGTTTCATTCTTTTGCATGTTTCAACCCAGTTTCCCCATCACCATTTATTGAAGTGAGCCTCCTTCCTCCATTTAATACTTTGGGCCTCCTTATCAAAGATTAGATGTTCATAGGTGTGGAAGTTTAGTTCTGGGCTTTCAATTCTGTTCCAGTGTTCTCTGTGCCTATTTTTGTTATAGTACCAGGATGTTTTGATGATGATGGTCTTATAATATAGTTTGAAATCTGGGAGTGTGATGCCTCCATTTCTGTTTCTTTTCCTCGATTCTTTTGGCAATTGAACGTGTTTTCTGGTTCCAGATAAATGATTGCAGTTTTTGTTCTATTCTCTTAAAGAAACTTTAGGAGTACTTTGATAGGTATCACATTAAATTTGTATATGGATCTGGGGAGAATATTCATTTTGATTATATTTATTCTTCTGATCCATGAGCATGGGATGTCTTTCCATTTCTTGGTATCAGTTTCTATTTCCTTGAATAGTGATTCATAGTTTTCAGTATACATGTCTTTCACTTCTTTGGTCAGCTTTATTCCTAGGTATTTTATTGATTATGCTTCAGCACTGAATGGGAGTGATTTCTGGATGTCTTCTTCTTTAGATTTGGTGTTTGCATAAAGAAATGCAACTGATTTTTGTACATTGATTTGTAGCCTGACACCTTGCTATATTGCCTAATAACGTCCTAGTAGTTTTCTACTGGATTCTTTAGGTTTTTCTATGTATACTATCATATCACCTGAAAATAGTGAGAGCTTGACTTCTTCCTTTCCAATCTGTATTCCTTTGATTTCTTTCTCTTGCCTGATTGCTGTGGCAAGGACTTCCAATACTATGTTGAAGAGTAATGGTGATAGTAGACAGCCCTGTCTAGTCCCTGATCTGAGGGGAAGTGCTTTTAGCTTCTGTCCATTGAGTATGATGTTGGCTGTAGGTTTGCTCTATATGGACTCCACTATCTTGAGGGATTTCCCATCTATTCCAATTTTTTGTAGTGTTTTGAGCATGCTTTGGATCTTGCAAAAGGCTTTCTCTACATCTATTGAGATAATCATGTGGTTTTTGGCTTTGCTTTTACTGATATGGTGAATGACATTGCTTGACTTATGGAGGTTGAACCAGCCTTGCATTCTTGTGATAAATACCACTTGGTCGTGATAAATAATTATTTTGATATACTGCTATATCTGGTTGGCCAGGATCTTGTTTAATATTTTGGCCTCTATGTTCATCATATATATTGGTTTATAGTTTTCCTTCCTTTTTTGTTGTGTCTCTATGTGCTTTTGGTATCAGGGTGATGTTTGCTTCTTAGAAGGTGGAAGGGAGTATTCCTGTTTCTTCAATCTTGTGGAAGAGCTTTAGAAGTATAGGTATTAACTGCTCTCTGAAAGTTTTGTTGAATTCATTTGTGAAGCCATCCGTTCCAGGACTTTTGTTGTTGGGGAGATTCTTAATAACTGTTTGATTTATTTGTTTGTGATTTGTGTATTTAGGTTTTATAGTTCTTCTTGGTTCAGTTTTGGAATGGCATATGTTTCTAGGAACTCTTCCATTTCACCAGATTCTCTAGCTTCATGGCATACCGTTCTTCATAGAAGCTTCACATGATTTTGGTTAGGGGTTTGTCAATTTTGTTTAATTTTTCAAAGAAACAACATTTGGCTTCATTGTTCTTTTGCATGGTTCTCTTATTTTCGATTTTGTTTATTTCTGCTCAAATTTTAGTGATTTATATCCTTCTGGTTGCTTTAGGGTTCCTTTGTTCCTCGTCCTCTAAGTCCTTAAGGTGTGCAGTAAATTCGTTTATTTGGGCTTTTTGTTTGTTTGCTTTGTTTTTTAATATGTGACTCTATGGCTATAAGTTTCCCTCTCAGTACTGCTTTAGCTGTGTCCCAAATTTTTGACAGCTTGTGTCTTCATATTCGTTAGTTTCCAGGATATTTGAATTTCTTGCTTGAGTGTCTTTCTGACCCAGTGGTTCTTAAGCAGTATGTTGTTTAGTTTCCAGATTCTGTGTCTTTCAGTAATTTTATGTTCAGACTGTGGTCGGAGAAGGTACTAGGGATATTTTCAATGCTCTTTAATTTTTTGATACTGTCTTTGTGGCCTAATATGGGGTCTGTTCTTGAGTATGTATTGTGTGGATTTGAAAATGTATATCCCAGTTTTTTGGGGTGAAAACTAAAAATGTCCAGGAGGTCTAGTCTGTCCATATCTTCATTTAATTCTCCTATTTGTTTGTCTGTTCTCTGATTTGTTGACCTGTCTAAGTGTGAGAGTGGGATGTTAAAGTCTCCCACTATTATTGTATTAATATTGATGTCTTTTTGTAGTTCTTTCTGTAGATGTTTGATGTATTTAGGTGGTCCCTCTTTGGGTGTTAATATTCAATATTTAATATTTGTTAAATCTTCTTGGTTTATTGATCCTCTATTCATTATGTAATGTCCTTGCCTATCTTTTATTACTTCATTTAATTTAAAATCTATTGTGTCAGAGATGAGAATGGCTGTTTCTGCCTTTATTTGTGGTCCACTAGCCTGTATTATAGTTTTCCATTCTTTCACTTTAAGTCTGTGTTTGTCTTGTTGGGTCAGATGGGATTCATGTAAGCAGCATATGCTTGGGTTGTGTTTTCTGATCCATCCTCCAACTCTGTCCCTTTTGATGGGTAAGTTTAAGCCACTGACATTTATTGATATTATGCATTTAATGTATTATAGTGCCATTATTCAATAATTTTTATTTGCTGTGATATATGCTAAGTACTATAGTGATGTTTTTGTTTATAAGAGGTCTTTTAGAAGCTCTTACAGGGCAGGTTTGGTGATGATTACCTCCTTTAACTTTTTTTTGTGAAGATTTTGATGACTCCATCTAGTTTGAATGAAAGTCTAGAAGGATATATTATCCTTGGTTGAAATCTTTTGCATTCAGGGCTCTATAGATATCTTGACATTCTTTTCTGGCTTTCAGAGTTTGAGTGGAGAAGTCTGCTGACAGTCTGGGTTTTCCCCTGTATGTGATTTTTTTTTTTTGCAGCCTGTAGTATCTTTCTTAATCCTTACTTCTTTTTGTTGTAACTATGATGTGTCTTGGTGTCTTCAGGTCTGGGTTGAATCTGTTTGGCACTCTCTGGGCCTCTTGAATCTTAATGTTTTTTCTGTTGTTTAGGTCTGGGACATTTTCTTCTATAATTTCCTCTACAATGTTTATTTCCCCTTCCTCTCTTTCTTCCACTGGTAGGCCAATGATATGAATGTTACTTCTTTTGAGATAATCCCATATGTATCTGTTGTTTTTTTCGGTGTCTCTCAATTTCTTTTTCAACTCTTTGACTTCTTTCTTAGTTTTATGTAGCTTATCCTCAGTCTGGCTGATTCTGTTTTCTGCTTCTGTTAGTTTTCTCAGCTTCTTTTTTGTTTTATATATAATTTATTTCTTTATTGGGGAATTAATGCTTTACATTCAACAGTAAATACAATAGTTTGTACATGCATAACATTCCCCAGATTCCCATTTAACAATACAACCCCCACTATGTCATTCATCATCTTTCATGGACCTGTATTCTCTCCACCCACCCAACCCAGAGTCTTTTACTTTGGTGTAATACTCCAATTCCATTTCAGGTTCGACTTGTGTTTTCTTTTCTAATCTTGTTTTTCAACTTCGGCCTGAGGGTGAGATCATCCCATATTAATCTTTCTGTTTCTGACTTATTTCACTCAACATTATTTTTTCAAGGTCCATCCAAGATCGGCTGAAAACGGTGAAGTCACCATTTTTTACAGCTGAGTAGTATTCCATTGTGTATATATACCACAACTTGCTCAGCCACTCATCTGTTGTTGGACACCAGGGTTGTTTCCAGGTTTTGGCTATTACAAATTGTGCTGCCAAGAACATATGTGTATACAGATCTTTTTGGATGGATGTGTTGGGTTCCTTAGGATATATCTCCAGGAGTGGAATGGCAGGGTCATATGGTAGGTCCATTTCTAGCCTTCTGAGAGTTCTGCAGACTGTTCTTCACAGAGGTTGGACCAATTTACATTCCCACCAGCAGTGTAGGAGGGTTCCTTTGACCCCACACCCTCTCCAGCATTTGCTGCTGTTACCTTTTCTGATGTATGACATTCTCACAGGAGTGAAGTGATATCTCATTGTTGTCTTGACTTGCATTTCTCTGACAATAAGATACTTGGAGCATTTTTTCATGTGTTTCTCGGCCTTTTGGATCTCTTCTGTGGTGAATATTCTGTCCAAGTCCTCCCCCCATTTTTGGATGGGGTTATTTGTTGTCTTGTTGTTGAGTCTGGCAAGCTCTTTATATATATTGGTTATTAAACTCTTATCTGATGTATGGCATGTAAAGATCTTCTCCCATTCTGTGAGGGGTATCTTGATTTGGGTAGTGGTTTCTTTTGCTGTGAAGAAGCTTTTTAATTTGATGTAGTCCCATAGGTTTATACTTGCCTTAGTCTTCCTTGTAATTGGATTCGTTTCATTGAAAATGTCTTTAAAAATTATACGTAAAAAAGTTCTGCCAATATTTTCCTCTAAGTATCTGATAGTTTCTGGTCTAACATCCAAGTCCTTGATCCACTTGGAATTTACTTTTGTATTTGGTGAAATACAGTGATTCAGTTTCATTCTTCTGCATGTTTCAACCCATTGTTTCCAACACCATTTGTTGAAGAGACTCTGCTTTCCCCATGTAATAGTCTGGGCCCCCTTGTCAAAGATTAGATGTCCATATGTGTGGGGCCTCATTTCTGGGCTCTCAATTCTATTCCACTGGTCAGTGTGTCTTTCATGTTCCAGTACCAAGCAGTTCTGATGACAATGGCCCTATAATACAGTTTGAGATCTGGGAGTGTGATGCCTCTGGTTCTGTTCTTTTTTCTCAAGATTATTTTGGCAATTCTAGGTCTTTTCTGGTTCCAGATAAACATTTGTAGCATTTTTTCTATTCTCCTAAAAAATGTGCTTGGGATCTTGATGGGGATAGCATTAAATTTGTAGATGGCTCTGGGTAATATATTCATTTTGATGATGTTAATTCTTCCAACCCATGAACTTGGAATGTCTTTCCACTTCTTTGTGTCTTTTTCAATTTCTTTGAGTAGTGACTCATAATTTTCAGTATACAAGTCTTTCACTTCTTTGGTTAGGTTTACTCCTAGATATTTTATTGCTTTTGTTGCTGTAGAAAAAGGAACTGATTTCTGGATTTCAATTTCTTCTAACTTAGTGTTTGCATAGAGGAATGCCACTGACTTTTGAAGGTTAATTTTATAGCCTGACACCTTACTGTATTGCCTCATGAGTTCCAAAAGCTTCTTGCTGGATTCCTTATGTTTTTCCATGTATACTATTATGTCATCTGCAAATAAGGAGAGTTTGACTTCTTCTCTTCCAATATGTATGCCTTTAATTCCTTGCTCCTGCCTGATTGCTATGGCAAGAACTTCCAATACTATGTTGAATAGTAATGGTGATAGTGGGCAGCCCTGTCTAGTACCTGATCTGAGGGGAAATGCTTCCAGTTTTTCACCATTGAGTATGATGTTGGCTGTAGGTTTGCTATATATAGACTCCACTATCTTCAGGAATTTTCCATCTATTCCCATTTTTTGTAGTGTTTTGACATAAAGGGATGTTGTATTATGTCAAAGGCTTTCTCTGCATCTATTGATATGACCATGTGGTTTTTGGTCTTGCTTTTGTTGATGTGGTGGATCACATTGATTGATTTACATATATTAAACCAACCTTGCATGCCTGGGATAAACCCCACTTGGTCATGATGAACAATCTTTTTGATATACTGCTGTATCCGGTTGGCTACAATTTTGTTCAATATTTTTGCATCTATGTTCATCAGAGATATTGGTCTGTAATTTTCTTTTTTGGTTGTGTTCCTGTCTGCTTTTGGTATCAGGGTGATGTTGGCTTCACATAGAAGCTGGCAGGGAGTATTACAGTGTCTTCAATCTTCTGGAAGACTTTTAAAAGTAGAGGTATTCGTTCTTCTTTGAAAGTTTTGTAGAATTCATTTGTAAAACCATCTGGTCCAGGACTTTTATTTTTGGGAAGATTTTTGATAACTGTTTCAATTTCATTAGCTGTGATGGGCCTGTTCATGTTATCCACTTCCTCTTTACTTAGTTTTGGAAGTTGGTAGATATCTAGGAAATCATTCATTTCTTCCAGGTTCTCTAGCTTGGTGGCATATAGTTGTTCATAGAAGCCTCACATGATATGTTGAATTTCTGCAGTGTCTGTTGTGATATCTCCTCTTTCATTTACTATCTGATTTATTTGGGTCTTCTCCCTTTTTTGTTTTGTGAGTCTGGCTAAAGGTTTGTCGATTTTGTTTACTCTTTCGAAGAACCAACATTTACTTTCATTGATCTTTTGTATGGTTTTCCTATTCTCAATGTTATTTATTTCTGCCCTAACTTTAGTGATTTCTGTCCTTCTGGTTGCTATAGGATTCCTTTGTCGTTGTTCTTCTAGGTCTTTAAGATGTGCAATCAGGCTGTTTATTTGTGCCTTTTCTTGTTTCCTAATGTGTGCTTGTATAGCTATGAACTTCCCTCTTAGGACTGCTTTAGCTGTGTCCCAAATATTTTGATAGCTTGTGTCTTCATTTTCTTTTTTTTTTTTTTAATTTTTTTTTTTATTTAAGAAAGGATTAATTAACAAAACCATAGGGTAGGAGGGGTACAACTCCACACAATTCCCACCACCCAATCTCCATATCCCACCCCCTCCCCTGATAGCTTTCCCATTCTCTATTCCTCTGGGAGCATGGACCCAGGGTCATTGAGGGTTGCAGAAGGTAGAAGGTCTGGCTTCTGTAATTGCTTCCCCGCTGAACATGGGCGTTGACTGGTCGGTCCATACTCCCAGTCTGCCTCTCTCTTTCCCTAGTAGGGTGGGTCTCTGGGGAAGCTGAGCTCCAGGACATATTGGTGGGGTCTTCAATCCAGGGAAGTCTGGCCGGCATCCTGATGACACATGGAACCTGGTGACTGAAAAGAGAGTTAACATACAAAGCCAAACAAATTTGTTGAGCAATCATGGACCCAAAGCTTGGAAAAGTGGAGAGGAAGTATTAGGGAGGTACTCACTGCAAACTCTAGTGTACTTCTGCTTTCTTACTTTGGTGCCATACTCCAAACTCAGTCAATTTTTGTGTCTTCATTTTCATTGAACTCTCAAAACATTTTGATTTCTTCCTTGATTTCCTCTTTGACCCAGAAGGTGTTAAGAAGTGTACTGTTGAGCTTCCACATTTTGGGACTGTTACTAATCTTTTGTAGATTGTTAAGTGTTAGTTTAATTCCACTGTGGTCTGAGAAGATGCTTGGGATGATTTCAGTGCTCTTGAATTGGCTGATGCTGTCTTTGTGGCCTAACATATGGTCTATCCTTGAGAATGAGCCATGTGGATTTGAGTAAAATGTGTATTCCAGTTTCTTGGGATGAATCACTCTGAAAATGTCCAATAGTTTTAGTTTATCTATCTCTTCATTTAGCTCCCTTATGTCTTTACTGATTTTCTTCCTGGATGATCTGTCAAGTTGAGAGAGTTGGGTGTTGAAGTCCCCTACTATGATTGTGTTACTGTTAATATATTGCTGTAGCTCTTTCAGTAGAAGTTTGATGTATTTAGATGGCTTCTCATTGTGTGCATAGATATTAATAATTGTTAAGTCCTCTTGATTGACTGATCCTCTGAGCATTAAGTTGTGTCCATTCCTATCTTTTTAAATCTTATCTATTTTAAAGTCTATCATGTCAGATATGAGAACAGCTGTTCCTGCCCTTTTTTGTGGGCCCTTGGCTTGTATGATAGTTTTCCATCCTTTCACTTTAAGTCTGTGTTTGTCTTGTTGAGTTTGGTGAGTTTCCTGTAGACAACATATTGTTGGGTTGTGTTTTCTGATCCATCTTCCTACTCTGTGTCTTTTAATAGGTGAATTCAGGCTATGGACATTTATTGATATCAAAGATTGAAGATATTTTAATGCCATTCTTGTAGAGTTTTAGAGTGTTTTGATATATGTCCTATTTGTGGTGGTCTGGTTGTTTATAGGAGACCTTTCAGAACTTCTTTCAGGGCAGGCTTGGTGATGGTTGCTTCCTTCAACTGTTGCTTGTCTGAGAAGGTTTTGATGCTTTCATCTAGTCTGAATGACAGTCTAGCAGGATATAGTATTTCTCCTCAGCTTCTTTCTTCAGTTCACTTATAGTATTAGCTTATTCTGCTAATTGACCTTTTTAGTTCAGCTATTTCAGCTTTCAGTTGTCTGATTACCTTGAGGTAGCTAGTGTTTTTCTTGAGGGTCTCATCTGTTGTTTCCTTAATTCTGATAGCCCTTTCCTCCATAGTTATCTTAATTTCTGTGATTATTAAGTTTACTAGTTTTCTTATCTATGGTCACTTCTGACTGATTTGGAGTTTTTTCTGGGCTCCTATCTTGATTCATTGTGGTTGCAGTTTTATTTACTCTTGATCTAACCATTTTTTTATTGATGTGTTTTTAATTTTCTGTTCTGTCGTTCTTCAGCTTTTTTTTTTTTTTTTGCATACAAGCCACACTGTGCTAAACACCTTTATGACAAATGCAGTCACCAACCTCAGAAATTACAACAATAGTAACTGAAGCAAGGATTGATGCAGTTTAACCCATACCAGTTAGCCAAATAATACCTCAGGTCCAAGAAAAATAGCAACCAAATCTGAATGAATAAGGAAGAGAAAGGAAAAAAGGGAAAACAAGAATAGACAATTATGCAAATTAATAATCCATTATAAATTCCATGGATAGCAAGAGGAGAAAGGGAAGTAGAGAAGAGAGATACAGAGAGTCCACCTTGAGTCAGATTTCTTCCCCAAAATAATTCACAAGCAAGTATCAGTGAATTCAGAAAGCAGAACCAGGTGGAAGGAAGAAGAGAAAAACAAGAAAAAAAAAGAGCAGTGAAAGGAGAGTATTTTGTTTGTTTGTTTAATTAGCTAGGAGGAAGAAAAAAGGGGAGAGTGGATGGAAGAGGTAGAATGAGACAAGTTCCTCTCACAATGGGCAGGACAGCCAGTCACCTAGCAATGGAAAAAACAATAACAGTTAATTATGGTCAACCTAAAGAAGGAGGGGGGTGAGGGACACGCATATATATAATAGCAATAATAAATAAAATAGAGTAAAAAAAACCCTAACAGTCAGTCTGCAATTTGGCAGGCTCAAGATTAGCTCAGGCAGCCTGAGCAAAGACCACCAATTATTAAAAAAAAAAAAAAAAGCCTCCAAGTAGTCTTTCCCAGGCAGGGGTGAGGCTCTGATTGGTCAGATATTTTGTTACTCAACTAGAGCTCCTTCCACTTAGAAAAGAGAGAGAGAGAGAGAGAGAAGGAAATCAAATAGGAAAAGAATAGGAATGGCCCCCCTGTTCTGCCAGGAATCTTGGTAATGAAAAAAGCTCAGCAGGGAGACGGCTAGTAGCAGCTCTCTAGCCCCTGGGGTCTGGTTTTGGGGTGGTTGGGAGGGATATGCTCCAGGAAAAATTAGAAGATTTCCTTTATTTTTCCTCCATTTTCTAACCCAAGATTGAGAGTCACCTCCTTGGTGTCACACTTAGGACCCCTTTTTCACCATCCTGCTGACAGTGCAATATCCTACCTATCTGGCAGCTGTTGTGGGAGCTCACAGCAGCTGCCTCCAAGTCGCCATCTTGGCTCTGCCCCCTAGCCAAAGCATGCTTTTCAAAACAGGGTGTTAAATTACTAATTAAATGGGTGCTCAGGGAATACTAAATTAACATCAAAATATTTTTCCCTCCATCATGTGAACCCTTAGGCATTATCCTTTCCTGAGTACTTATTTTCCATATTGTATTATATAAAACATATTTTAATACCAAAAAACTACACAAACCATTACATACATAATACATGAACTTAAATTGAAAAATGTAAAAAGCAATTCAACTTAAGCTTGCCTTTAGTTTTCTTTAGTAGTAAATTGCTGTTGCCCCAATATATAGGTTGTGTTTTGCAATTTTACTTTTTTGGTCAAGGAATTCAGAGTGTTTCTTATCACTGTTGCATAGTATAATTTTGTTTGATGTTGCCATTGGAAAATCATATTGGGACTCTGTACCTGCAAGACTCTATGGCTCTTGGTGACATTATTTTTCTTTCAGTTAAAGGATAAGAGAGAAAGAAGGAGGAGTAGAAGGAGACATTAAGACATCTTTCTGTTTTTATGAAGGCACTATTACAGCAGACATTTCTAACACCGAGAATAGAATAGTACCTAAAACACAGAAGATACCAATAAATATTTTACTGAAATCCATGATCCTCTTCCTGTAGCTGACATTGTATCAGCATCCATATTTCCTACATTAAAAATTTAAATGATTACAATTAATAAAGGCAAATTACTTTTTATTTTACTTTATTACTGAATAGAGACAGAGAGAAATTGAAAAGAGAGGGGGAGCTAGACAAGGAGAGAGACAGACAGACACCTGCAGCCCTGTTTCACCACTTGTGAAGATCCCCCCTGCAGGTGAGGACCAGGGGCTTGAATCCAGATTCTTGCACACTGTAGTGTGTGTCCTTAACCATGTGCACTACTGCCTGGCCCACAAGGCAAACTACTTGTGTTATCTTGGTATCTCCTCTCTCAGATAGGTATCAGGCAAGCTATTCAAAAGTGAAGCTTTTGAAAACATTTTCATTTATGTAATTTTTAGGTGGTTCATTGTTACATATTTATTCTTGTAAATATTTAACATATCAGATGAACTGACATATTTGATTGATATTCTAGTAGCTTCTTAGAAATTCAAAGAACACCCTCTGATTTATCTGCTCAACAGATAAGACCTCACTTTTATTTTAATTGTATCTAAAAACATAAATGATTCAGTAACTGAGCACAGTTGATATTCCTTATGTCTTTTGTATATTAATCACTCATATTCAATGACTATAAAAATTTATCTCCAGCAACAACAAATGCTGGAAAGGTTGTGGGGACAAAGGAACTCTCCTACACTGGTGGGGATGTAAATAGGTTCAACCTCTGTGGAGAGCAGTCTGGAGAAATCTCACAAGGCTTGAAAAGGACCTTCCTTATGACTCAATAATTTCTCTCCTAGGGCTATGCACTATGGAGTCAATCACACCCATAAAAATAGATATGTGTACACCTCTGTTCATAGCAGAACAATTTGTAATAACCAAAACCTGGAAACACTCCAGATGTCCAACAACAGATGAGTGGTGGAGAAAATTGTGGTATATATACACAATAGGATACTACTCAACTATTAAAAATCAACCCACCTTCTGCAACCCATACTGCATGGAGTTAGTAAATGATGATGATCCCATTCATAAACAGATATTGAGAAAGAAGGGCAGAAAAAGAAATGCAAAGCAGAAATTAAAATTGGAGTATTGCAAATTATAAAATTATCTGGGTGGTGGGTGTGGGTAGATTTTCAGCTCCACTGTAGAGGGATGGGGTAAGGGCATAGACCCTTGGTTTCAAGAATGGTGCTAATTGCACTCCTATTAGCTTATAGTCTTATAAATCACTAATATGAGAGGGGTAAAATTGAATGTTTTGAAACTTTTAATGTGTAGACAGTTCTGAGTATATATTACTTTAATCTAGGCAGTTAAGGTTTCACCTTAGTAGCCTGACTGAATTTTAGAGCAGCGCTTAAATTTTTAATTCATTTCTAATAATGACTTTTTCTTTGAAATATTAAATCACCTATAGTCTTAGACCAGGGAGAACAGAAGCAACTGGTTTTGCCGGTATATAAGATACAATTATTTGTAAATAGCATTAAATGACATAAATCATGGTAAAGTTTTATATGGTACAGTAAATTCTAATGATAGGATTTTCAAAGTAAACCAATTTCCCAAATAACTTCTTTATAATAATAATTATATATTGTGTTCTTAAACTGTAAGATAGCAGGGAACTTTCCTCATTCTCAATAAAACCCACATTTCTTCCAGTCCTGGAACCTCTGGGGCTTGCCTCATTTTCCTTCATGCTTCTCTGGATCCATATCATTTGATACTACTCTCAACCAAATCAATACAACCAGTACCACCTAGACATGTTCCACTTCAGAATGTGTCCAGAGACACCAGGCCTGTAATGTCAATCCTTCAGCTCCATTACTCTGCCACCAATTTTTCAGATGCTACAATGACACCAACCTGACTTCCCTGGGCAGAGGACCTCACCAAGGTATCCTGGAACCTCACCTCTCCAGAGCTGTGCCCCACTAGAGAAAGGCAGAAACATGCTGGGAGTATGGATCCACCTGCCAACGTCCATGTCCAGTGGAGAAGAATTTACAAAAGCCAGACCTCCCACTTTCTGCACCTCATAATGATTCTGGGTCCCTGCTCCTAGATGGCTAAAGAATAGGGAAACTTCCAATGAAAGAGATGGAATACAGAACTCAGGTGATGGAAGCTGTATAGAATTGTACCCATCTTATCCGATAATCTTGTTATTATTATTAAATCAAAACTAAAAAAAAGATTTGTCTCTATTTGCTTCATCTATTTCCTTCTCACTCCCCCCCTTTTTTTTACTTTGTTAAAGTGTTTCACTTAAATTACAAATTTCATGACGTTTTAGCCATATACACTTCCGAGTCTATCAGGACATTTTTTAACATGACCTACCATTGTCAAACAAAAAAGTTAATTTTTTATAGCAATGTCATAATCATATTTCTTTAACACACTTGAAATCTCTTTTGTGTATTTTTGGTCATCATCAGTGATTTTGGTCCAGGTTGATGAGAGAGCGAGAGAGAGATCAAAGCACCAAAAGTTAAACTGGATAGTGCATAGCAAACAGATTCATTATCCAGGTGAGCTGTTTTGTCAGGTGAGTCAGGTGTATCATTAGTTTGTTTTACTCAGGATGAAAATAACACATATACTTTTGTGTGTCATACTTCAAGACTTCGTAATCTTTTTTCTTCACATTATGACTACAATAAAACTAAAGCAGTTTCTCTATTCAGTGTGGCATTCCCTATTCAGTATGGTCATTGGTTTAATTCATTGTAACATACATACTAGAGTTGTACTTTAATCTTTCTCTTTCATGAAATAAATAAGTTTTTGTTTTGTTTTATTTTGTTTTGTTTTACCAGAGAACTACTTAGCTCTAGTTTATTGTGGTATGGGGGATTCAACCTGGGACTTTGGAGTCTCAGGCATGACAGTCTTTTTGCATTATCTACCTTCACCCTGAAACAAATATATTTTAAATAAATGTCTCTTATTACCTCAGCACTTATTCCTATTCCATATATGTAAACATTTCTACTAATTTAGGTTTTGTACTTTCAGTTTTTCTTTCTGTAAAACTTCATTTCTATGTTTTTTCACAAAAATAAAATGTCATATATAATTCTACTTGTTTTCTGTCTTCTAACAATATAGGGTGGAGGTCTTTCATTGCCTGTACACAGCAACCTTCATTTGTATGTGCATCCACAGCTGTAGTCTTTCAGTGTGTTGATATACAGTAAATTTTTAGCCTCATATTTCATGCACATTTTGATTGTTTCCAATTTACCACTTTTATGAATGACACCTGAGTAAAGAAAGAGTGATTTCATAGGTTTCTGAGTCATTTATAAGCTGTTTGATAAGCCACAAAGTCTTTATTTCTTTTATGTATTATCATATTTCCTATAAGAAAAATTGAAGTATTGTGTTGCCAAAAGCATTGTTAACACAGTATGATGCACACTGCATGGTAGACAATGGGATGTTATAAACGGACTTAGGCATCCTCTTGTGCAACTTTCTGGATTTTTTTTTCATTATTGTTGTGTCAAGATTGAACCATTTTCACTTTGTCTGGGTTTTCCACTAACTGGTTTCCTCTTTGGTTGAATAAACAGTTTTTAATTCTCAAGTAATTTTCCAGATACTTGATTTTTATGACATTTTGGTTGTTTAAAAAGTTTATGTCCAAGAGTTTTATTTATTTAGCAGTCAATTCAAAGAAATTCACTTTCCAGGTTTCACTAATAACTGGTTGAGCAAAAAACCTTCCTATTATTTCAAGATGTTTTATTGTGGGTTGGATGTGATGGATGCCTTTTGCTGTTCTTGCTATTTCTAAAGCATTAAGTAAAAGCTGATATTAGATCCCTTTTCCTTGAGATAAAGCTCTATTTATTGTTTCATCACTCTGCTAAGAAGCAGAGTTTATGAATGACCCTTAAGGGAAAATATTAATTTCCCTTCCCAGCTTTTTAGCTTTTTGTAGTTCTAATTTTCAATTTTCTCTGCATCTCTCACTGCAAAAATAAAAAAAAAAACCTGACACATTATAAGTAGGAGATAGATAATTTGGGGAGAGGTATATTTCTTGATAAGCTTTAGAATAAAAGTATACACACAAACACACACACACACGCACACACACACACACACACACACACACACACACCTTGACTCTTCAATTGAACCTGTTCTTCTTTTGCATTTGAGAGCTTTATGTTTGCTTTGTTTACTGCTATTTATTTTTGTTGTGCCAGTTACAAAGATAGAAGTTGGGGAAAAAGTAATGGTCTTTCTATTATCTCAACAAAAATCTTTTCCTTGTCTGATATATGGAATGTAAAGATCTCCCATTCTTTGAGGGATCTCTTTGTTTGTGTGATAGTTTCCTTGTGCAGAAGCTTATCAATTTGACGTAGTCCCATTGGTTTGTTTCTGCTTTAGTCTTCCTTGCAATTGGGTTTGTTTCATCAAAAATGCCCTTAAGGTTTAGGTGGGAAAGTGTTCCACCAAAGTTTTCCTCTAGGTATTTGATAGTTTCCGGTCTAACATCCAGGTCCTTGATCCATTTGGAGTTGATTTTTGTTTCTGGTGAGATAAGGTGGTTCAATTTCATTCTTCTGCATGTGACAACCCAGTTTCCCCAGCACCATTTATTGAAGAGAGCCTCCTTCTTCTATTTAATACTTTGGGCCCCCTTACAAAAGATTAGATGTCCATAGGTGTGGGGGTTTAGATCTGGGCTTTCAGTTCTGTTCCACTGGTCTGTGTGCCCATTTTTGTTCCAGTAGCAGGCTGTTTTGATGATGATGGCCTTATAGTTTAAGATCTGGGAGTGTGATGCCTCCATTTCTGTTTCTTTTCCTCAAGATGCTTTTGGCAATTCTAGGTGTTTTCTGGTTCCAGATAAATGATTGTAGTTTTTATTCTATTCTCTTAAATAAGGTTGTTGGAACTTTGATAGGTATCACATTAAATTTGTATATTGCTCTGGGGAGAATACTCATTTTGATAGTATTTATTCTTCCAATCCATGAGCATGAAATGTCTTTCAATTTCTTGGTATCATTTTCTTTTTCTTTGAGTAGTGACTCATCGTTTTCAGTTACAAGTCTCTCACTTCTTTGGTCAGCTTTACTCGTAGGTATTTTATTGATTTTGTTGCAACAGTGAATGGGAGTGATTTCTGGATGTCTTCTTCAGATTTAGTGTTTGCATAAAGAAATGCGACTGATTTTTGTACATTGATTTTGTAGCCTGATACCTTGCTATATTGCCTAATAACTTCCAGTAGTTTTCTCCTGGATTCTTAAGTTTTTCTATGTATACGATCATATCATCTGCGAATAGTGAGAGCTTGACTTCTTCCCTTCCAATCTGCATTCCTTTGATTTCTTTCTCTTGCCTGATTGCTATAGCAAGAACTTCCAATACTATGTTGAAGAGTAATGGTGACAGTGGACAGCCCTGTCTGGTCCCCGATCTGAGGGGGAATGCTTTCAGCTTCTGTCCATTGAGTATGATGTTGGCTGTAGGATTGCTATATATGGATTCCACTATCTGAGCAATTTCCCATCTATTCCCATTTTTCGTAGAGTTTTGAGCATGAATGGGTGTTGGATTTTGTCAAAGGATTTCTCTGCATCTATTGATAATCATGTGGTTTTTGGCTTTGCTTTTATTGATGTGGTGAATGATATTGCTTGACTTATGTAGGTTGAACAAGCCTTGAATCCCTGGGATTAATCCCACTTGGCTGAGATGAACAATTTTTTTGATGTGCTGCTGTATCCGGTTGGACAAGACCTTGTTTAATATTTTGGCATTTATGTTCATCAGATATTGGTCTTTAGTTTTCCTTTTTTGTTGTGTCCCTATCTGCTTTTGGTATCAAGGTGATGTTGACTTCATAGAAGGTGGAAGGGAGTATTCTTGTTTCTTCAATCTTATGGAAAAGCTTAAGAAGTATGGGTACTGTTTCCTGAAAGTTTTGTAGAATTCGTTTGTGAAGCCGTCTGACCCAGGACTTTTGTTGTTGGGGAGATTCTTAATAACAGTTTCAATTTCTTTGTCTCTCATTGGTGCATTTAGGTTTTGTAGTTCTTCTTGGTCCAGTTTTGCAAGGACATATGTTTCTAGGAATTCTTCCATTTCTTCCAGATTATCTAGCTTGGTGGCGTATAGTTCTTCATAGAAGTTTTGCATGATATTCTGGATTTCTGTGGTTTCAGTTGTGATAACTCCTCTATCATTTACAATAATATTAATTTGAGTGTTCTCTCTCTCTCTTTTTTTTTTTTTTTTTTTTTGGTGAGTCTGGCTAGGGGGTTGTCAATTTTGTTTAATCTTTCAAAGAACCAACATTTGGCTTCATTGATCTTCTGTATGGTTCTCTTTTTTTGAATGCTGTTTATTTCTGCTCTAATTTTAGTGATTTCTGTCCTTCTGGTTGCTTTAGGGTTCCTTTGTTCCTCTTCCTCT
Source organism: Erinaceus europaeus (assembly GCF_950295315.1). Taxonomy (NCBI): domain Eukaryota; kingdom Metazoa; phylum Chordata; class Mammalia; order Eulipotyphla; family Erinaceidae; genus Erinaceus; species Erinaceus europaeus. Next base: position 94,644,126 of record NC_080164.1, read on the forward strand.
AAGTCCTTGAGTTGTGCAGTAAGGTCATTTATTTGAGCTTTTTCTTGTTGTTTAATATGTGACTGTATGGCTATAAGTTTCCATCTCAATACTGCTTTAGCTGTATCTCAAATATTTTGATAGGTTGTGTCTTCATTTTCATTTGTTTCCAGGAACATTTGAATTTCTTGCATGAGTATATCTCTGACCCAGTGGTTCTTAATCAATATATTGTTTTGTTTCCAAATTCAAATTTGTCTCCAAATTCCAAATTAATAACTTTCTGTTTGTTGTTAAATGTTAGCTTTACTCCACTGTGGTCTGGGAAGATACTTGGGATGATTTCAATGCTCTTGAATTTACTGATTCTGCCTTTGTGGCCTAACATGTGGTATATCCTTGAGTATGTGTTATGTGGATTTGAAAGAATGTATATTCCAGTTTTTGGGGGTGAAGGTCTCTGAAAATATCCAGGAGGTCTAGTCTGTCTATCTGTTCATTTAATTCTCTTGTTTCTTTGTTGATTCTCTGCTTTGTTGATCTGTCTCAGTGTGAAAGTGGGGTGTTAAAGTCTCCCACTATTATTTTATTACTATTGATGTATTTTTGAAGTTCTTACAGTAGGTGCTTGGTGTATTTAGATGGTCCCTCATTGGGTGCATAGATGTTAATAAGTGTTAAGTCTTCTTGGCTGATTGATCCTCTAATCATTATGTAATGTCCTTGCCTATCTTTTATTACTTTATTTAATTTAAAATCTATTGTGTCAGAGATGAGAATGGCTGTTCCTGCCCTTTTTTGTGGTCCATTAGCCTGTAGGATAGTTTTCCATCCTTTCACTTTAAGTCTGTGTTTATCTTGTTGTGTCAGATGGGATTCTTGCAAACAGCATATGGTTGGGTTATGTTTTCTGATCCATTCTTCAACTCTGTGCCTTTTGATGGGTGAGTTTAAGCCATTGACATTTACTGATATTATGGATTTAATGTATTGTAGTGCCATTGTTCAAAAATTTTTATTTGATCTGATATATGGCAAGTATTATAGTGGTGTTCTTGTTTATAAGAGGTCTCTTAGAACCTCTTTTAGGGCCAGTTTGCCTCCTTTATCTGTTGTTTGTCTAAGAAGGTTTTGATCCCTCCATCTAGTTTGAATGAAAGTCTAGCAGGCTATATTATAGTTGGTTGAAACCCATTTTCATTCAGGGCTCTATAGATATCTTGCCATTCTCTTCTGGCTTTTAGAGTTTGAGTGGAGAAGTCTGCTGATAGTCTTATGGATTTCCCCCTGTATGTGACTTTTTGTTTTATCTCTTGCAGCTTTTAGGATCCTTTATTTATCCTTACTTCTCTTCATTGTGACTATGATGTGTCTTGGTGTCTTCAGGTCTGGGTTGATTCTGATTGGAACTCTCTGGGCCTCTTGGATCTTGATGTCCTTTCTGTTGTTCAGGTCTGGGAAGTTTTCTTCTATAGTTTCCTCTAAAATGTTTCCTTCCCCTTCCTCTCTTTCTTCCTCTGGCAGGCCAATTATATGAATGTTACTTCTTTTGAGATCATCCCATATGTCTCTGTTGTTGTTTTCAGTGTCTCTCAATCTCTTTTGAGCTCTTTCACCTCTTTCTTAGTTTTCTCTAGCTCATCCTCTGTGTGGCTAATTCTGTTTTCTGCTTCTGTTAGTCTGCTTTCCCTTCCTTCAGCTGCTTTCTTTAGTTCAGGTATTTCAGCTTTCAGTTCTCTAATTGCCTCAAGGTAATTTGTATTTTCCTTGAGGGTCTCATCTGTTGTTTCCCTACTATCGCTAGCTCTTTCACCCAAAGTCGTTTTCATTTCTGTGATTATAAGTTCATTATTGCTTGTATACTTTTCTTATCTATGATTACTTCTGGCTTATTTGTAGTTTCTTCTGGACTTTTGTCTTCATTCCTTGTAGTAGAAGTTCTATTTGCTTTTGATCTAACCATTTTTTTGTATTAATGTGTTTTTTATTTTTATGTTCTGTTGTTCCTCAGTTGTTGTTTTTGAGTTTAATCCATGCTATATTAGATACCTTTATGACAAATGCAATCACCAACCTCAGAAATTAGAATAGCAACTGAAGCAAGGATTTAATCAGTTTAATAGATATCAGTTAGACAAACAATGTCTCCAGGCCGATAAAAACTGGTAACAAGGGAGTTGGGCTGTAGCGCAGCAGGTTAACCGCAGGTGGCGCTAAGCTCAAGGACCGGCGTCAGGATCCCAGTTCGAGCCCCCGGCTCCCCACCTGCAGGCAGGTCCCTTCACAGGTGGTGAAGCAGGTCTGCAGGGCTCTGTCTTTCTCTCCCCCTCTCTGTCTTCCCCTCCTCTCTCCATTTCTCTCTGTCCTATCCCACAACAACAACATCAATAATAACTACAACAATAAACAACAAGGGCAACAAAAGTGAATAAATAAATAAAATAAAAATAAAATTAAATTTAAAAAAATTTTAAAAAAACTGGCAACAAAATCCATGTGAAGAAGAAAGAGAAAGGAAAAAAGGGATATCAAGAATAGACAGTTATGCAAATCTACTATCCACTGTATATTCTAGGAGTAGCTAGAGGAGAAAGGGAAGTAGAGCAGAGATACACGCAGTGAGAATCCACTCTGGTCATATTTCTTCCCCAAAATAATTCACTAACATGTAACAGTGAATTCAGAAAGCCAATGGAGGAAGGAAGAAAGTATGACAATAATGAGAAAAAAAAATAATAGAGAGAGAGAGAAAAGAAAAAAGACAAGAAAAAACAGTAATAAAAGAGCAGTGAAATGAGTTATTTATTTATTATTTAATTAGTTAGGTGGAGGGGAGAGGAGGAGAGTCTGTAGGGGAAGGAGGAAGAATTAAACAAGTTACTCTAGCCATGGATAAGACACCAAGTCCCCCTAGCAATGGTAAATACACTAAGAGTTAATTCTGGTCAACCTGAAGGAGGGGAGGAAGGGGATATGCGTATATCTAGTATTGATAATAAAATAGAACAGAGTAAAAAACCTGTCCTTTCCTCAGCTTGGATTGCCTCAGGCCCCCTGAGCAGAGGCAGCTGATTGTTGAGAAAATAAAGCAAACAAAGAAAGAAAAAAACCTCCTCTGACAGTCTTTCCCTGTCTGAGTAAGGCTCTTCTTGGTTGAATATTTGTAGCTTGAATTGGCCACTTGCTAGCCGCCTGAATCCACATGGATCCCAGTCACTTTCAAAGCCAGCAACATGCTGTTAACTGGCTACAGAAGAAGGGCAAACACTAGAAGAAGAAGAAAGAAAAAGGACCAAGGGTTTCAGAAAGGAACAGAATTGGAATTGGAATGACACCCCCTGGTGGGCCAAGGAATCTTGGTAAAGAAAGAAGCTCAGCAGGGGAGCCTGCTAGGAGCAGCTCTCTGGCCCCCAGGGACTGGTTATGGGGGGGGGGGGTGTCAGGGGTGCGCTTTGGGAATAATAATTAAATTTTTTCTTTCTTTTTACTCTATTTTCTAATCCAAATTGAGTTATAGTAACCTCCTTGATGTCACCGCTAGGATCCCTTGTTGACTGTCCTGCTAAAGGCAAAAAATCCTACCGTTTCCAGCAGATGTTGTCGGAATTCAAGCCACTAGCAGCTTCTCAGTCCGCCATCTTCTGGAATCCCTCCAGGATCCTTTATCCTTATTCCTTTTCATTCTAAATAGGATGTGTCTTGGTGCCTTTAAAGCTGGGTTAATTCTGTTTGGCACCCTCTGGGCTTCTTTTATGTTGTCTACACTAGAGAACTTCTCAGCTATTATGTCCTGAATAATACTTTCTTCCCCTCCCTCTCTTTTTTCTTCTGGTAAGCCAATGATACGTATATTACTTGTTTTGAAGTCATCCCATAGGTCTCTTGTTTTCAGTATCTGTTAATCTCTTTTTGAGATCTCTTCATTTTTAGTTGTCTCTAATTCATTCCCTACCCTGCTAATTCTGTCTTCAGCCTCATTTATTCTATTCTCTCTCCCCTCTACTGTTTTCTGGAGTTCATCTACTTTGTGACCCTGTTCTGAAACTCTTTTAGCTCCTTCAGGTATTTGAGTTCTTAGCTCAGTTATTTCAGCTTTCAGCTCTCTAATAACCTTGAGATAATTCGTGTTTTCTTCCAGAATCTCATTTGTTGTTTCTGCATTTCTGATGATAATTCTTTCAAACTCTTCACTCACTCCTGTGATTATTTACTTAACTAATGTTTGGATGTTGACATCATTATTTTGGGCTTCAACCTTTGGGGGCTTTTAGCTGTACTCTTGTACTGGTTCATTTCTCCAGTATTTCTACTTGTTGGTTTAACCATTTAAAATAGTATATTATGAGGTCCCTCTCTCAGTACTTTTCAAATTACTGATCCCCTTTCCCTGGATTGACTTGTGTCTGAGTAAGGTACTTAAAGGGTTCACAGTTGTGGAAATTGACAATTGTTTCATTATTATTTTTATCCTTGAGTTGGACCACAGTGGCTTTAAAAGCTTCTTTTATTCTTTTTCTTCCCTGTAGGCTATGAGAGCCTGAGGGCTTTTAAATTGTAAGTAGGCTTCTTAGCTTAATCCCTCACTTCTAAGAGATAAAGCATGGAGGGGCAGAGATAATACAGTGGTTATGCAAAGAGACTTTCACATCCCCAAAGCTTGGCCACAGAGGTATAGATATTCTCTTGAGTTTCCTGGTTAGTTTTCTGCCCCTGGTGTCAGCACAGGGCCTCACTGCTGCTGCTCCAGTTCTGAGGGCAGTAGCAATTCAGACTCACAGTTGCATTTGGCAAGTCTTAAGGGAGTCCTTTCCTCCCTTCAGCCATCTCCTTTTTGTTGAAACAGACTGGAGGCAGTGTCTCAAATGGTAAACTGCCGGACTGTTACCAGCCACTTAATCTCTCCCTAGGCTCCTCTCTGGTGATTTGATGGGTTTCTGAAGTTGCTCTAGTTTTGTCTAGTTGTGGTTCCAGATGATCTCCTTTGGTATTCCTAGTTGACCCAGGATAGGAGAGGAGAGATTTAAAGCTGCTGCTTTATGTTTATTTTTTAACCAGAGCCTCTATCTAAACTTTAATGTCTAATATTTTACTCCAATAAATTTGTGTGTAAATAGAGAGATGAGATAAATTATGAGAAAAATCACAGTTAATCAATTTGGTTTAATTTAGCCGATATTTATTAAGCAACTAATCTTTACCAGATATTTGGGATATGAAGATGAATATGACACAGAAGAAATAATATCAGCTTGTATCCAGTAAACAGGAGTGAATTATTAGCTTCTGTCAGGAATCAATGAGAAATAGTTTCATATTGAATTTATAATTTAAAATTGGGTTTTGAGAATGAATAAGATCTGTCAGAGGTGAGTAGAAAATTTCTTACAGAAGAAATGCAAGAATAAAGTAATAGATTTCTGTACTTAGATCAGTTTTAGGGATAGGTAATTCTTATTGACTGTGGTGGGAGATCAATATGGAGGAGGGAAGATGTGAAATAAATTAGTGATATAGAAAGTAAGCCTGCTTCTCCAGGTGAGAACTTGATGACACTATAAGAAAGGAAATAATTGGAAGGTCTAAAAGAAGGGAATGACTGCTCTCATATTAGTGGGGTCTAGATTACTGAACTAACCTAGACAACAACAAACTTAGACTTTAACTTCCAGTAGCTGTGAGATTCGTGCAAGATGGGGGACACACAACCCTGGAAGAGGGCTAACAGTTCACCTTATGCTGACCCCTAGTGGAGTTAAAATGTTCTAGTTTTCTTCTCAGGGATCTGAGCAAGGCAGAGACTGTTTCCTGACCAGTTCTGGTTGGAGTCCATTCAGTTCCGGCAAGTCATTTTCAGGCTAAGGTGGTGGGAAATATGTAAAATAAATCACAATTTGTGATTGTGACTTAACAAAGTACAAATTGACATAATTCTCTGTTGAAGTTTAGGCTACCGATAAATTTAATGTCATGATGAGAATATTCCAGACAGTGGCAATATAAGAATCTTTTATAAATATTTTTCAAAGTATACCTTTTATGTGGAAAAATAAAAATGGACAAGTCAGTAACTACGTCTGTAACAGAAGTAAACAACCGAAGTTATAACACCATATCTTTCTTAATTCCAGAAATGGTATTTAGATAACATTAGAGAGCTGGTTTGGGAAGATTGTTATGATATTGCACTCACTGAGACATCTTAGCTTGCTTTTGTCCTTTCTCTTCCTTCCTTCCTTCCTTCCTTCCTTCCTTCCTTCCTTCCTTCCTTCCTTCTTTTATTTCTTCCATTCTTTCTTTCTTTTTTCTTCTTTCTTTGACTTCAGCGTTACTGCTGGGGTTCAGTGCCAGTACTACAAATACACTGCTTGTTGCAGTCATTTTTTTTCCATTTTATTGGGTAAGACAGGGAAAAATTGAGAGGGGAGAGAGTGATAGAGAAGAAGAAAGAAAGTTAGACACCAGCAGACATGCTTCACCACTTGTGAAGCATTCAACCTGCAGGTGGGGAGCCAGGGACTAGAACTGAGACCCTTGCATGGGTCATTGCACTTCATGCTCATGTCCACTTAACTAAGTGCACCACTGCCCTGCCCAGTAATCTTAACATGTTATATTTTAATAATCTAACATGTAATCTTAAAATGTTAGATTTTAAACATTAATTATTTCTTTTTGAATGAAAAAAAATTGAGAAATCCAAACAGTTAACTTACCACTATATTCAAGAAAAGTTTAATCACAAAATGTATGATTTTTCTATATTCAACAAAAGGCAAAAATTAAAGAAATAATATAATACACAAATATTTCAGTTAGTTTAAACACCATAAAGTCAGATAGCCTTGAAAGTGGTTCCAGCCCAGAAGTAAAGTGGTCTGTAATGTCTGCAGGGAAGTGTTTTTAGAATAAGCTAAGAAGTCCATTCAGCAATGCAGGCACAATTAACAAGATGCTAAATCTGAATTACAAAGCTTTTTTTCTGAGTATACTAGATTTGTCTTCTTGAATGGAGTATCTCCATTGTTTGCTTCTTTTTCATGAAATGCTAAACATTCAAAACAATTTTAAAAACATAAAAGCCTACAGGATTTCTATCCCAGCTTAAGTTTTTCAAAGCAGGGTTCTAGGTGGTATAGAAGCAGATTAAGTACACAAGGCAAGGCACAAGTGCAAGGACCAGCATAAAGATCACAATTTGAGCCCCTGGCTCTACAACTGCAGCATGGTGGCTTCACAAGCCATAAAACAGGTATGCAGGTGTCTGTCTTTCTATATCCTTCTTTGCCTTCCCCTTTTGTATCAATTTTTCTCTATTCTATCTAACAACCAGAGCAATAAAAATAGGAAAACTGGCCTCCAGTAGCAACAGATTTGTAGTGCAGGCAATGAGTCCCAGCGATAAACTTGGAGACAAAAAAAAGTCCCACAACTATGGACATCTAATCTTTGATAACAGGGCCCAATGTGTTAAATGGAGAAAGGAAGCTCTCTTCAATAAATGGTGCTGGGAAAACTGGGTTGAACATGCAGAAGAATGAAACTGAACCACCTTATCTCACCAGAAACAAAAGTCAGGTCCATATGGATCAAGGACCTGGATGTTAGACCAAAAACTATGAAATACTTAAAGGAAAACAGTGGTGAAACACAACCCCACCTAAACCTCAAAGACACCATTGATGATTCAAATCCAACTGAAAGAAAAACTAAAGCAGAAACAAACAAGTGTGACTACATCAAATTGAAAAGCTTCTGCACAGACAAAGAAACCATCACACAAAGAGACCCCTCACAGAATGGGATAAGATCTTCACATGCCATACATCAGACAAGTGACTAATCACAAAAATATACAAAGAGCTCAGCAAACTTAGCAAGAAAAAAGCAAATGACCCCATCAAAAATGGGCAGAGGTTGTGAACAGAACATTCACTACAGAAGAGATCCAAAAGGCTAACAACCACATGAAAAAGTGCTCCAGGTCACTTCTTCTAGCATTTGCCCTTCTTCTGTAGCCAGTCAAAAGCGTCAGGTTGAGCCTGATGTAAAGTTTTGAGACCTCCTTTGAATCTGGAGAGTCGGCAGTCATTGACTATGTGGGTCATAGTCTGTCTGTAGCCACAGGGGCAGTTTGGGTCATCTCTGGCTCCCCAGTGATGGAACATAGCGGCACACTGGCCATGGCCTGTTCAATAGCGATTGAGGAGGGCCCAATCATAACGTGCTAGGTCAAAGCCAGGTTGATGCTTGCAGGGGTCTGTGATGAGGTGTTTGTTCTTGACCTCAGCTGACTGCCAACTCTGTTTCCAAGAGTCTGGAACAGTATAGGCGTAGGAGACCAGATAGGATGACAAGACGTCAAGCACTGAACAGGGTGGGTGAAGATATCCGCGTATATTGGCAGGTCCGGTCGAGCGTAGATGTGGGAAATGAACTTAGATGATGCCGCATCCCAACGAATATCTGGCGGGGCGCTGTTGCTAAGAACTGGAAGCCATGGAACCAGGGTGGGACAGATGGTTCCAGAAATTATCCTCATGGAGGAGTATAATTTGGAATCGACCAAGTGGACATGGGGGCTATGGAACCATACTGGGGCACAGTATTCTGCAGTGGAATAGCATAATGCCAGAGATGATGATTGTAGTATGGAAGTGCTCACGCCCCATGAGGAGTTGGCCAGTCTTGCAATGATGTTATTCTTTGCGCCCACATTTGCTGCAGTTTTTATGAGATGTTCGTGAAATGACAGGGTGCAATCGAGAGTAATGCCAAGATAGGCTGGCTGGGCTTCATGTCGGATTCTTGTATCGTCAAGCTGCACATTAAGCTCACATGAGGCCGAGGCATGGTGTAGATGGAAAACAGATGATACCATTTTTGCAGTGCTAGGGATTAGTCGCCATTTTTTACAGTAATCAGATATCAGAGACATGTCTTTCGTGAGTGTTTCCTCGAGGACGTCAAACTTGGATGCCTGAGTTGCACAGCAGATGTCATCGGCATAGATGAACTTCCTTGAAGAAGTTTCTGGAAGGTCATTGATGTAAATATTAAATAGCGTAGGAGCCAGAACAGAGCCCTGGGGGAGGCCACTTGAGACAAGTCTCCATGTGCTAGACTTGTCACCCAGATGCACCTGGAATCTTCTGTTTTGGAGAAGAAATGATATAGTGTTGGCCACCCATGGAGGCAGGCATCTTGAGATCTTGACTAGGAGACCACGGTGCCAGACCATGTCATAGGCTGCTGTGAGATCAACAAAGACAGCACCCATCTTTAAAGTCTTCTGGAATCCATTTTTAATGTAAGTAGAGAGGGCCAGGTCTTGTTCGCAGGTAGATCTTCCTGGGCGGAAACCAGCTTGGGCAGGTGATAGGAATTTCTCTGTAAGAGGAGAAATATGTGACAGAAGCAGCCTCTCAAGGAGTTTGTAACACATGGAGAGGAGAGAAATTGGTCTATAGCTGGTGGCCAGTGTTGGGTCTTTCTTTGGTTTCAAAACTGCTATTATCTTCGCACGACACCAAATTTTGGGCATAGATTTGGATTCCAAGATGTGGGACAGGAATGTAGTGAGCCACTTCTTTGCCACGGGGCACAAGTTAAGAATGAGTTCTGAGGTGATGTTATCCTGGCCAGCAGCCATTCCCGGTTTGACCCTCTTCAAAGCGTCTTACAGTTCAGACAGTGTAAAGGAAGAGAGTTTTGGAGATGGACAAGATAAAAGGAAGTAGGATGAGCACTCATGGGAAATTTCTCTTTTCCAGACTAGGTCGATCTTAGCACGTCCAACTTAAGTTAGGTGACTGGCCACTGAGTTTGGAGATACAGGAGGATCGGAGATGGGAGAGGGTTGGCTACTGGCACCCAGACTATGAAGAAGCTTCCAGGCCTTCTTACTTGAGTGGATGAAGTGGGTGAAGTGGGTGAGTTCTTGCCAGCGGGCTTGGTGTGCTGCATCCAGGGAGGCAATGAGATGGTCGGCCACATCTGGGTCGCCTGACTGATCATACTGCTTTAGTAGGTGCTTGCATTCAGCATCAAGACAAGGCATATAGTTAGCACGTCTCCCAGGAGGAATAGCTTGGGAAGCTGCTTTGAAGATGGCTTGGCAGAAGCGCCTGTAGGAATCTTCAGAGGGGATAGAGTTAATTGGAATTGCAGGAATAGATTTGTTGGTAAGATCACTGAACAGACGCCAGTTTGCTTTCTGAAAGTTCCATGTTAGTTTCTCCGAGCACAGAATCAATGGGAGCTGGAGACCAATGTGAATGATAGCTGGGTGGTGATGACTTTGCGGCAAGATCTTGAGAACTTGTCTCGTAGCGGGAAAGGCTTGGCCGTTGACTGTGTTAATCCAGCACAGGTCGGGTGACGAGTCTTTATTCCATCTAGCACTGAAAAGAGCCTGGCTGTTTGGGATCATATAATAGGGAGAGGTAATTCGCTGAAGCCCAGTCGGCTAAGATAGAGCTGTCAGCATGAGTGGAGGAATATCCCCAGTCTTGGTGATGACTATTAAAGTCTCCAATGTAAATGGCTGGGTGATTCGGGCTAGGCAGGACCTTATTATCCCATGAGGCACTGGGAGGCTTATATACGTTGACGAGCTGAATAGTTCCAATAGTAATGGAGTCATAGAAGGTCAAAGAGCCCGTATGGTAAACGTCCGCAAGATACGATTTAGCGTAGATGGCTCGGCCATGTTTAGGATGGAGATTATAGCATATTAAATCAAATCCACTGATGTGAATTGAGCAGCTTCATCAACTGCTATATGTGTTTCTTGTATGCAAATAACATCTGCCTGGTGCTGTATCGCCAATTGACCAATAAGAACTCGTTTGGCAAAGGACAGCCCCTCATCATTAAGTTGGAGGACTCGAAGAGCAGGACCAACAGCTTGAAAGCTGTCAGGAGCTGCTTGTTGCTGGCTTTGAAAGTGACTGGGATCCATGTGGATTCAGTCGGCTAGGAAGGATCGTCAGTTTCCCCAATGAATGGGTACTCACAAGATACACCACGGGAAGATCGATCCAATGCATCCCACATATTACAATCCAGTGTTGTATCAACAATATTTTGAACTGTTCAGTTATTTTTCATCTTTTCTCAACTTTAGATGTTGCTGTCAAAACATTTCTCTTATTGGAACAACATCATTCACTGCCACTGGCAAACATTTATCTGATAACTTAGAAAGATAGAATGTCAGTAGTGTGACAAAACCACATGATAAAGATAACTGACAATATTCTTTCTGAGAGTACTAAGTTTGAGACACAGCATCTGACAAGATGGAGTGAGTCTGGATTAAAAGATACTACAAGTGAAGGATAGATTACTAAACACTCTCAAATTAGTTAATATTTTAATGTATACAGTGAACAAGGCAAACCACAAGACTTGGATCACATGTAACTTATTGAAAACACTTTTTTTGCCAGTAGGATTGTCCTTGGAACTGAGTGCCAGTATCACTCAATCACTCCTAACAGTTTTGTTGTTCATCTGTTGAATTCCTCTAGATAGAAGGTGAGAAATACCAGAAAACCACCTGAGAACTTGAATAAAGAAAAAAATAGCTTTACCCCAGATGGAAAATTGGAGAACAAAGAAACTGAAAGTTGAGAAATAATTAAATGAATAAGACAATGGATGGCATCAAAGAAAGTATTTAAATAAATTGTATAAAACATTTATCCTTAGAATTTTCCACTTAATAACTGTAAATGTGAAGAATATGGTATACTCAACCAGTATTTGATAACCTGTGTGGTACTAAGATCTTTAAAAAAATGGACACTGCAGACATTAAAAATATCTTATTGAAATGTATGCTGTATTAAAATTGTATTCGATCAATAGGGAAGATGGCGGACTGAGAAGCTGCTAGTGGCTTGAGCTCTGATCACATCTTCTGGAAATGGTAGGATTTTTTGCCTTTAGTAAGCCAGTCAATAAGGGGTCCTAGCGGTGACACCAAGGAGGTGACTATAACTTAATTTGGGTTAAGAATTAGAGTAGAAAAAAATGGAACAAAAATTTTTTTTCCTTTTAATTATTAAGCACACCGCCTCCCCCCCCCACCCCCCCGCACTCCCCTAACCAGTCCCTGGGGACCAGCTCCTAGCAGAATCCCCTGCTGAGCTTCTGTCTTTACCAAATTCCTGTCCCACCAGACTCATTCTAAGTCTATAGCCTTCTGAAACCTCTGGCCTTTTTTCTTTCTAAGTAGCCAACCCCCCCTACCTCACCCCGCATAGCTAATTAAATAATTAAAAATAAATAAATAAATAACTCTTTCCTTTCACTGCTCTTTTATGACTGTTCTTTTTCTTATATTTGTACTATGTGCATTTAACCTGATGCTCTAACTCTACTGCTACCCATCCCCCCAGTTCTTTATGGGGTGCAGAAAGTGGTAACTCTGTTTCTGTAATTTGCTTCTCTGCTGGATATGGACATTGGCAGGTCATCTATACTCCCAGCCTGTTTCTGTTTTTTTTCTAGTGCTCTCTGGGATAAGTGAGACTTCGGAAAACATTGTGAGGCTGTCTGCCCAGGGAAGTCAGGATGGAATCATAGTAACATCTGCAACTTGGTGGCTGAAAAGTGGTAAGATATAAAGCAGGATAAATTGTTTAATAAACATGAACCCAAAGGTAAAAATAAAATTAGAACAAACAAAATTAGAGGTATTTGTGTGGGGTAAGAAGTCTACTTTATGTATGTTCCAAGGGGCCCATGACTTTATTTTTAAGACTAACTTTATTTTGGGGTGTCTAAGTCACAACACTAAGATAAATTTATCATTAAGTTTATCATTGGCTGATTTTCATATTCCCTTTTGGGGTACCACTATAATGGTTATTTTAATTTTATTTCCTTGTTCATATTTTGCTAAAATCAATATTTTGAAGGTTCGTCAAATTAACAGCTCTATCTAAAATGCATTTGCTGTCATTGAAAATACAAATTATTGTATGTTCCTTTTAGTTCTAAAAAAGAAACAAGTAAACATATCAAGAATATGAATGTACAACATTTCCTAGTTTTCCACAAAACAATTCAACCCCCACTAGGTCCTTCTCTGACATCAGGTTGAATTGTTATGTGAAAAACTGAGAAATGTTATACATGTACAAACTATTGTATTTTACTGTCAAATATAAAACATTAATCTCCCAATAAAGAAATTAAAAAAATTAATGTATATGTTTACTTTGAAATTTTCTACTCATCAGGTTCCTTTCTACTGCAGATCGGTGTTTCATATGAACATAAATTTGAAGACGTATTCCTTGATTTCATTTATTAGTAGTATTTTTGTAAATTACAAAAAGAAATAAAACGTAAAATTGGAAAATAATTATGATGTAATAAATACATAGGATTTTTTGTTTGTTTTTTTATTTTACTGATGCATGCACATCTCTTGAATTTGCTCTCAGCTTCTTTGACATCCATGTCAATTTGAACAAGAAATATTGAGACTACAAGGTGAGAATTTGCCTTAAGGCAGAAAGCTTTGCAAGTGGTGAAGCAGTGCCGTATGTGTCTCTTTCCCCTTCCCTCTCCATTTCTGGCTGTCTCTATCCAATAAATAAAGATAATTTTTAAAAAATCAACATGTGAAAACAGTGAGAAAAATAAAGCATTCTGTCCAACACAATCAAACTGATACATCTGGATTTTTGACAAAAATGTGAGTTTTCCGATAATGTGGAAACAAGTTTCTACCATAGGAAAACAGACTTTGAGTTTCTCTAAAATAAAATCTCTAAAATCTGACCTCCCTACCTATGTATATGTATATGCCAATTTGCATTAAAAAAGTAAAGTTATTTCACTATATCTTCAAATATTTGAGCACATCTCATCCATGTTATATTAGTTTCCATTGTCTCTATACTAACACAAACTGTTCACTTCATGATTTAGGATTGATTAGAAAATTTATCTCTTAAGCAAAGTGTATTCTGAATTGAGAAAGAACATACTTTATTGTAACAAGACCAAGAAATGTAGTCAGTTGTTCTCCTCAGCACCTGGGGACTTTTGTTCTTGAATGAGGTAAACATTCTTTACTAGGATCATTCTATGTGTCTTTCACATGCTGGTCTCATTTCCCATTCTCTGACCAATCCTTAGTATCAGATCCTTATGCTCTATGGAAAGTCTATATTAGTATATTTTCCTATTATTTCTCTCTTTCAGATTATTCATGACTGTTCAGGACCCTTATTTATTTCTTCTCTCTTACAATTCTTTATATTCACTGCCATATTTTAGTCTTTCTTTCTTTCTTTTTTTCTTTCTTTCCTTCCTTCTTCCCCTCCAGGGTTATTGCTGGGCTCCATGTCTGCGCCACGCATGGATCCACTATTCCTGGAGGTTATTTTTTTTCCCTTTTGTTGCCCTTGTTGTTTTATCATTGTTGTGGTTATTATTGTTGTTGTTCTTATTCACGTCGTTGTTGGATAGGACAGAGAGAAATGGAGAGAGGAGGGGAAGACAGAGAGGGTGAGAGTAAGACGTACACCTGCAGACCTGCTTCACTGCCTGTGAGGTGACTCCCCTGAAGGTGGGAAGCTGGAAGGAACCAGGATCCTTACTCGGGCCCTTGAGCTTGACATCATGTGCGCTTAACCTGCTGCACTACCACCAGACCCCCATTTACCTTGTTTCTAATCTCTCATCCTTGGTGCCATCTTTTCTTCTTTACCTACATGGACACTAACACACCATTTCTGTATAAGTTGCACAGTCTTCCCGCCTTCTCCCAGAAATTTATCCAATAGCTTGAGGGTGGATAACAACTCCCAGGAACATCAAAGTCTGAATGTGATGTTTCCTTATACAGGGTGATGGACAGAGAATTATGTTGGAAGTTTTCAGACGTTTCAAAATTTTGTTTTCTTTGACTCCTCCGAGCTAGACCCTAATGTAGTGACCACAAGGCTAACATAGACTGTCAACCTTGAGGCTATAAGAGGCTTGTCTACTATGGCAACCATAAACCAAGTACCAGAAACTCAGAAATGCTTAGTTTCACAATTCAGTTCTTGAGGTTGGGAGTCTGAATTTGAGGTATTAGAAGAGTTGGTTACTTCCTAGAATTGTGTGGAATTGACATTTCCCAGGCATTTGCCTTGACTTGCAGATGGTAATCTTCTTGTGCCTACAACAAGTTCTCTTCTTTTTATCTTCTTTTTATGGATATCTGTCTTTGTTTCTGTTACAGAGTGAATTTTGATACCTCCCCACCATTTCAAATTCATATGGTAAAACAATCGTAGGCAATGAAACTGTATTTTGAGATTGGTCCTATAAGAAGGTTACTCCAGCTAAATGATGTCATAAAGGTGTAGTCCTAATTTGGTAGAACAAGCATACAAATAATGAAGAAGAGCAGGGCAAGCAGTGACGCACCAAGTTAAGCGCACATAGTATGAAGTGCAAGGACCCGTGCAAAGATCCAGTTCCAATCTCCCCACCTGCAGCGGGGGTCACTTCACAAGTGGTGAAGCAGGTCTGCAGCTATCTATCTTTCTCTCTTCTTCTCTATCTCCTCCTTTTCTCTCAAGATCTCTCTGTCCTACCCAGTAAAATGGGGGGGAAATGGCCTCTAGGAGCAGTGGGTTCATAGTGCTGGAACACTGCCCCAGAGATAACCATACAAATAATAATAATAATAATTATGGGGAGTCGGGCAGTAGTTCAGTGGGTAAAGCGCATGTGGAGCAAAGCACAAGGACCAGCATAAGGATCCCAGTTTGAGCCCCCGGCTACCCACTTGTAGGGGAGTTGCTTCACAGGCGATGAAGCAGGTCTACAGATGTCTATCTTTCTCCCTCTCTGTCTTCTCCTCCTCTCTCCACTCCTCTCTGTTCTATCCAACAATGACAATATCAAAAACAACAATAAAACAACAAGGGCAACAAAAGGGAATAAATAAATAAATAAATAAGAAAAATTAAAAATAATGATGAAGAGAGAGAAAACTGTTTTGATCTGTGTCTACTCATAAGAAAATTCACATGAAAGATATTGATAAAATGTCCATTTAAAATAAAAGCCTATAAAAGAATTATTCTGTTTCTGTCTTGTTTCACTTAACATGACTTCTTCAAGCCCCATCCAAGATGGGCTGAAAATGGTGAAATCACTATTTTTAATAGTTGAGTATATCATTTTAATATATTGCTGTATCAGGTTGGCTAGAATTTTGTTCAATATTTTAGTATCTATGTTCATCAGAGGTATTGGTGTGTAGTTTTCCTTTTTGGTTGTGTTCCTGTCTGATTTTGGTATCAGAGTGATGTTGGCTTCAAAGAAGCTGGAAGGGAGTATTCCAGTGTCTTCAATCTTCTGGAAGGTTTTTAAATGTAGAGCTATTAGTTCCTCCTTGAAGGCTATTTATAATTCATTTGTAAAGCCACCTGGTCCAGGACTTTTATTCTTGGGAAGGTTTTTGATAATTGTTGGGTGTGATTGGCCTGTTCCTATTGTCTAGTTCCTCTTTATTTAATTTTGGAAGTTTGTAGGTATCTAGGAAATTGTGCATTTCTTCCAGGTTCTCTAGCTTCATGTCATATAGTTGCTTCTGCTTTGCATAATATGTTGAATTTCTGTGGTGTCTGTTGTGATATCTCCTCATTCATTTATAATCTGATTTATTTGGGTCATCTCCCTTTTTTGTTTTTTGAATCTGGCTAAAGGTTTGTCAATTTTGTTCACTCTTTCAAAGAATCAACATTTACTTTCATTGATTTTTTTTTCCCATGGTTTTCTTATTTTCAGTGTTATTTATTTCTGCCCTGACTTTAAGTATTTCTGTCCTTTGGATTGCTTTAGGATTCCTTTGTTCTTCTTCTTCTAGGTATTTAAGATGTGCAATAAGATTGTTTGCTTGTGCTTTATCTTGTTTCCTAATGAGTGCTTGTATGGCTATGAACTTCCCTCTCAGTACTGCCTTAACTGTGTCCCCAATATTTTCATATCTTGTGTCTTCATTTTCATTGAACTCTCGGAACATTTTGATTTACTCCTTTATTTCCTCTTTGACCCAGTATTTGTTAAGTACTATACTGTTGAACTTCCATTTTTCTGACTAGTACTAATCTTTTGTTGATTGTTAAGTATTAGTTTAATTCCATTTTGGTCTGAAAAGATGCTTGGGATGATTTCAATGCTCTTGATTTTGCTGATGCTGTCTTTGTAGCCTTACATATGGTATATCCTTGAGAATGACCTATGTGGACTTGAATGGAATGTGTATTCTAGTTTATTGAAATGAATGATTCTGAAAATGTCCAATAGTTCTAGTTTATCTATCTGTTCATTTAGCACCCTCATTTCTTTATTGATTTTCTACCTGTATTATCTGTTACATTGAGAGTGTGGGGTTTTGAAGGCCCCTACTCTTACTGTGTTGCTGTTAATATATTTCTGTAGCTCTTTCAATAGACGTTTGATGTATTTAGATAGCTTCTTATTGGGTACATAGATGATAATAATTGTGAAGTCCTCTTGATTGACAAATCCTCTGAGCAATAAATAATGTCCATCCCTATATTTTTAAATTGTATTTAAATTGTATTTTAAACTGTATTTATTTTAAAGTCTAGCATGTCATAAATGAGAATAGCTATTTCTGCCCCTTTTGTGGGCCATTGGCTTGTATGATATTTTTCCATTTTTTCACTTTGAGTCTTGTCGGTATGCTTCTAGTTCTGCTTCTAGGATCCCTTCTGTTACATTGCTTGACGTTGTGGTCTATTTACATGGTCATTCTGGTACATTGGTTTGGTCTCACTCCCCCTGCCTCTGGGAGATTTTGGTTTAGTCCTTGCCTTTTCATGCTTCTTCCTTCTCCCCGCCCCCTATCCTTGGTTCCTGACTCTTTGGCTGGAGGAGAAAAAGGCAGGACAGGAGTGTGTTATGATTAGGTTGTTGGACTGCTTGCCCGCTCGTGAATAAAGATTAAACTGCATTCTCAGCTCAGCCATGAGTTTCTGGCCATCTCTGTCTCCCGAGTGCGAAGCTAGCCTGGCATACTGGTGCCCTGAACATTGACTGACATATGGTGCAACAACATGGAATCTAACCTGCCCATCCCCCAGATAAGTAAAGATGCTTACCTATCCACTATGGGCTGCTTCTTCTACTTATGAAGAGGTTTCCAAAGGCCTCTGCCCTTTCTTCATGAGACTGTTTCTCTGTCTCTGGAACATTTTGCTCTGAGCCACACTCTGGTTTCCGCCTGCTGTCCACCCACAAGAGCCTGCTCGCAGCTGCAGGACACAGGGCATTGGGTGGGGGCTCCCTCCATGCTGCTCAGCCACTGGGGTCAGGAAGGCGGGCGAGGGAGGCAAGGCGGGCAGGGATGCAGCCCATTCTGGCCCCCACCCTGGGGCACCTCAGCCTGTGCCTTCTGCACAGCCGGCCCACCTGCCTTCCTGCTATGAAGTCTGGGCAGATCCCAGACCATCCGGAGACCTCAGGCTCCCTGCTGGGATTGGGCCCCCTGGCCAGGATCCCCAGCTCGGCTCTGACAGCAGAGGAGCTAGAATACGCAGACATCCATGCAGTTATAGCACCCTGCACTTCCTGGAGGTGAAGTTGGGCAAGAGGCCACTGCTGGACAATGCACACCCCGAACACAGTACAGATCTAAATTCGTGTTTAAAATGACATGTCTTTGTAACAAAAGTTTTTCTCCTTGTGTATTAAAGACCATGTTTATGTGTGTTTGAAGTTTGGTAAACAACTTTAAGGTTAGAAATGTAACTTTAAGGCTACATTCTTACCAGGCAAAGTTAAATGAAAAAGGTTTTCAACATAATTCTCATAAAGGTAAAATTAACTTACATTTAAAGTCTGAGGTAAAAATTAGTTAAAAATCAATATATTTTAACTAATTTGGTCTAAAAAAACTGTGCACACCTAGGATGTGTCTCCATCTTATATGGGTGTAACAAAAGGTTAAAAAAGACATTATTGATATGTATAGCTCTCAAATACCTTCTCTATTAGGAACGATAGATTGCACAATGGTCATACTAATGATTCTTATGCTTGAGGCTCTTAACCATGGTTCTTCTGTTTACCTTTCCACATTTTATTGTTTAAACTTTTTTTTTGAATTTCTTTTTTTTTTTTGTAATTTTTTATTTATTTATCTTCCCTTTTGTTGCCCTTGTTGTCTTTTTTTTATTGTTGTTGTAGTCGATGTCGTTGTTGTTGGATAGGACAGAGAGAAATGGAGAGAGGAGGGGAAGACAGAGAGGAGGAAAGACAGACACCTGCAGATCTGCTTCACTGCCTGTGAAGCAACTCCCCTGCAGGTGGGGAGCCGGTGGCTCGAACTGGGATCCTCATGCTGGTCCTTGCACTTAGCGCCACCTGCGCTTAACCCGCTGCACTACAGCCTGGCTCCCTTGTTTAAACTTTTTAAGCAACCTTTAAATCATACTAGAAAGGACTTCCATTTATAATAGAGTTATTAATTGTGATAAACTTCTAACCTGCTACAAGTTTTGTTTCACAAGTAAGTGAATTTTAGCTGTCAAGTTCTCTACAGAAAAATGGAATTCCAGTGGCTGACCTTCCTCATGCAACATTTAACTCACTGGCAATTTTTCCGTGGACATCTGCTTTGGACTGGCACTTCTATCAGACTCACTGGTACACCTCTTGGAAACTTTGCACAACTCTGCAGCAGCTTCCCTTTGTGCTGCTGGGTTTCTCAAAGACTGACTGCAGCCAGCTGCCTTGGGACTCTATAGGCCATACCCCCCTCCTTGCTAGGTAATTCCCACAGAGGTAGGAAACACCCGTCTATGCAAGAAATGCCCCAGAGGCAAGAGAAGCCCACAGAGGAAGGAAATGTCCTGTAGCTTGACAAGCCTTGCCCACAGAGGCAAGAAACTCCTCAGGCCCCTCAGACCTTCTCTTGGCATCACACTGGTTCTTGTTGCTCACTTACTTGTTCCTCCATGTTTGTGCCAATTTCTTCTTTGAAAATTCCTGTATGATATAGGTTTCTGTTCACCCCACACACCTGGTAGTATGGTCAATTAGTTAAAAAGAAAAGGGGGAATTGTTGGTATGCTTCTAGTTCTGCTTCTGGGATCCCTTCTGTTACATTGCTTGATGTTGTGGTCTATTTATATGGTCATTCTGTTACATTGGTTTGGTCTCACTCCCCCTGCCTCCGGGAGATTTTGGTTTAGTCCTTGCCTTTTCGTGCTGCTTCTTTCTCCCTGCCCCCTATCCTACGTACTTCCTTGGTTCCTGACTCTTCAGCCGGAGGGGAAAAAGGCAAGACAGGATTGTGTTATGATTAGGTTGTTGGACTGCTTGCCTGCTCATGAATAAAGATTAAACTGCATTCTCAGCTCAGCCATGAGTTTCTGGCAGTCTCTGTCTCCCACCTGCAAAGCTAGCCTGGCATACTGGCATCCTGAACTTTGACTGACAAAGTCTGTTATTGTCTTTGAGTTAGGTGGATTTCCTGTAGACAGCATATGCTTGGTTCTGTTTTCTGATCCATCTTCCTACTCTGTGCCTTTTAATAGGTGAATTCAGGCCATAGGCATTTATTGATATCAAAATTGAAGATATTTTAATATCATTACAATAGATTTTGAGTGTTATGATATATGATATATTTATGGTGGTCTGACTGTTTATTGGAGATCTTCCAGAACTTCTTTCAAGGTAGTCTTGGTGATAGTTGATTCTTTCAACTGTTGCTTGTCTGAGATGGATTTTATGCCTCCATCTAGTCTGAATGACAGTCTAGCAGGATACAGTAGTCTTGGTTGAAAGCCTTTCTTATTAAGCACTAGATAGATATCTTGCCATTCCCTTCTGGCTTGTAGTGTTTGTGTGGAGAAGTCTGCTGCTAATCTTAAGGGTTTTCCTCTGTAGGTGACTCTCTGTTTTTTCTCTTTCAGCCTTCAGGATGCTTTCTTTATCCTTGTTTCTTTTCATTCTAAATATGATGTTCTTGTAGTCTTTAAGTCTGTGTTAATTCTGTTTGGGACCCTTTGGGCTTCTTGAACCTCTATGTCTTTCATGTTACTCCTGCCTGTGACTATTTCCTTAACTACTATTTGGATGTTGACCTCATTTTTTTTCTTCCCTATAGGTTATGGGAGCTTGGGGGCTTTTTAACTATAAGTAGGCTTCTTAGCTTAATCACTCACTCCTGAACAAGAAATAAATCAGGGTGGTGGAGAAATAATACAGAGGTTATTCAAAGAGACTCTCACACTACAAGCACTCAAAACCCCAGGCTCAGTTCAGCTTCTCTGCCAAGCAAGGAAGCACTGCTGGGCCCTGTGAGTTTCTAAACAATTCCCATTTATAGTCTGTGGATTCTGAGGGAATTATTAACCATGTTCTCATCAGGAGAACAGTGTGGAAAGGCTCTCACTATACAGCCCCACTGCTAGACCATCAGGGTATAGATCTTCTTCTGAGTTTCTGTTAAATTGCTGCTGGCTGAGCCCTGTTACAAACTGATTCTGACATGGAGAACTGGTGGAGATGGGAGTTTTATTTAGGCAGAAAGAAACACACACACACACACACACACACACACACACAAATCCAGTGGTCAAAACTTAAGACTTACACGGACAAAGACACACACATCTCAGCTGAGTGGCCCCCAAGCTGTCATGTCAAAATTGCCCTTAGCTTGAGAGCCCTGAGTTCTCTGCAGATTTTTATAATGTTCAGGGGTGGGGGTGGTATTACATTTTGAGCAATACCTTGAGCAAAGCAAAGGGCACAAATTACACATTACATCTTTATCTAAACAGTACACTCTGAGCTCTATCTATGGCATCAGTCTTTTATCTCAGCAGATCAGGTATACATAAGAAAATGAGCTGATAAAGTTGAGAGGGTATTTAAAAAATTCAAACTGGCACAAAAACACTTTTTAACATCATTCTTGTAAGTTCAAAGGACTCATCTGTGCCTGCCCAGATGATTCAGGTGTTCCTGGAGGAGAGGTCAGCTTGCTTCTCAATTTTTACTGTCTTTTACTTGTAAAGCAAGTCTCTAAAATGGAGGAACTCTCAAAATGGGGAGCTCTTGCTCACAGTTTCCTAGTCAGTTTTCTGTCCCCTGATATCAGCACAGGACCTCCCCCCTGCTGCACCAGTCTCTGAGGGAAATGGAGACTCGCAGTTGCATCTGGTGAGTTTAGGGGTAGGGGTGTCCTCCCTTCAGCAGTCTTTCTGTTCCTAAAATAGGCTGGAAGTGGTATCTCAGCTGGTAAACTGCCAGACTGTTACCAACCACTAGGGAATCTCTCCTTAGGCTTCTTTTTGTCCAGAGCCACATGTGTTTGTAGTCACCAGTGATTTTGTAGGTTTCCAAAGTTGTTCTAGTCCTGTCTTGTTGTCCCAGGTGATCTTCTTTGGTATTCCTAGTTGACCTGGGAGAGAAGAGAAACATGCTGCTGCTGCTGCTGCTCCATAGTCCTGCCTCTGGAAATCTATTATTATTATTATTGTTGTTGTTGTTGTTATTGTTATGTTGCTCATGATTAGGAGGCATTTCCAGAGACTATGTATTACATACTCAAATCCTAATATATTTCGCCATAAGCATCCATTTCATTTTATTTCTCATGTTTTCTTACAAGCTTCCCTTTCCTATCTGCAAAGTGATCTCTTTACTCCTCATTATCACTAAGGAGTGCTGAATAATGATAAGATTAATAGGAACAATAAATAGTATCATTTATTGAGCATCTACATGCCATAAACTTTTCCAGGCACTTCATAATGATTAATTCTAATTATGAAAATCATGCTACAAAATTACCATAGAGATAATTCACTTTGTGTTTTTTTAACCAAGACTTAAGAGAAGTTAAATATATTGCCTAAGTTTGCAGGCTGTAGGTGGCAGAAATAAAGCCAATACTCAGGTCTATTAATCATAAAGTGTGTTTTGTTCATTCCCCAGTAGTCCCCCACTAAGTAAGCACATGGTTGAAAAGTATCATTATGTGAAAAGCAATAAACAATAATATACAATAGTGATTAGAAATTATTAAAGGATATAACTACATATGTGTTGTTAGATTTACAAAGCT
Source organism: Erinaceus europaeus (assembly GCF_950295315.1). NCBI lineage: Eukaryota > Metazoa > Chordata > Mammalia > Eulipotyphla > Erinaceidae > Erinaceus > Erinaceus europaeus. Next base: position 94,667,236 of record NC_080164.1, read on the forward strand.
AAGGAAAATGTAGTTGATGGACTAAAATCTTTATGATTAACTTAGAGAATGATTATTATTTTAAATTCTAAAATTCATATAATATAGATGCTATTGAAGCTAAACTTTAAAAATTACCAAAATTTCAGTCAAGGGATGGGTTTAGAAGGTAGAGCACAGACCTTGCATGTGTGAGCCCCTGTCTTTTTTCCTTGACACTACATGTGTCACAGCAGTTCTCTGATCTTTCACTGATAAATGGGAATCATCTAAAAATTACACTGAACAACATAGATCTGGAATCATCTCAGCTGCAGCATCACTAGTGAGTAGAAGGAAATGATAACAGAGTTAATTTCACTGGGCTGTATATCTTCAATGCATTTCTATTTTCTACTTTATAATAATTATTTAATAAATGCCTCTAGATAGCATGACATCTCTTCTGGTGGAAACAGATGAAGTAAAATCTTTCCAAAATCATCCTCTTATGAAGCTTTGCCTATAATTCTTTTCTTTCCTGCATGGCCTTGCTTTTTGCACAACTTCTTCCTCTGCTTCATTCTTTCCATTATTTTGAATCCTGACCCCTCCTTTTACTTATTGTATGTTCCTTACCTAAAGCAATAACTTGAAATTATACCACTTTCTCTTCCCTTTCTTTTTTCTTTAATTGGAATTAACAGTTTGCAGTCAATAGTAAAATACAGTAGTTTGTACACATGCCCACCCCATGCTCCTCTGCCATCATGTTCCAGGATCTGAATACTCCCCTCTAACTCTTAACTCCAGTCTTTTACTTTGGTTCAATACACCAAACCCAGTCCAAGTTCTGCTTTGTTTCCCCTTTCTGTTCTTATTCTCAGCTGCTACCCATAAGTGAAGTCATTCCACATTTATCCTTCTTTTTCTGTATTATCTCACTTAACATGATTCTTTCAAACTCCATCCAAGATAAGGTGAAGAAAGTAATTCACCATGTTTAATAGCCACACATCTGTTGAGGGATACCTGAGTTGCTTCCAAGTTTGTGGTTATTACAAATTGTCCTGCAATGAACATAGTAAACAGAAATCTTTTTGGGTGGGGGTGTGTTTAATTCCTAAGGATATAGCCCCAGGAGAGGAATTGCAGGGTCATAGGGTAGGTCCACTTCTAGCCTTCTGAGAGTTCTATAGACTGCTCTCCACAGATGTTGGAATAATTTACATTCCTACTAGCAGTGCAGGAAGGTTTCTTTGTCCCCACAATAATCTCCAGCATTTTTTGATTCTACATTTTCTAATTTATGACATTCTCATGAGATTAAAGTGGTATCTCATTGTTGTCTTTATTTGCATTTCTCTAGCCATCAGTGACTTGGAGAATTTTTTAATATGACTATTGATTGACCTTTTGTATCTCTCCTTTGGTAAATAATCCTTTCCATCCTCCTAGATAAAACTTGAGGACATCATGTTGAGTGAGATAAGCCAAAAACAGAAATATGAATATCAAATGATCTCTTATTAGGAGACTTAAAGTAGAAATGGAGAAAGAGAACATAAAATGAAACATGGATTTGACATGGTGTATTCCACCAAAGCAAGACTCTGGGAAAGTAAGTGGGGGGAGGAGAAGGAGAAAACTTAGGGGGCCTGGTACTTAATGAAATTGTATGCATAGGGAGTTGGGCAGTAGCACAGTGGGTTAAGCACAGGTGCCACAAGTGCAAGGACAGGTATAAGGATCCTGGTTCAAGCCCCCGACTCCTCATCTGCAGGGGACTCGCTTCACAGGCAGTGAAGCAGGCCTGCAGGTGTCTATCTTTCTCTCCCCCTCTCTGTCTTCCCCTACTGTCTCCATTTCTCTGTCCTATCCAACAACAACAATATCAATAAGAACAATAACAATAATAATAACTACAATAAAAAAGGGCAACAAAAAGGAAATAAACATTTTTTAAAAAGAAATTGTATGCATAAATCAGTGAACCCACTCTATGGCATTAAGCCCCTCAATAAAAAAGAAAAAATAAAAGAGAAAAGAGAAAGACAAGAACATCCTTTCTGGAACAGCTTTTTCCCCCCACACTTTTGTAGGTACATTTAAGGGTGAACATGGATTATCTGAAAGATTATGAATATGAGCTCATTTAAAATTATATAGTTCTAAGGTATTATTTCATTACATTTGTTTTTCTTTAAGAAAACAATACCCTGCCTTTTCAGCCCCAACCATATATCAAATGATGCTTAAAATCAACTCTGTTTTATGCACCTCGGTGTCTGATAGATACTGGTGCAAGTATATAAAAACTATATACAAGATACTGGTGCAAGTTTATACAAAAAAATATCAAATACTTACTGAATATATGATTGGATAAGTTTTTATTATCTATTAACCCATGTGGTTAAACCATAATCTCAGTATAAATTAGAAATATATAAAAAGCCCCTATGCCAAAATAAAAAATATGTTGATAATTTATACACTTCTGAGTGAACTCCAGGTGTGGGTACTGTGTTAGTTACATTTACTTTGACTGGTGTCACCTATAGTAACTTATTTCAATGAACCAAAGGAAAATTATTTATATTCAGTGAACACTTTATTTCCTACTCTATTCAGCATCATGCCCCCTGTCAAGGGGAAAAGAAAAGTATTTTAAGTTAAAATTTTTTCATTTGAAAATTATTACCATTAAGTAATTGAATGAATAGCATGTCCTACATAGTAGAGCCTAGTCATTTCTGAGTTTAATATTCTAATTTTAAATCACTATGTGTTAGACATTTATAGCAGAATAATTTGTAGTTCTGAAGAGATAATGATTTATATTATGACACATATTATTTCTGGATCTCTCTGGAAAGTGGATAGGAAAGGGAATATTTGGCTAGTAAATTAGGCAGACTTTTTAGTATCTTAGCATCTGCAGTTCAATGAGGATTTTCTTTATCCTCTATTTTTTTGTCTATTTAAATATTTTTATTATTTTGGGGGTTAATGCTTTAGTCATTGCCATTATTAGTTTTTAAACCTTGTAAAAAATCCATAAGGGTAATAGTGAGGTCTGTTAGCATTTATGAATTCAGAGACTGAAGTTCTCATCACAGTTCCATCCAGAATATCAAGGATCAGCTAAGTAAAATTTAACCTCTTCCTTTCCCTGACACTCTGTAAAGCTCATTGTTGGCTCATTCAATAAAGTTTACTGATTGAGACATTCATTCCAAATATAAAGGTTATTTAGTGTTCAAATATTTTCTATTAAAGATATAGATTATCATACCTGAACAATTTCTAGATTAAGATGTTAGATTCTTAGAAGTAGAGGTATTGAAGGAAGAGAGTTTTTTTTTTAAGTAGAAAATCAAATTTAGAGAATCACAAAGACTCATTTTACTTTTACCTACTTGGCATAGGTATGATGAAAATAAGGAAAACTGAGTATACATGCCTAGAATTATTTCTGAACAAGGAACAGGAAATACTAGACACCTTAAGTGCCTTAGTTCATTATTGTTGTTATTATGAGATCAACCTTCCTTTATTCCCTTATTACAAGAGAATTATGAAGCATTTCTGCCAGACCAAATAGATCTATAATGTGTGTATGTGTGTGTGTGTGTGTATGTTGTGTGTATTTCCTTATACAATACCTTATACAAATATTTGCCTGGTCACTTCATTTTAAAAAATCTTTAATATACTTCTCATATAAAAGTGAGTATATTAGAATACCCACCAAAGAAACCAGTCGATCAGACAAAGCTATACTTATTGTAAGTACTACAATATAGGGGGGGAAAACCTACATTGATGAACTTGAGACTGTCTCAAAGGAAAGGCTACAGAAGGACATGTATAGTTTTGGAGACTGTACTTTGAAGGTCTTTCAAGTTAGGGAGACTGTTGGAAATGGGAAAAATTCAATACATGATAGTCTAAGGTTGGCAAACATATACATTTAAGGATAATCATGAAAAAAAGTTATTTGATAAATGAGCTGTTTACTTAATTGAGAAGGATGTTGTTGTCTAATAACAGATTTACCCCAATGGACAAACTAAACATGGTTTGCCAGAACTGTCTAGAGTAAGCAGTGATTTTTTTTTTTTTTTTAGTTCATTCAGAATTCCATCTTTCACAGCTAAGTCTTATTGATACAGGTGGTCTCAATGCTCAGTTCTGTGGAGATAAAACTGGTAAAGGCATCTTCTTTATCTCAGTGAATTTACTCTCTAATATTGGGAAACCAGAAATGTAAACAAGTAATTTTGGTTGGAGAGGAAGGGTAGATATGACATATTACAGACCTGACATTTAAAGGACATGGTTGTTGAATGGATATGGATAATAAGGAGAAATTCAGAATGCTTCACTCATTCTTAAATATTTTAGGAGCTAATGACATTATTAAATGGCAGAAAATGAATGGAACACATGCAAAAGAGAATAATCTCTAGTCTAAACAGATTGAATGTTACATACTTTGGCACAGAGAAAAGGAGCTGGTTAACTGGTAGGTAGTTGCCTGTACATGTTAGAGTTTGGAAGAGAAGCCAGCAGCTAGACACTGAGTGTAAATATGCAGGTTTACCTAGCAGTAGAATCCGTAGACCATAGGTAGAGATAAAAACAGCATAGAGAAACTGCAGAGGAAGAAGAAAAGACACATATTAAGCCCTAGATAACTTCAGAATTTAAGAAATAGGCAGTAGAAAAGAACCCAGCTAGAGTTCATAGTTTTGTATAAATAAAAGCATTGAAGAGTTTTTTACAATAGAGCATCAAAGGTGAAGTTACTAAGACATAGGCTAGAAGTAAACATTTAGTTGTTTTTTTTATAATGTTTAAAACAATTTTATTATCCTTATTTATTGGATAGAGACAGCCAGAAATGAAAAGAACGGAAAAAGAGAGAGACTGAGAGACACCCACAGCATTGCTTCATCACTTCTAAAGCTTTCCCCATGCAGGTGGGGACTGGAGGCTGGAACCTGGGTTCTTGTGCATTGTAACATTGAGGTTAGAGGAGAAAGGGAGAAAGACAGAGAGACACCTGCAGCACTGTTTAACTGCTTGTGACACTTTCCCTCTACAAGTAGGGACCAGGGACTTGAACCCAGGTGTATGCACATGGTAACCTATGTATTTAAGTAGGTGCATCACTGCCCTGCCCCTCTCTGTAATTCTTTTTTTTTTTTTTTGGTATGAAAGTTTCCCTTTTTATTTTATTTTATTTTATTTTATTTTTTTAATTTTTTATTTAAGAAAGGATTAGTGAACAAAAGCATAAGGTAGGAGGGGTACAACTCCACACAATTCCCAACACCCATTCCCCATAACCCACCCCCTCCCATGGTAGCTTTCCCATTCTCTATCCCTCTGGGAGCATGGACCCAGGGTCGTTGAGGGTTGCAGAAGGTAGAAGGTCTGGCTTCTGTAATTGCTTCCCCGCTGAACATGGGTGTTGACTGGTCGGTCCATACCCCCAGTCTGCCTCTCTCTTTCCCTAGTAGGGTGTGACTCTGGGGAAGCTGAGGTCCAGGACACATTGGTGGGGTCTTCAATCCAGGGAAGCCTAGCCAGCATCCTGGTGGCATCTGGAACCTGGTGATTGAAAAGAGAGTTAACATATGAAGCCAAACAATTTGTTGAGCAATCATGGATCCCAAGCTTGGAATAGTGGAGAGGAAGTGTTAGGGAGGTACTCACTGCAAACTCTAGTGTACTACTGCTTTCAGGTATATATTTTGCAGTAGTTTATGGATACGTGTGCACATAAGCTCTCTCTCACAGAAATTGGTGTATATCTAGGTTATGGGACTTTGTTAGAAAGTGAACTACCTGAGATGAAATTAGAGTGTACTATTAAAGGAAAGGTCTCACCCGAGTAATGAAGCTGAAGGGTTGTCATTCCACAAGTGAAGTCTCTGGATACATTCTGAGGTGAAGCATGTTGAGGTAGCAATCGTTGCTTTGGTTAGGTTGTGATCGGCAGATGCAATGTTATTTGGTTTGGATTGGGAGATGCATACAGGAAAGTGGACCCTATACAAGGGTTCCAGGACTGGGGGAAGTAGGGGCTCTATAGTGAAGATGTGAGGTTCCTGCTGTCTTAGGGTTCAAAAAGACAATCAATAGTTAATATTATCATCACATTATTTGTTAATTGGGTTAACTTTGAAAAGTCCCTTTGTTATGGTTTGCTGGACAGTACCCAGTATCTTCTATATAGCTGTGCTATTGGAAGCTTCTAATATACTTGGTCTAGGCTTTTGAGAGAGTCTGCATATCAAATACATAGCCTATATATTTAAAAGATTCAGTTTGTCTTTTGAGAAACTTTGAGACATACAATTGATTTCCCCCTCTCATATTAATTAGCTCCTGATTTATATGTCTACATTTTGCTAGGAGTGTACATAAACACCATTCCCACCACCAAAGGACTGTGACCCATCCCTCCCGCCCACTCCCACCACCCACTGGCCCAGGAAGCTACATGCCTACCCCTCACCACTGGGTTTTTACTTTGGTGCCCTACTTACAATTTGATCAGGTCCTGCTTTTAGTTTCCCTTTCAGATCTTCTTAGTCAGCTTCTGTTGATGAGTGGGATCATCCCATACTCATCTTTATCTTTCTGACTTAGTTCACTTAACATAATTCCTTCTAGCTCTGTCCAAGATGGGTCAGAGAAGGTGGGTTCATTGTTCTTGATAGCTGCATAGTATTCCATTGTGTATATATACCACTGCTTTCTCAGCCACTCATCTGGTGTTGGGCACCTGGGTTGCTTCCAGGTTTTAGCTATTATGAATTGTGCTGCTATGAACATAGGAGTACACACCTCTTTTTGGTTGGGTGTTATGGAGTCCTTGGGGTATAACCCCAGGAGAGGAATTATTGGGTCATATGGAAGGTCCATGTCTAGCCTTCTGAGAGTTTTCCAGACTGCTCTCCACAGAGGCTGGACCAATTTACATTCCCACAGCAATGTAAAAGGGTTCCTCTGTCCCCACATCCTCTCCAGCATTTGTTGCTGCTGTGCTTTTTGATGTATGCCATTCTTACAGGAGTGAGGTGGTATCTTAGTGTTGTCTTAATTTGCATTTCTCTGACAATCAGTGACCTAGAGCAGTTTTTCATATGTTTGTTAGCCTTTTGGATCTCCTCTGTGGTGAATGTTTTGTTCATTTCCTCTGCCCATTTTTGGATGGGGTCATTTGCTTTTTTGCGGCTAAGTTTGCTGCGCTCTTTATATATTTTGGTGATTAGTTTCTTGTCTGATGTCTGGCATGTGAAGATCTTCTCCCATTGTGAGGGGTCTCTCTCTTTGTTTAATAGTTTCTTTGGATGTGCAGAAGCTTTTCAATTTGATGTAGTCCCATTGGTTTGTTTCTGCTTTGGTCTTCCTTGCAATTGGGTTTGATTCATCAAAGATGTCCTTGGTGTGTATGTGGGAAAGTGTTTTACCAATGTTTTCCTCTAAGTATTTGATTGTTTCTGGTCAGACATCTAGGTCTTTGATCCATTTGGAGTTGATTTTTGTTTCTGGTGAGATAAAGTGGTTCAATTTCATTCTTCTGCATGTTTCAACCCAGTTTTCCCAGCACAATTTATTAAAGAGAGCCTCCTTTTTCCATTTAATCCTTTGGGCCCCCTTATCAAAGATTAGATGCCCATAGGTGTTGGGATTTACTTCTGGGATTTCAATTCTGTTCCACTGGTCTGTACGCCTATTTTTGTTCCAGTACCATGCTGTTTTGATGATGATGGCTTTATAATATAGTTTAAGGTCTGGGAGTGTGATGCCTCCATTTCTGTTTCTATTCCTTAAGATGGTTTTGGCAATTCTAGGTGTTTTCAGGTTCCAGATAAATGATTGTAGTGTTTGTTCTATTCTCTTAAAAAAGCCTGGTGGAACTTTGATGGGTATTGCATTAAATTTGTATATGGCTCTGGGGAGAATATTCATTTTGATGATATTTATTTTTCCAATCCATGAACATGGGATATCTTTCCATTTCTTGGTATCAGTTTCTATCTCCTTGAGTAGCGACTCATAGTTTTCAGTATACAGTCTTTCACTTCTTTGGTCAACTTTATTCCTAGGTATTTGATTGATTTTGCTGAAACAGTAAATGGGAGTGATTTCTGGATGTCTTCTTCTTCAGATTTAGTGTTTGCATAAAGAAATGTCACTGATTTTTGTACATTGATTTTGTAGCCTGATACCTTGCTATATTGCCTAACAACTTCCAGTAATTTTCTACTGGGTTCTTTAGGTCTTTCTATGTATACTATCATATCATCTGCAAATAGTGAGAGCTTGACTTCTTCCCTTCCAATCTGTATCCCATTGATTTCTTTCTCTTGCCTGATTGCTATGGCAAGAACTTCCAATACTATGTTGAAGAGTAACGGTGACAGTGGATAGCCCTGTCTAGTCCCCGATCTGAGGGGGAATGCTTTCAGCTTCTCTCCATTGAGTATGATGTTGGCTGTAGGTTTGCTATATATAGACTCCACTATCTTGAGGAATGTCCCATCTATTCCCATTTTCTGTAGAGTTTTGAGCATGAATGGGTGTTGGATTTTGTCAAAGGCTTTCTCTGCATCTATTGAGATAATCATGTGGTTTTTGGCTTTGCTTTTATTGATGTGATGAATGACATTGATTGATTTACGGATGTTGAACCAGCCTTGCATTCCTGGTATGAATCCCACTTGGTCATGATGAACAATCTTTTTGATTTGTTGCTGTATCCGGTTGGCCAAGATCTTGTTTAATATTTTGGCATCTATGTTCATCAGAGATATTGGTCTGTAGTTTTCCTTTTTTGTTCTGTCCCTATCAGCTTTTGGTATCAGGGTGATGTTGGCTTCATAAAAGGTGGAAGGGAGTATTCCTGTTTCTTCAATCTTATGGAATAGCTTAAGAAGTATGGGTATTAACTGTTTCCTGAAAGTTTTGTAGAATTCATTTGTGAAGCCATCTGGTCCAGGACTTTTTTTGTTGGGGAGATTCTTAATAACGGTTTCAATTTCTTTGTCTGTGATTGGTGCATTTAGATTTTGTAGTTCTTCTTGGTTCAGTTTTGGAAGTGCATAGGTTTCTAGGAATTGTTCCATTTCTTCCAGATTCTCTAGCTTGGTGGCATATAGTTCTTTATAGAAGTTTCGCAGGATTCTCTGGATTTCTTTGGTGTCAGTTGTGATATCTCCTGCATCGTTTACAATTCTATTAATTTGAGTCTTCTCTCTTTTTTGTTTGGTGAGTCTGGCTAGGCGTTTGTCAATTTTGTTTAATCTTTCAAAGAACCAACATTTGGCTTCATTGATCTTTTGTATGGTTCTTTTATTTTCGATGTTGTTTATTTCTGCTCTATCTTTAGTGATTTCTGTCCTTCTGGTTGCTTTAGGGTTCCTTTGTTCCTCTTCCTCTAAGTCCTTGAGGTGTGTAGTAAGGTCGTTCATTTGGGCTTCTTCTTGGTGTTTAATATGTGATTGTATAGCTATAAGTTTCCCTCTCAGTACTGCTTTCGTTGTGTCCCAAATATTTTGATAGGTTGTGTCTTCATTTTCATTAGTTTCCAGGAACATTTGAATTTCCTGTTTGAGTGAGTCTCTGACCCAGTGTTCTTAAGGAGCATGTTGTTTAGTTTCCAAATTCTATGTCTTTTAATAATTTTCCGTTTGTTGTTAAAAGTTAGTTTTACTCCACTGTGGTCTGAGAAGATACTTGGGATGATTTCAATGCTCTTGAATTTATTGACGCTGTCTTTGTGGCCTAACATGTGGTCTATCCTTGAGTATGTGTTGTGTGGATTTGAAAAGAAGGTGTATTCCAGTTTTTTGGGGTGGAGGAGTCTGAAAATGTCCAAGAGGTCTAGTCTGTCAATCTCTTCATTCAATTCTCTTGTATCTTTATTGGTTCTCTGCTTTGTTGATCTGTCTAAGTGTGAGAGTGGGGTATTGAAGTCTCCCACTATTATTGTATTACTATTGATGTATTTTTGAAATTCTTTCAATAGGTGTTTAATGTATTTAGATGGTCCCTCGTTGGGTGCATAGATGTTAATAATTGTTAAGTCTTCTTGGCTGATTGATCCTCTAATGATTACGTAATGTCCTTGCCTATCTTTTATTACTTTATTTAATTTAAAATCTATCGTGTCTGAGATGAGAATGGCTGTTCCTGCCCTTTTTTGTGGACCGTTAGCCTGTATGCTAGTTTTCCATCCTTTCACTTTAAGTCTGTGTTTATCTTGTTGTGACAGATGGGATTCTTGCAAGCAGCATATGGTTGGGTTATGTTTTCTGATCTATCCCCCCACCCTGTGACTTTTGATGGGTGAGTTTAAGCCATTGACATTTATTGATATTATGGATTTAATGTATTGTAGTGCCATTGTTCTAAAAAACGATTTGTTTACTCTGATATATTACAAGTATTATAGTGATGTTCTTGTTTATAAGAGGTCTTTTAGTACCTCTTTCAGGGCCGGCTTGGTGATAGTTGCCTCCTTTAACTGTTGTTTGTCTAAGAAGGTTTTGATCCCTCCATCTAGCTTGAATGAAAGTCTAGCAGGATATATTATCCTTGGTTGAAACCCTTTTTCATTCAGGGCTCGATAGATATCTTGCCACTCCCTTCTGGCTTTTAGAGTTTGAGTTGAGAAATCTGCAGAAAGTCTTATGGGTTTTCCCCTGTATGTGACTTTTTGTTTCTCTCTTGCAGCCTTTAGGATCCTTTCTTTATCCTTACTTCTTCTCATTGTGACTATGATGTGTCTTGGTGTTTTCAGGTCTGGGTTGATTCTGTTTGGTACTCTCTGGGCCTCTTGCACCTTGATATCCTTTCTGTTATTCAGGTCTGGGAAATTTTCTTGTATTATTTCCTCTAGAATGTTTGCTTCCCCTTCCTCTCTTTCTTCCTCTGGCAGGCCAATTATACGAATGTTACTTCTTTTGAGATCATCCCATATGTCTCTGTTGTTGTTTTCAGTGTCTCTCAATCTCTTTTTAAGCTCTTTCACCTCTTTCTTAGTTTTCTCTAACTCATCCTCTGTCTGACTAATTCTGTTTTCTGCTTCTTTTAGTCTGCTTTCCCTTGCCTCAGCTTCTTTCTTCATTACAGCTATTTCAGCTTTCAGTTCTCTAATTGTCTCAAGATAATCAGTATTTTCCTTGGGGGTCTCAACTGTTGTTTCCCTAATACTGCCATTCCTTTCCTCCAATGTTGTTTTCATTTCTGTGATTAATAAGTTTATTATTGCTTGCATACTTTTCTTATCTATGGTTACTTCTGACTGATTTGTGGTTTCTTCTGGGCTCTTGTCTTCATTCATTGGGGTAGCAGTTTTATTTGTTTTTAATCTACCCATTTTTTTTATTTATGTGTTTCTCTGTCTCTTTTTTTTTAATGCTCTGTTGTTCCTCAGTTGTTGTGATTTGAGCACAAGTAACACTGTACTAAATACCTTTATGACAATTGTACTCACCAACCTCCGAAATTACAGTAGCAACTGAAGTAAGTATTGAAGGAGTTTAATCGTTACCAGTTAGCCAAAAAATTTCTCCAGTCCGTGAAAAAATAGTAACCAAATCCCAGTGAAGAAAGAGAAAAGAAAGAGAGGATAGCAAGAATAGACAGTTATGCAAATCTACTATCCAGTGTATATTCTAGGGGTAACAAGAGTGTAAAGGGAACTAGAGAAGATATACACACATAGAGAGTCCACTCTGGGTCAGATTTCTTCCCCAAAGTAATTCACAAATTCAGAAAGGCAAAGAAGAAAGAAGTGTATGACAAGATAAAAAATAATAATAATAATAAAAAAAAGAGATAGAGAGAGATAAGAGAGAGAAAAGGGAGAAGATAAGAAGGGTTGTAATTAAAGAGCAGTGCGAGGAACTTCCCAAATGTGTATCAGTGAGTTTAAAAAAAAAAAAAAAACCCTGTTTGGTGGTATGGGGTATCCTGCTAGTAGCTGGTCCCAGGCACTGCTTATGGGGGGGTGGGGGGGGGGGGCGGCGAGAAGGATGTATGCTTGAAAATTAAAAGGAAGAAAAAAGAATTTTTTTCCCCTATTCTAATTCTTAACCCAAATTAAGTTATAGACACATCCTTGGTATGACCGCTATGGCCCCTTATTGGCTGGCCTGCTAAAGGCAGAAAATCCTATTGTTTACACGAGATGTGTCCGGAGCTCCAAGGCTAGCCACTTCTCAGTCCGCCATCTTCCGGGAAACCCCTCCCTCCAGACTTTTTAAAAGGATTTCTCAAAAATGAAAACTAGCTCCAAATCCTTTGATCCAATGAGAGCTATACTCAAGAAGTCTTTGGATCTGTTCTCAGGGCCGCGGTGGACCCTGCAGACTCCCAAGAGAAAGCCCCCGAGCTAAAGTGCTTTCTCCGGTTCCTCTGCCTGCCGCGCTCTGCAGCCGGAGGAGGAGCCGCCTTCCTGGGCGGGCGGAGGACAATGCCCGGCGCACTCGCCTTGCCCGGCGCCCTGGGAATTCTGGAGCCCCGCTAGTCCGTGTCACCTTTACTCTAATTCTTAACCCAAATTAAATTGTACTCACTTTTTGGTGTCATCCCTTATTAACTGGCCTGCTAAAGGCAGAAAATCCTACCGTTGCCGACGATGCGGTCAGAGCGCTCGCTGTCCCCTCTCTGTAATTCTTATAATAAGGACCATTTCCTTGTAATGCCGCCACTACAATGTCTCTGTGATTGATATTGCTTGTTTTTTTTTTTTTTGTTTCTAATAGAATGTCTCCTATCTTTGGAAAATCTTCACTTTAAGAAGCTTGTGGGAAGCAGGTCCTGTTTACAGGTAAAGAAACAGAAACAAACATTAAAAAAAAAAAAAAACAGTTTATCTCCCTTTCCATTCTTCTTTGCAGCTCAGCCATAATCAGTGGTTCATGTTTCTGATCAGATACACCCAACACAAGATTTTGACTCAGGAGCTGATGCTTCTAGAAAATCAGGAAGTTTGGAGAAATCTGGAAGCAGGAATAGTTTCAGACAACTTGAGTCCCTAGTAAAATACCTGGAACTTCTGAACCCTCCACAGCTTGTTGCCAACAGCTTGTTAGGGAGTTGTTTCCTCCCCAAAGCAGTTCTGTGATAGACTGACTCTATAGTAATAAAATAACTCTCTATTCCTGAGAGCTAACTATGTGTCGGGCACTGCCCTGAGAGTTTCTCTCTGCATCTGTGTTATTCTGTCTCAACACTGGTGACTTGAAACTGAGCAATTTTTTGCTCTGTGCATGTGTAATGGAATATTAAGAGGGACTCTGTCCTGTGTCTTATAAGGTGTTTTGCAACATCTCTAATTTCTTTTTATTATTAGAATTGTATGCTTTATTTTTATTATCTTTCTTTATTGAATAAAGCCAGAAACTGAGAGGATGGGGAGATTATAGATAGATGATAGATAGATAGACACCCTGCAGTTCTGCTTCACCACTCTCAAAGCTTTCCCTCTTCAGGTGGGGGCTGAGGGCTTGAACCCTGATCCTTGAGCACTGTAAAATGTGTGTACTCAACCAGATGTGCCACCACTTGGCCCCAGTATCTCTAATTTCTTTGCTCTAATACCAGTCATGCCCAGTTGGAAATAAAAATATGAAAATAAAATAATTTCTCCTAGCATTTCCATAATCCTCTTGGGGGTGGTCAAAATAGCCCTCAGTGTATTCAGTTACTGAATATTCACAGCTCCCCCAAGGTGTCTGCAGTAACCTAGCCTCCAAAAGATTCAGTTAAAACTCTTTTTAGTAAATCTGGCAGCAGGGCCAAAAACAATTTTTGTCAGTCAGTTGGTTTTCGTTATTGCTTTTAGTGAGCTGAAACCTACTTGTTCATAAAAACAGATTCCTTTTTCTTCTTTTTTTTTTTAATTTTATTCTTCTTATTTCTATTCTCACTGGCATTTCAAAATAGCAGCTCCATTTCCTTGGACAGCAAATTCTTGATTCTTACATAACCAGAATGCTAATGCTAAGGAGACATTCTTACATAGGAGTTAGGAGTTTGGGAAGGAGAAGAGATTTTTTTTTTTTTTCCTATTCCAAAAAGGTTATTTTCAGGCTTAATTAATTATCTTGGCTGACTCTGGGGCCAGTGCCTCTGCAGCCCTCATTAAAGCACCTTTAGTAAAATAGAAGACTCCACTGTCCCTTTCTAATGAGGCAACTTTAGACCCTATTTTCCAATAGCAGGTCAAAAGAAGTCTTTCTTTTTTCTCTCCTCTTAAATGTATGGATGGCAGGTAATTAATTTGAGACCTATTTAATTCCAGGACTGAGATCTACCCTAAAGAGCATTCTTTGTTCTTTGAAAGACTCCCTTTCACTGAGGACATCACCTTGGTAAGTACCAACCCACCTCTCAGAAATACTTTGGTGACTTACAAATCATCCCTGTTGCCAACTCAGGAGCAGTAGGCTGAACACCAAGATCGTAGTTATGTCCAAATACACTTAAATAATGTTTATATGTAGGGAGGTAGGGCATTATGGTCAGTTAAATACATAGGATGACAGACAAACCGATGTGTTCCAACCCAGCCTTGGGGTTTGGGAGATAGTACCTTACGGGGCACCATGTACAAAAGAGGAAGGCACTCCACTCCACTGAGTATGGAACAGTGCTGTGGTCTCTCTCTCTCTCTCTCTTTCTCTAGTTTCTCTCTTTCTTAAATGAAAAGTGATAAAAATCAAGTTAGGAGTGATAGAATCAAGTATATGAGAGATATGAGAGACCCTTTAACCACCTCTCAAAAAAAGAAAGAAAGAAAGAAACCACACCTCAGTATCAGTGCCATACACCTGTTGGCTGTGGAGAATTTGCCCAATTTCTTAGATTCCATTACCTCATTTATACAAATTATCATATAAAGGCTATGCTGAGAGTGAAGGACATGATGCTTATTAAACATATTACCATTATTGCTGGGTGTCTGTATTTTTATCCCCCCAGATTATGACTACTTGTCAGTCATATCTTTTTGCTCATGTGTACCTATAGTGTCTATCATTTCTGGTTCCTGGGGCTTCCTAGTCTGTGCCTTTAAATACATATGTATTGTTGCTCAAAATGTTGAACTGTGATTTTCTTTCTTTTATTACTTTTTATTATTATTTATTATTGAATAGAGGCAGAGAAATTGAGAGGAAAGGGGGAAAAGGAGAAGAGAGACAGAGATATGTCTACAGTCCTGCTTTACCACTCATGAAGTTTTCCCTCATATCTTCACTTTCATGAAGTCCTCTCATATCCATGCAGGTGGATATGAGAGGACTGAACCTGGGTCCTTGTGCACTATAAACTGTGTGCTTAATCTGGTGTGCCACTGCCTGCCCCGCTCCCTGTAGTTTTCTACTGTACTCACAACATGCAAAGAACTTTCACAATAATCATCTCCTTTGATCTTCCAGCTACACAATTCCACATGGAAAGAATGTGAAAAAAGATTAGTCCATAATGTAGGAAGGATGTGGGTAGGAATCCCCTGAAAGTATTTTGACAACAGGTTAGATGCATTTCCCCATACCTCCTGGATGATCACAACATCACATCTTTCTTACAGTTTCACAAACTTGTTGTTTTTCATTATGTGTTAAATAAGGCAGTTGATCTAGTTGCTCATTCTATGTTTTGTCCACTTCTGACAATATATAAACTCACACAAGTTCAAATGGGCAGAGATCTTATAAGGCTATAAACAAAGCTCTCTTTAAGTCAGATTGTTGAGGGGAAATTCATGACACAGAGGGTTTTGGAGAGTACATTTTGTTTTAGGTTTCTTCACATGGAACAGAGATTCAGTTGGTGAGGGGCAGGAGTTTACTCCATTGGGTCAATAAAAAGTGGGCCCTGGTGTGATGTAATAAAAAACACAGATAGATATCAACAGTCTTCAAGGATACTCATTGATACTATGTTTTAGTTTTTTAAAAAATGTTACTTTTGCTCTATGTCAGGGTACCTGGTCTATATCTACATTTGGGGACTTTATTGGGAGTGGACCACCTGGAATGGAATTAGAGAATACTATGAAAGGAAAGGTCTCACCCGAGTGATGAAGCTGAAGGGTTGTCATTTCACTCCTGAAGTTTCTGGACACAGTCTGAAGTGAAGCATGCTGGGTGGCACTCGTTGCTTTGATTAGGTTGTGATTGGCGGGTGCAATATTATTTGATAAGAATTGAGAGAAACATACAGGAAAGTGGGACCCACCCTAAGGTTCCAGAACTGGGAGAAATATAGCTCATAGTGGGAATGTGAGGTTCCTGCTCTCTTAGGATTCAAGAAGACAATGGATAGTTATTGTTATCATCACATTATTTGGTATGTTCACACGTGTCCATATGTACACACTGCCCATAAACCAGGGAAAAATATATACCTGAAAGCATAAGTACACAAGACAATTCAGAGAGTACACCCCAACATTTCATGTTCACTATTACAGCCTTTAGGTCCATGATTGTTCAACAATTTGTTTGGCTTTGTATGTTTACTCTCTTTTCAGCCACCAGGTTCCAGATGCCAGCATGATATCAACCAGAATTCCCTGGACTGAGGACCCCACCAATGTGTCCTGGAGCTCTGCTTCCCCAAAGCCCCACCCTACTGGGGAAAGAGAGAGGCAGACTGGGAGTATGGATCAACCAGTCCACACCATGTTCAGCGGGGAAGCAGTTACAGAAGCCAGACCTTCCACCTTCTGCAACCCACAATGACCCTGGGTCCATGCTCCCAGAGGGATAGAGAATGGGAAAGCTATCAGGGGAGGAGATGGGATATGGAGACCAGGTGGTGGGAATTGTGTGGAGTTGTACCCCTCCTATCCTATGGTTTTGTTAATGTCTCCTTTCTTAAATAAATAAGTTTTTAAAAACTGGAAAAATAAAAGAATACCAGTCATAACCTGCATTAATGGTTTCTATACAAAGATTTTAGGTCTTGCAAAGGTAAAATTAAAAATAAAATTTTAAGTAAATAAATGATGAAGTATAAAAAAATATTTTACTTGTGGCAACTGCATTTCCACATATGAGTGAAACCATCTGGTATTTGTCTTCTCTTTACTTATTACACTAAGCATAGTCACCTCCAGTTCCATCCATTTTGTCCCAAAGGACACCATAATATATATATATATATATTTAGTACAGAGTAGTATTCCACGGAATATATATTCCATAACGTCTTTAGCCAGTCATCTGTTGATGGGCATTTAGGCTGCTTCTACTCTTTTGCCTATTATGAATAATGCAGCTGTGAACATAAAGGTACATATGTATGTCCCTTTTAATTAGTGCTTGAGTGTCTACTGGATAAATGCCCATGACTGATATTGCTGGGTCATAAGTTAATTCTATTTTTATTTCTTTAAGGACTTTCCATGCTGTCTTCCAAAGAGGCTGCACCTGTTTGTTGATGCTACTCTTTACAGTTATATTGACACCAAATGCTTTTGTCTCTGTTCATGCTCTACCCAGTTTGAGTCTCCTGTGTTTTTAACTGTCATCTGCTATGTAGGACATTGCATTCCTGGACATTTAGCTCTTTTGGCTAAACCCCATCTCCTCACCAGTTCTTGACCTCTGACTCTCCAGAAACGGAAAAGTCTTAAAAATGTATTCAGTAACTTGGGAAACTCTAAGAGTTAGTCTCTACTTTCTTAACCTCTGGAAACTCAGTTGATAGGACTCTGAATCTGAAACTTACTTCCTAGATTTCCTTTTACTGATTCAATCATGTAAGCCTAGAGTCTTTGTATAAGAATATCCTAAGCAATCATCCTTATGCTGGGCTGTGACTAGCACCAAATTTGATTGCTACAGAGGCATAAATTTTCAAAAAAGTATTATTGAGTTAATAGTGAATTGCAAAATTATAGAATAATAGAAGTATACTTCCACACTATTCCCACCAACAGAGTTTTGTATCCCCATCCCCCTCCAGAAGAAAATGCAATAGTTTTCCCAATATCACAGATATGGATTGACTAGATCTATATCTGTCTGTCTATATCTACCTGTCTACCTATTATCTATCTATTTATATATCTAAAGATAATCATCATCTACCTATACTTTTTGCCCATTTTTTTCCACCATCATGCTTTCATTTCCTTTCCAAGTTTCATCTACACCTATTACTGCTTCCAACTGTCCTTTGCTGTAAAAGTTTTCTGATCTTAGACTTCCTGATACTTGTTTTTGGAAAACTTACTGATTGTTGCCTTTGAAACCATGTTTGCAAAATAGATGTTTACCTTGTTATCTGTCCACAAGTTATATTCTTTTGTCTAATATAAACTATGAGGCCTGTATTTCAGGCTCTGTCCCATTATGACAAAATCTTGCTCTAAGGCAAAATCTAGATATTTCAGAGACTCCTGTCCACAGGCATTAAGTACAGGGTTGGATTGCTACTGTGATCACTCATAAATCTGAATGTCTGGCTACTTCCCTAAAGGTCTCGAGATTGTGCATGAGATAACTGGAACAAACTCAGTATCTTAGGGGCCAGACAGTGGTGTACATAGTTGTACACATGTTAAAATATGTAAGGATGTGGGTTTAAGCCCCCAGTCCCCACTTGCAGAGAGAAAGCTTCACAGTTGGTATAACAGGTATACAGGTGTCTCTCTGTCTCTAGTCCTTTCAATCTCCCCCTTACCTCTTGATATATGACTATATCTATCGTACAAATTGTGGTACTATGTGTAAGCTTGGTAGAGCTTAAGGGAGCTCTCCCATCCTTGGATGGAGGTCTGGAAAGACACCCTGCTTCTTAGTCTCTCTCATCATAGAGGTGAACCAAGAGGGAAAAAGTCTCCCAGACTCTCCCCCTTTACACTGTCTGAACTGGAAGACGCTTTGAAGAGGGTCAAACCAGGAATGGCTGCTGGCTATGATAACATCACCCCAGAACTCATTCTTAACTTGGGCCCCGCGGCAAAGAAGTGGCTCACTACATTCCTGTCCCACATCTTGGAATCCAAATGGTTTGGTGGAAGACCCAAAGAGGTAAAGTGCTGATATTAATGTGTAAATAACAGGAAAGTGAATTGAGTCACCACAATCTAACCTGACGGGAGAAAAAAAAAAAAAAAGCATCAGTGCCTGAAAGAGAAATTAGAACTAGATAGAACAAAGTCTGGTTGTAATTTTATATACCTTCCCCACTTCACCCCAAAATTTGCCTCAGAAAGGTATTTTAGGGAAGGGAAGACAGCTCAACTTATTCGTGTACAGAATTTGCCTGACAGAAGTCTCAAAGGTTTCTAGTTCATTACCCAATACCACCTTACTCCAGATCTGTCACCTCTATTTCCATAGTGCATACAAACATGTACATATTAACACATGCATATGCATGTACATAAATATTTTTAAAGAGAAATGTGGTTTATGGGCCTGGCTATGGCATACTTGGTTGAGTGCACAAGTTACCATGGACTAAGTCCTAGGTTCAAACCCTCATGCCAACTGCAGGAAGAGATAGTCCCACTAGTGTGTTTCTGCTTTATTCTTCATTGCAGTTGGGTTTATTTCATCAAAGATTTCCTTGAGGTTTAGGTGGGAAAATATTCCACCAATGTTTTCCTCTAAGTATTTTATTTTTCTAGTCTAACATCCAGGTCCTTCATCCATTTGGAGTTAATTTTTGTTTCTAGTGAGATAAGGTGGTTCAGTTTCATTCTTCTGCATGTTTCAACCCAGATTTCCCAGCACCATTGAAGAGAGCCTTTTTCCTCCACTGAATACTTTGAGCCCCATTATCAAAGATTAGATGTCCATAGGTGTGGGGGTTTAGTTCTGGGCTTTCAATTCTGTTCCCGTGGTCTTTGTGTCAATTTTTGTTCCAGTACCAGGCTGTTTTGTTGATAATGGCCTTATAATATAGTTTGAGATCTGGGAGTGTGATGCCTTCATTTCTGTTTCTTTTCTTCAAGATAGTTTTGGCAATTCTAGGTGTTTTCTGGTTCTAGATAAATGACTGTAGTTTTTGTTCTATTCTCTTAATTGGTGGAACTTTGATTTGTATCACATTAAATTTATATATAGCACTGGGGAGAATATTCATTTTGATGATATTTATTCTTCCAATCCATGAGCATGGTATGTCTTTCCATTTCTTAGTATCAGTTTCTATTTCCTTAAATAGTGACTCACAGTCTTCCATATACAAGTCTTTCACTTCTTTAGTCAGCTTTATTCCTAGATATCTTATTGATTTTGCTGCAACAGTGAATGAGAATGATTTCTGGATATCTTCTTCTTCAGATTTAGTGTTTGCATAGAGAAATGCCACAATTTTTTTTTAATTTTATTTTTTATTTAAGTAAGGATTATTTAACAAAACCATAGGGTAGGAGGGGTACAATTCCACACAATTCCTACCACCCAATCTCCATTTCCCACCCTCTCCCCACATTCACTTCAGAGGAGATCCAAAAGGCTAACAAACATATGAAAAACTGCTCTAGGTCACTGACTGTCAGAGAAATGCAAATTAAGACAACACTTCTTCTTCTAGCGTTTGCCAAGACAACACTAAGATACCACCTCACTCCTGTAAGAATGGCATACATCAAAAAGGATAGCAGCAACAAATGCTGGAAAGGATGTGGGGACAGAGGAACCCTTTTACATTGCTGGTGGGAATGTAAATTGGTACAGCCTCTGTGGAGAGCAGTCTAGAAAACTCTCAAAAGGCTAGACATGGACCTTCCATATGATCCAGTAATTCTTCTCCTGGGGTTATACCCCAAGGACTCCATAACACCCAACCAAAAAGAGGTGTGTACTCCTATGTTCATAGCCACACATTTTTTTACATTGATTTTGTAGAATGACACCTTGCTATATTGCCTGATAACTTCCAGTAGTTTTCTGCTGGATTCTTTAGGTTTATGCATGTATATTATCCTATCATCTGCAAATAGTGAGAACTTGAGTTATTCCCTTACAATCTGTATTCCTTTGATTTTATTCTCTTGCTATGGCAAGAACTTCCAATACTATGTTGAAAAGTAATGGTGACAGTGGACAGCCCTGTCTAGTCCCCGATCTGAGGGGGAATGCTTTCAGCTTCTGTCCATTGAGTATGATGTTGGCTGTAGCTTTGCTATATATGGACTCCACTATCTTGAGTTATTTCCCACCTATTCCCATTTTTTGTAGTGTTTTGAGCATGAATGGGTGTTGGATTTTGTCAAAGGCTTTCTCTGCATCTATTGAGATAATCATGTGGTTTTTGGTTTTGCTTTTTTGATGTGGTGATTGACATTGATTGACTTAAGTATGTTAAACCAGCCTTGCATTCCTGGAATAAATACCACTTAGTTGTGATGAACAATCTTTTTGATATACTGCTGTATCTGGTTTGCCAGAATCTTGTTTAATATTTTGGCATCTATGTTCATCAGAGATATTGGTTTGTAGTTTTCCTTCTTTTTTTGTTGTGTCTCTATGTGCTTTTGGTATCAGGGTGATGTTGGCTTCATAGAAGGTGGAATGGAGTATTCCTGTTTCTTCACTCTTGTGGAAGAGCTTCAGAAGTATAGGTATTAACTACTTCCTTAAAGTTTTGTAGAATTTGTGAATCCATCTGGTCCAGGACTTCTGTTGTTGGGGAGATTCTTAATAACTGATTATTTGTCTGTGTTCTTCCTGATTCAGTTTTGGAAAGGTGCATGTATCTAGAAATTCTTCCATTTCTTCCAGACTCTCTAGCTTGGTGGAGTATAGTTCTACATAGAAGTTTTTCATGCTTTTATAGATTACTGTGGTGTCAGTTGTGATATCTCCTCTATCATTTGCAATTCTATTAATCTGAAATTTTTGTTTAGTGAGTCTGGCTAGGGGTTTGTCAATCTTGTTTCATTTTTCAAAGAACCAACATTTGGCTTCATTGATCTTTCGTATGATTCTATTTTCGATGTTGTTTATTTCTGCTCTAATTTTAGTGATTTCTGTCCTTCTGGTTGCTTTAGGGTTCCTTTGTTCCTCTTCCTCTAAGTCCTTGAGGTATGCAGTAAGGTCATTTTTTTGGGTTTTTCTTGTGTTTTAATATGTGACTCTATGGCTATGAGTTTCCCTCTTAGTACTTCTTTAGCTGTGTCCCATATATTTTGATAGCTTGTGTCTTCATATTCATTTTATTTCCTGTATGTTTGAATTTCTTTCTTGAGTGTCTGTCTTACTCAGTGGCTCTTAAGCAGTATGTTGTTTAGTTTCCAAATTATGTGTCCTTCAGTAATTTTCTGTTTGTTGTCAAATGTTAGCTTTACTCCACTGTGGTCTGAGAAGGTACTTGGGATGATATCAATGCTCCTGAATTTGTTGATGCTGTCTTTGTGGCCTAACATGTGGTCTAGAGTTTGTGTTGTGTGGATTTGAAAAGAATGTGTGTTCGAGTTTTGGGGGGTGCAGACCTCTGAAAATGTCCAGGAGGTCTAGTCTGTCCATCTCTTCATATATTTCTCTTGTTTCTTTGTTGATTCTCTGATTTGTTGATCTGTCTAAGTGTCAGAGTGGGGTGTTATAATCTCCCACTATTATTGTATTACTATTGATGTATTTTTGAAGTTCTTTCAGTAGGTGTTTGAGGTATTTAGGTGGTCCCTCATTGGGTGCATGTTAATACTTTTTAAATCTTCTTGGTTGATTTATCCTCTAATCATTATGTAATGGCCTTGCCTATCTTTTATTACTTTATTTAATTTAAAATCTATTGTGTCAGGGATGAGAATGGCTGTTTCTGACTTTTTTTGTGGTCCATTAGCCTGTATGATAGTTTTTCATCCTTTCACTTTAAGTCTGTGTTTGTCTTGTTGGGTCAAGTGGGATTCCTGCAAGCAGCATATGGTTAGGTTGTGTTTACAGATCCATCCTCCCACTCTCTGTGTTTTAATGGGTGAGTTTAAGCCATTGACATTTGTTGATATTATGGATTTAATGTATTGTAGTGCTATTATTCAACAATTTTTTAATTTGCTCTGATATATGCTAAGTATTACAGTGATGTTTTTGTTTATAAGAAGTCTTTTAGAAGCTCTTTCAGGGCAGGTTTGGTGATGATTTCATCCTTTAACTTTTGTTTCTCTGAGAAAGTTTTGATGACTCCATCTATTTTGGATGAAAGTCTAGCAGGATATATTATGCTTGGTCGAAACTCTTTTTCATTCAGGGCTTGATAGATATCTTGCCATTCTCTTCTGGCTTTTAGAGTCTGAGTGGAGAAGTCTGCTTACAGTCTTATGGGTTTTCCCTTGTATGTGACTTTTGTTTTTCTCTTGCAGCCTATAGGATCCTTTCTTTATCCTTAACTTCTTTTCATTATAACTATGATGTTTCTTGGTGTCTTCATGTTTGGGTTGATTCTGTTTGGGACTCTCTGGGCCTCTCAATCTTTATGTCCTTTCTGTTGTTTAGGTCTGGGAAGTTTTCTTTTATTATTTCCTCTAGAATGTTTACTTCCCCTTCCTCTCTTTCTTCCACTGGTAGGCCAATGATATGTTACTTCTTTTGAGATCATCCCATATGTCTCTGTTGTTGTTTTCAGTGTTTATCAATCTCTTTTTGGACTCTTTTTTCTCTTTCTTAGATTTCTGTATCTTATACTTGGTCTGACTAATTCTGTTTTCTGCTTCTGTTAGTCTGCTTTCCCTTCCCTCAGCTTCTTTCTTCAGTTCAATTTATTTGCTTGTTTTGCTAATTGACCTTTTAGTTCAGCTATTCCAGCTTTCAGTTCTCTGATTACCTTGATGTAGCTAGTATTTTCCTTGAGGTTCTCATCTATTGTTTCCCTAATTCTAATAGCCCTTTCCTCCATAGTTGTCTTCATTTCTGCCATTATTGTTTACTATTGCTTGAATATTTTTGTTATTTGGTTACTTCTGACTGATTTGGAGTTTCTTCTGGGATCCTGTCTTGATTCATCGTGGTTGCAGTTTTATTTGCTCTTGATCTAACCATTTTTTTATTTATGTGTTTTTTATTTTTCTGTTCTGTCGTTCTTCGGCTATGTGTTTTGAGTACAAGCCACACTATGCTAAACATCTTTATGACAAATGCAGTCACCAACCTCAGTAGCTGAATCAAGGATTGATGCAGTTTAACCAATACCAGTTAGCCAAATAACACCTCAGGTCCAAGAAAAAATATCAACCAAATCTAAATGAATGAGAAAGATAAAGGAAAAAAGAGAAAGCAAGAATAGACAGTTATGCAAATCTATTGTCTACTGTATATTCTAGAGATAACAAGAGGAGAAAGGGAAGTAGAGAAGAGAGATACACATAGAGTCCACCTTGAGTCAGACTTCTTCTGAATTAACAAGTATCAGTTAATTCAGAAAGCAGAAGAAGGAGGAGGGAAGAAAAGAAGATAAGAACAAAAAATAAATAAATAAAAAGAGCAGTGAAATGAAAGGTTTTTTTTTTTTTTTAATTAGCTAGGAAGAGAAAAAAAAGGGAGAGTGGATGGAAGAGGTAGAATGAGACAAGTTCCTCTCACAATGGACAGGACAGCCAGTCACCTTGCAATGGAAAAAAAACAATAACAGTTAATTTTGGTCAACCTGAAGAAGGAGGGGGGAGAGGGACACACGTATATGTAATAGTAATAATAAATAAAATAGAGTAAAAAACTCTAACAGTCAGTCTGCAGCTTAGCAAACTCAAGATTAGCTCAGGCAGCCTGAGCGAAGACCACCAATTGTAGAAAAAAAACCTCCAGGTAGTCTTTCCCAGGCAGGAGAGTGGCTGTGATTGGTCAGATATTTTGTTAGTCAACTATAGATCCTTCCACTTAGAAAAAAGAGAGAGAGAGAAGGAAATCAAATAGGAAAAGAAGTGGAATTATCACCCTGTTCTGCCAGGAATCTTGGTAAAGAAAAAAGCTCAGTGGGGAGACTGCTAGTAGCAGCTCTCCAGCCCCTGGGGTCTGGTTTTATGGTTGGGGGGAGGGGTGCACTTTCTGAAAAATCAGAAGATTTCCTTTCTTTTTCCTCTGTTTTCTAACCCAAGATTAAGGTATAGCCACCTACTTGGTGTCACACTTAGGACCTCTTTTTCACCAACCTGCTGACAGTGTGATAGCCTAGCTATCAGGCCAATGTTGTCAGAGCTCACACCAGCAGCTGCATCCAAGTTGCCATGTATAAAACAGACTATAAAAGTCTATTTTATTAACTATACTTGAAAATTAAAAAAAAATAAAGACAGCTTACAGTAACATTAAAAGTATGAAATATATAAGATTAATTCTGACCAAAGTTCTTTAAGAACTTTACAATAAAACTTGTAAACCATTTCTGCAAAAAATGAAAGACAAATAAATTTAAAGATCATGGATTAAGAGATTGAGTACTGTTATTATGTCAGTTATCTGATATATAGATACAACTCAATAAAAATATCAGGAATATTTTAGCAAAAAAAATAATAAGGCAACCTGATATGGAAATGCAAAGATCTGTTATAATTGAAACATCTTTGAAAAAGATCAAAGTTGGAGATCTCACACTACTTGACTTCAAAACAGTTTTCAAATGATAATAATTGGGAGTGAAGCATTGTAACAAAATAATTAATGAAATATAACAGAATTGACAAATGCATGCCTATGCATATACTGGCATTCAATTTACTTTTAACTATTTCTGAGAATCTTTACAAAAATTATTAAATGACTTTAATATTTATTTGCAATAGAATGAACTTTGATTCATAGTTCTCACCACATGTAAAAATAAGATAGTTGGAGGCTTTGTTGGGTGCACATAGTATCATACACAAGGATCCAGATTCAAGCCCTTGGTTCCCACCTGAAAAGGTACAACTTTAGGAGTGGAGAAACCAAATTCCCTCACCCTCTTCCTCTCTCCTTCCCTCTCCCTCTCTCTCTCTTTCTCCCTAGGGACAACTAACTTCAGGAGTGGAGAAACAGTATGGTAGAATTCCCTCCCCCTTCCATTCCACCTCCTTACCCCCCCCCTCTCTCCTTCTCTCTCTCCCCTTTTCCCTCTCCGATCTTTCACTTTTTCCCCTCTCCATCTCAGTTTATCTTTGTCTCTATCCAATAAATAATAAATATTTTAAAATAAGGTTTTTAAAATAATACATGATAATAATTGAGGTGCAGACTAGGACATCTAGAAAAAATAGAAAATCTTAGTAACATGGATTAGACAAAAATCTCAGTTTTTGAAAAAAAATTTAAGAAAAAAAATAATGGAAAAAAATGTCAATCAGCTAGCAAATAAGCACATGTTCTGTGTCAAAAGTCATTATGGAAAAGCATATTAAATCTTAATAAAATGCCATTATACACTTAACAAGTATGTCTAAAATTAAGAGTAACCATATAAAATACTGATAAATTTATAGAGAAAGTGAAATGCTCATATACTACTGATAAGAATATAATACAATGTGACCAATTTGGGGAAAAAAAAGTTGGACGTTTCTTGCAAAGTTAAATGTGCAAATTGAATATGAGCTATCTTCTCCAATCCTAGGAAGTTATCCAAGGAAAATAAATGCATGTGCTCATAAAAAGACACATACAAATGTTCAAAGCTGCTCTATTTGTGATAGCTGAATACTCTAAACAAATCTCCACTGTCATACCATTATGTAAAGCAATATGGTCTATTCATGTGGTTGAACTCTGCTCAGTAACAAGAAAAAATGATCTATCAATACATGCTATAGAGGGGTTTAGAATAAACATCCTGATAAAAAAGATACTATACATAATTTATGATTTCATTGTTCATTTATTATAAAACTGTCATAATTGCAAAATGATCACTAATTATACAAATCAAATAAATTACCTATAGATTGGATCAAGGAAAGTGGGATTAGGTAGAGGAGTGGAATAGAAAGAAAGGATTACAGAGACAAACAATGTGGCTAATACACAGGTAGGAAAACCTTAGCCAGATGCCAGGACCATGAGATCCAAAGTTCTCAGGGTTAAGAGAAAATAACTTCAGTCACTTCATAGTTTATCTCAGGAGTCCGGAGGGATAGCACCTATACCCCTGGAGATGGGAGAATGTCAGGTGTGCCAGTGATCAGAAAGACAGTTGTCAAAGGAAAAATCACTTTAAAGGTGTAGGAGACATCAAGAATGTGTTAAACCTTGATTACAATAGTCACTGTATGAATGTCATTAGTCAGGTGCAATTTTCTGATGCCTCAAGAAATATTCAGGTCACTCTATTGTGCACAAACCCAGTGCCCTTCAGGGAAGTAGCCAGAGGTTGGAGTTACAGATATGCATTTTGCATAATCTCAAGGCCTGTGGGTAGCTATTCTAACTCTCTGACACTCTTCAGACTTCTGCCTCAAAGGGGAAGGAATTGTGACAAAATGGAAAGCCTTAAGACTTATATACTGGGCACTGGTTAGCAACCAAGCAGGCATGTTTAATAAACATGGAGGCTTTAGATAAAGTCAGTAGAATTTCTACTAAAACAAATATCAAGGAATCTGGGAGTGGGGCAAGATAGCATAATGGTTTAATGGTTATGCAAAGAGACTCTCATGCCTGAAGCTGCAAAATCCCAGGCTCAATCCCTGGAACCACTATAAAGCAAAGCTGAGCAGTGCTCTGGTAGATAAAAAGAAAGACGGGAAGAAAGGAAGATAGAAAGAAAGAGAGAGAGAGAGAAAGAAAGAAAGAAAGAAAGAAAGAAAGAAAGAAAAAAAAAAAGAGAGAAAATGACCTGGCATTAGAAAACTTCTACAACAAAGAAATCTTGTTATTAGAGTGATAGTTGTATTCATTATCCAGGTTTTTCATAATAGCTTTACACCATTATTTTTCAAAAGGTATTTTATGTTCCAATCCTCCTTTCTTCTTCATCACCAAGCTTACCACTACAGAATTAATTTTTAGATAGAAGAAGAAAGAGAAAGGCTTCAACACTTCACTGCTTGTGAAGCTTCTGTTGAGGGGGATAGGGCACCACCTAGAAATGAGAGTGGTTACAGGTGTGACTGGAGTGCTGGGGGAGAAGGTGCCACCACCCAGAGATGGAAGTGGTTGCAGGTGTGGCTTGGGAGGTATAGGCGGGGTTTTGAATTGACAAACCAGAACATGATCTCTTTTTGGCTGGAACTGTAATCACCATGTAAATCAGTCAATCTCAAATTTTTTTCTCTTCACTCTTAACTTTCTAAATTTCTCTCATGCTTTGCTTTTTATTTTAAATCAAAGTTTAATTTACCTGGATAATCATGCTTTTCCATCAATTCATTGTTGAAAAATGCAAGAGGAACTTTGGGAATGGGGGAAGCAAGCCTTTCTGTCTGCCCTTGTTTCCCTATAACACTTCTCCCTTGCAGGAGCTCCACTGTGGTGATTAGAACTCAAACCTGGGTCCTCATGCGAGGTAAAGTGTGCACTCTACTGAGTGAGCTCATTAAATTCTTAATTCCAGGCTCATTAAATTCTTAATTCTAGGTAACACCACACTAAGTTTTGTTTCACATATAAATCATCAAGCTACGTATAGACCATCAAAGCTCACACTTACCAGTTTCAAAACTCCTTGGATTCAGTAGTTGATATATTTTGATATGGAAAAAAATGTTTGGCATTTGGCCCTTGTTGCAGAGGTGTTGGGTGCAGGAATGCAGGGGAGTGGTGAGAAGAGATGCTGAGAGTGGGAGAGAGATGCAGCAGAAGTTCAAGGCTCATGACAGCAAGGGGAAGAGCAGCAACCAAGCAGAGATTCCTCTTATGACTCCAATGTCAGCCACTTAGACACTAAATATTCCTTTTTCTAGTTGCCTCCTGCCTTCTGAAACCAATTTAAAAAATGTATTAATTTATTCAGGAGAAATGATAGGAGAGAGAGAAAGAACCAGATATCACTCTGGTACATGTGCTGCAGGGGATTGAACTTGGGACTCATGCTTAAGAGTCCAAAGCCTTATCCACTGGACCACTGGAACCAGTCTATAATGAATACTGAGGTACCACTGTATTCATGTTGTTCAGTTCAATACTAAAAGTTTAATCCTATCTTTTACCATATAATTATCTACTCTTTACATGTGTAGTTTATGTATAATTTACATCTGTAGTTACAAGTACATTTATAACTTACAGGAGTTGTTTTTATATATCAAGTGCCTTGACCAGGTTGTGAGAGGATATCTAAAGCTCCAGAAAATTTCCATGTAGCTAAATCAATTTATTTTTTCCAAATTATAATATTCTGATACTGTACTCCCTCTAATAGGGTACTAGGATTTTAAGGAAAATATCTAAGAAGAAATATGGTATATCCAACCAACAAATTTTAAGCTATTTAACCTAGCTATTTCCAAAATGGAGACTTCAAAACTTCATCTGCAATATTCCAGCCTTCAGGTTCATGATTAATCAACAATTTGTATGGCTTTATATGTTAACTCTTTTTCAGCCACCAAGTTCTAGATGTCACCATGATGCAAACAGAACTTTTCTAGACAGATGACCCCACCAATGTGTCCTGGAGCACTGCTTCCTTGAAGCCTTGCCCCACTAGGAAAAGAGAGAGACAGGCTGGAAGTATGGATCAACCTCTCAAAGCCCATTTTCAGGGGAGAAGCAATTTCAGAAGCCAGACCTTCCACGTTCTGCACCCCATGGTGACCCTGGGTCCTTACTCTCATGCAGTTAAAGAACAGGAAAGCTATCAGGATGGGATACAGAACTCTGGTAGTTGGAATTGTATCCCTCTTGCCCTATGGTCTTGTCAGTGTTTCCATTTTATAAATAACTAATTTTTAAAAAAATAATTAAAAGCATCATAGAAAACCTATGCTACCCTGCTGACTAGACATAAGATTAAGAAAATGGCACTTATTTGAATGTCCATACAATAAGAAATAGATTTATTTATCCCTTCCTATTCCTGATTCTGTCTCTTATCAGGAGATGGTGGATTTATTAAAAAAAAAAAAAAAAGAAGAAGAAGGAAAAAAGAAAGAAAATAAGTTCTGAAAGCAAAAACACATTAAGCTTAAAGTGTACAAGGATGAGCAATTGGATTGAAACAAGGAGTTGAAGTGAAAGTTTTCCACTAAATAATGACATTGTAAACACTTTCCCCATTGTTCCAGATTATATATCAAGCAAGCAGACTTACATCTTAGATAAGTGAAAAGGGAAGTCTTCCCTAAGAAAAAAAATGAACGATCAAAAATGATGAAATATTTGGAAATTTCACATGATAAACTAGTCACTATTAAGCTTCCTTACATGTGATGTCCACTAAAGATACATCCACCAACCATTTTCTGGTTTCCATCTAAAAATAGTAATGCATGAACACAAAAAAAGAAAAAAAATCACCAGATATTTGAAATTTTTCATCACGTTAGAGACACCAAAACAAACTAGTAAAATTAAAGAGGATGCAAGAAGTAGAACAGTCCTTTAGTTCACATTAATGTAAGAAGAACAAGATATAATAAGTAAGAATAGAGGAATAAAAAGAGTTTTTTGAATTTAAAATTATAACTTTTTTCCCATTAAGGCTATCTCTGGGGCTCAGTGCTTGCATAGCAACTCCACCATATTTGGAAGCCATTTCCTCTTTTTATTAACAAAAATATAGGATAGAGAATATATAAAGAAAAATATAGGGGAAAGAGATGAGAGAAATAGTCATCTGCAGCACTGCTCCACAGTTTATGAAGCTTCCTCTCACAGGTGGGTTAGGGGCTTAAGCCTGAGCCCTTGTGCATAATAACATGTATGTTTTACTGCATGTACTGCCAGGCCCCCTAACTGTTGTCTTGAATTGGATACCCTTGAAGCAGAAACAAATATGGCAAGTTTTGTTCAAGTGGTAGATAAAATAAGAAATTTTGGAAGAGGAAAGGATGTAGGATTGAACAGATTAAAAATTTCATGAAAGAACCTGGTCTAAACTGGAGAATTCCTTCAGTCTGGTCCCATGGTGAAAATTACACATTTCATCATTGTGTTGATCCCACTTTAAAGTAAGTTCCCCTTTCTCAATCAGTTATTGTCTGAGTTCTAAGCCTGGAGGCAAAAAATGTATACCCCACAGGAAACGCAGCTCTAGAACGACCAGGACATTTCTGTAGAAGATAACATGGTATGAAATATCAACTCTGTCCCTGAGAAATTAGAAAATAGCAACACTGGCAGATGTGGAATTTTCTACCTGAAGTATGAATATGGGATGATCCCACTCATAGACATTTCTGTTCTTGAAAAATACGAACAGAAGGGGAAACAAATCAGAACTTGGACTGGAGTTGGTATATTTCAGCAAAGTAAAGGACTCTGGGGTGGGGGGGGAGTGTTCAGATCCTGAATGTGATGGTGAAGGAGATGGGTTGGTGGTTAGATTGTTATATGGAAAACTGAGAAATGTTACACATGTACAACATGTTGTATTTTAGTGTCACTGTGAACCATTAATCCCTCAGTAAAGAAAAAAATATATATGCCTGAATTAAATCTTACTGTTTCCCCACACAGATTACCCAATATTATCCATTTTTCTATAAGCACTGACTAATTTTTTTTTTTTTTGCCCAAATTAATTATACAAATCGTAAGATTTTGAAATGACCTAAGTTATTTTGGCTATTTTGAGTTTAGCTTTGAAAAGCTTAAACAAATAAGCTTTTCTTGAAAAAATTTCAAACAAATGTAAACTAACTCTTGAAATTATGGAGGGATGGATGGAATTTTCCAGGCCGGGGACTTTCTTGGATATGCTTCCTCATTCCCTTTGAACAAAGGCCATAAATTATGGCTAACTAAAAACCACCACAAACATGCTGATTTTGCTACACTGTCCCCTTTCCCCCCTGCCCTGAGGTGCTCAAGATTTACTTTTAGATCAGACCTGATAAGGTAACTTCCCAGTGAAGGTCAAATCAAATATTTAGCCCTGTATTGCTAATAGCTGGCATCAGTCTCTTTTCATATATATATATATATATATATATATATATATATATATATTGAAAATATATATATATATTGAAAAGTTTTAGTGTAGTAGTTATTGTTGTTGTTACTGATGTGTCATTGTTGGACAGGATAGAGAGGAATGGAGAGAGGAGGGGAAGACAGAGAGGGGGAGAGAAAGATAGACACCTGCAGACCTGCTTCACCTCCTGTAAGGCAACTCCCTTGCAGGTGGGGAGCCAGGGGCTCAAATGGGATCCTTATGCTGGCCTTTGCGCTTTGTACCACCTGCACTTAACCCAATGCACTACTGCCCAAATTCCCTATTTTGTATTTTAAATTATGTAATTGATAAAGTTTCATTCAAACTTTCCAACTTCACTATATTAATAGGAATTCCAAAAAAAAAAGTAATGAGAGTGAAATTATCAAAGAAATAATATAAGCAAAATTTGCAAAGTGGAAGGTGTATAATTTCAGATTGTTCAGTGGAATGATTGAAAAAAGTAAAAGATCCACCTAAAGGCACATTATGAAACCTTATATGCTCAGAAATCAAAATAATTCTGTCAGTACTTGGAGACAGAAATCCAGTGTTATTCCATAGGGTCTTGGGGGCTATTTTACTTTCTCAAACCATTGATACAAGTCATAATAGCTATAAGACTATATATATATATATATATATATATATATATATATATATATATATATATTCACAAGCAAATTTGCACTCTATAAAATTGCTCTCAGAAATAATAGCAGTTGTGGGGACAGGCCCACTGTCTGGGAAATCCAGGCTATTATCTCCATGAGAGTCTGAGAGGGTCGACCCTGAGCCCCCTCCTCATATGTAGGCAGGTCCCCACTCGACCCCATGACCTTAAGATGGATGGAATTTTCCAGGCAGGGGACTTTCTTGGATATGCTTCCTCATTCCCTTTGAACAAAGGCCATAAGTTATGGTTAACTAAAACCCACTGCAAGCATGCTGGTTTTGCTTAACTGTCCCCCGTCCCCCTGCCCTGAGGTACTCAAGATTTACTTTTAGACTAGACCTTATAAGGTAACTTCCCAGGGAAGGTCAAATCAAAGACAGCCCTGTATTGTGTATGGTTTAATGGTTAGTAAATTACCTCTTCTTTTCCCTAACCACTTGGGTATATGCACCTGCTTGTACCCCCAAATAAACAAGATGTCTCCCCGAAGCTCTCCCAGAGGTTGTGCTTTATCTCTGCATGCTCGCCCTTATCAGCAATGTCCGCAGGACCCTCAGGAGGGCCAGTCTCTCGCCTCCTCTGTGGCCGTCAGCCGATGAGCAGAGGAGAACTGGCACCCACAAGCAGTCATGATAAAATGTAGGGTTCAGGAAGACTATTCAAACCTTAAGATAATTCAAATATATTAATCCCTAATAAAAGTTAATCACAAAATTACATTACTGAGAGGCAACAGGACAGTAGGCTATAAAATTGAAGTATGTCCAACTAAAGGGCAGATACAAAGTATCTATGAAGTAGTAAGCCAGTTAGAGCTCAATATTAAAATAACAACAGTCTTTATCTCAACTTCAGTATCACTTTGAGGGACTGCTGATTTATAAGATTGCTGATGTTGGGTATGATGGTACCTTTCCACACTCTCCCAAGATGACATCAGTGCCATATCACCCTGCCCCGAACTGTAATCCTATTCCACCAGAGGGTGTTAGGTCACAGCTTCCCCTGAGTGCTTCCCCTTGCCCCATCTGAGTCCCTGGACCTGCTGCAGTAGACTGCAATGCATTGAGGATTCATTCTTTCTCATCTTTTCTCTTCTAAGACTTAATTTATGGATATTTTATCATGGATTTTTTTTATTTTTAATACATCTTCCATTATTCTGATTTGAATATATACTTAGGCTTCTAGAGTAGAATATTTAGAATGTATGTGAGTGGTATCTCTGTGTGTTTTTCAGTGGTTATTAAGAAATAATTTCACCCACCTGCAGGAGGAAAGCTTCACAAAATGGTGAAGTAGGGCTGCAGGTGTCTTTCTGTCTCTCTCCCTCTCTACCACCCCTCTTCTTGATTTGTGGCTGTCTTTATACAATAAATAAATATAATAAAAAATAAAAATAAATAAATAAATAATTCCGTGCAGCTGGTTGACTGCACATGTTCCAGTGCTCAAGGACCCAGATTTGAGCCCTCGGTCCCCACCTGCAAGAGAAAGTTTCATGAGTGGCGAAGCAGTGCTGCAAGTGTCTCTCTGTCTCTCTCCTTCTCTATCACCCACTCCCCTATTAATTTCTGACTGTCTCTAAAATCAATAAATCAATAAATAAATATAATTAAAAATAAAGAAATATATATATATATATAAAGAAATAGTTCCATGGGACTAATCCCTAATAACTTAGATTAGCTAACAGATACCACCTGCTAAGTAGTGACAGTTTTTCTTGATACTTAACGACAGTTAGTTTTAATTTAAGAATTTTAATGAAAATTAATGTTGGAGATAAAATTGGAATAGGACTACATCGTTACCATAATTGGCTTCAAACCTAGCAGTTAAACATTATATGAATTAAAATTTTATGTGTTTTAATTGTACCTTCAGCAAGTGAAGAGTACAGCTTGTCTATTAACTATATAATGAATTATTTAACTTTTGGAATTACTCCCCAGTTTGGTGTATTTTAATTGCCTGGAGGAACAGCAGAGTGATGA
Source organism: Erinaceus europaeus (assembly GCF_950295315.1). Lineage (NCBI taxonomy): Eukaryota > Metazoa > Chordata > Mammalia > Eulipotyphla > Erinaceidae > Erinaceus > Erinaceus europaeus. The sequence goes on from NC_080164.1 coordinate 94,701,928, forward strand.
CTCTAGAGAAATGTAAAGAAAGTATGATAAGAAGAGCATGTCTGTGCTTCTCAGTGAGTGAAAATGGTTCTTTTTAAAAAAAAAAAATTATTTAAGGAAGGAGATATGAACAAAATCATAGGATGGGGGGTACAACTCCACACAATTCCCACCACCCAATCTCCATATCCCATCCCCTCCCCAATAGCTTTCCCATTCTCTATCCCTCTGGGAGCATGAACCCAGGGTCATTGTGGGTTGCAGAAGGTGGGATGTCTGGCTTCTGTAATTTCTTCCCCGCTGAACATGGCATTGGTCGATCCATACTCCCAGTCTGCCTCTCTCTTTCCTTAGTAGTGTGAGTCTCTGGGGAAACAGAGCTCCAGGACACATTGGTGGGGTCTTCAGTCCAGGGAAGCCTGGCCAACATCCTGATGGCATCTGGAATCTGGTGGCTGAAAAGAGAGTTAACATACAAAGCCAAACAAATTGTTGAAGAATCATGTTAAGTGAGCTAAGTCAGAAAGATAAAGATGAGTATGGGATGATCCCACTCATCAACAGAAGTTGAGAAAGAAGATCAGAAAGGGAAACTAAAAGCAGGATATGACTAAATTGAAAATGGTTCTTACAAAAATTCTAAACATGGAGTTGGGCTCAGTGGGTTAAGTGCACATGGCGCAAAGCACAAGGACTGACTCAGGTTGAGTCCCCGGCTCCCCACTTGCAGGGGAGTCACTTCACAAGCGGTGAAGCAGGTCTGCAGGTGTCTGTATTTCTTCCCCCCATCTGTCTTCCCCTCCTCTCTCCATTTCTCTCTGTCCTATCTAACAATGACAACATCAGTAACAATAACAATAAGAAATACAACAACAATGAAAAACAACAAGGGTAACAAAAGGGAAAATTTTTTTTTTTTTAAATTCTAAACATTCCTATTTATCCCTCTGGTAGTATGGACCCAAGGTCATTGTGGGATGCAGAAGGTTGAAGGTTTGTCTTCTGTAATTGCTTCCCTGCTGAACATGGGCATTGACTGGTGGATCCATACTCCCAATCTGCCTCTTTCTTTCTCTAGTAAGGTGGGTCTCTGGGGAAATGGAGCTTCAGGACACATTGGTGGGGTCATCTGTCCAGGAAAGTCTGGTTGGCATCATGCTAGTATCTGGAACCTGGTAGCTGAAAATAGTTAATATACAAAGCCAAACAAATTGTTGAACAATCATGAACCTAAAGGCTGGAATAGTGCAGACGAAGTGTGTGTGTGGGGGGTCCTCCATTTTGTAGATAGCTAGTAGACATATTTTAGTTACATTTCAAAGGTTATTTTTTCCCTCTGAACTTGAAATCTGGTATGAAGGTGAATCCAAAGAATAGGAGAGCAATCAGGGGAGGGGATGGGATATGGAGATCTGATGGTGGGAATTGTGTGGAGTTGTACCCCTCTTATCCTATGGTTTTGTTAATGTCTACTTTTTTAAATAAATAAAAAAAGAAAAGAAAATCTAAACTTGTGATTAATACTAGCCTCAGCAGAGAGACTAACAAGTCTCACTACAAAATAATGCCGAGTTCAAGCTTATAGGCATAAGCTAGTGTATAGAAGAAAAAAGAATATTCATTTATGTAGCGATTCAACACATCTTCTTAGTCCAACATTGACTGAAGTGTCTCAGGAGGTAACTCAGTAGGTAGAAAGCCAGACTTGTAGGCATGAGGTCCCAAGCTTGATCCATAGAATTGGATATGCCAGAGTGACTTTATGAATTTATCTCTTGTGAAGAAGCAATACATTTGTTTCATTAAAAAAAAAAATTCCTGGAGTCAGGCAGTAGCGCAGCGGGTTAAGGGCATGTGGAACAAAGCGCAAGGACCAGCATAAGGATCGGGGTTTGAGCCCCCAGCTCCCTACCTGCAGGGGAGTCACTTCACAGGTGGTGAAGCAGGTCTGCAGGTGTCTATCTTTCTCTCCCCCTCCCTCTTCCCCTCCTCTTTCCATTTCTCTCTGTCCTATCCAACATCGACGACATAAACAACAATACTAACGACTACAATAACACAACAAGGGCAGCAAAAGGGAATAAATAAATATTTTTTAAAATGCCTAGGCATAGTCAAGTTGGTTGCCTAGTCTTCATATTGCCAAAGAATATCACTCTCTGGAGTGTATCTCCATCCTGAGGGTAAGTTGCAACGTGAAGAGGAGAGGGTACATTAACCAGACTCCTTCCCAAACCAAGAGAAGCAAAAGAGAAAACTGGTAATTATTCATTCGTTCAACGTGCCTCACATATACTGAGTATCGCATGTTGAGTCATTGAGCCACCAACTACCTTTACAGGAATGTGAATAATCTGACTTGTTTAAGATAGAGGCCATAGGCAAAATCCATTCTATCTTAAACAAATCCTCACCTCCCATTCTGTTTTACCCAAAGGCCACTGTCTCAGTGCTCCAGAATCATTTTGGAAGGAAAACTGTAAGGGAATTTTGTCTTGTAAGCTGTGACCAGGCATCCTTTATTTTTAAATTCCCAATGTTATTTTTGATGTAATATTCATTTACTGTGCTTGAAAAAGAGACCTTGTAATTCTTAGACAAGCCTGGCAGCTGCAGTTATTATGAAACCACTGTGAATCTCATGCCCACTGTCATTAAAGCATACTGTGAAGTGATTCAGTGACAAATCTTGAAAGAGAAGGGGAAAACATTGGCAGAAATGGAGTGATGAGGGTAAGTGATTTGATGATCCCCAAATTGTTAAACTAGATAATAAGAATACTATAGTCCCCTTGATATATTCAGTTCTCCAGGTCTCCTGCTGGCTGCATTCATTGTATTTGGGATGCATTGGATCGGCCTTCCCGTGGTGCATCCCATGAGTACCCATTCATTGGGGAAACTGACGATCCTTCCTAGCCAACTGAATCCACATGGATCCCAGTCACTTTCAAAGCCAGCAACAAGCAGCTCCTGACAGCTTTCAAGCTGTTGGTCCTGCTCTTCGAGTCCTCCAACTTAATGTTGAGGGGCTGTCCTTTGCCAAACGTGTTCTTATTGGTCAATTGGCGATACAGCACCAGGCAGATGTTATTTGCCTACAAGAAACACATATAGCAGTTGATGAAGCTGCTCGATTCACATCAGTGGATTTGATTTAATATGCTATAATCTCCATCCTAAACATGGCCGAGCCATCTACGCTAAATCGTATCTTGCGGACGTTTACCATACGGGCTCTTTGACCTTCTATGACTCCATTACTATTGGAACTATTCAGCTCGTCAACGTATATAAGCCTCCCAGTGCCTCATGGGATAATGAGGTCCTGCCTAGCCCGAATCACCCAGCCATTTACGTTGGAGACTTTAATAGTCATCACCAAGACTGGGGATATTCCTCCACTCATGCTGATGGCTCTATCTTAGCCGACTGGGCTTCAGCGAATTACCTCTCCCTATTATATGATCCCAAACAGCCAGGCTCTTTTCACAGTGCTAGATGGAATAAAGACTCGTCACCCGACCTGTGCTGGATTAGCACAGTCAATGGCCAAGCCTTTCCCGCTATGAGACAAGTTCTCAAGATCTTCCCGCACAGTAATCACCGCCCAGCTATCATCCACATTGGTCTCCAGCTCCCACTGATTCTGTGCTCGGAGAAACTAAGATGGAACTTTCAGAAAGAAAACTGGTGTCTGTTCAGTGATCTTACCAACAAATCTATCCCTGCAATTCCAATTAACTCTATCCCCTCTGAAGATTCCTACAGGCACTTCTGCCAAGCCATCTTCAAAGCAGCTTCCCAAGCTATTCCTCCTGGGAGACGTGCTAACTATATGCCTTGTCTTGATGCTGAATGCGAGCACCTACTAAAGCAGTATAATCAGTCAGGCGATCCAGATGTGGCCGACCATCTCATTGCCTCCCTGGATGCAGCACGCCAAACCTGCTGGCAAGAACTCACGGAAAGTCTGAACTTCACCCACTCAAGTAGGAAGGCCTGGAAGCTTCTTCATAGTCTGGGTGCCAGTAGCCAACCCCCTCCCGTCTCCCATCCTCCCGTATCTCCAAACTCAGTGGCCAGTCACCTAACTCAAGTTGGAAGTGCTAAGATCGACCCAGTCTGGAAAAGAGAAATTTCCCATGAGTGCTCAGCCCACTTCCTTTTATCTTGTCCATCTCAAAAACTCTCTCCCTTTACACTGTCTGAACTGGAAGATGCTTTGAAGAGGGTTAAACCTGGAACGGCTGCTGGCTATGATAACATCACCCCAGAACTCATTCCTAACCTGGGTCCCGCGGCAAAGAAGTGGCTTGCTGCATTCCTGTCCCATATCTTGGAATCTGAGTCTATGCCCAAAGTTTGGCGTCGAGCAAAGATTATAGCGGTTTTGAAACCAAAGAAAGACCCAACACTGGCCACCAGCTATAGACCAATTTCTCTCCTCTCCGTGTGTTAAAAACTCCTTGAGAGGCTGCTTCTGTCACGTATTTCTTATCTTACAGAGAAATTCCTATCACCCGCCCAAGCTGGTTTCTGCCCAGGAAGATCTACCTGCGAACAAGCCCTGGCCCTCTCAACTTACATTGAAAATGGATTCCAGAAGAATTTAAAGACGGGTGCTGTCTTTGTTGATCTCACAGCAGCCTATGACACGGTCTGGCACCGTGGTCTCCTAGTCAAGATGCCTGTCTCCATGGGTGGCCAACACTATATCGTTTCTTCTCCAAAACAGAAGATTCCGGGTGCATCTGGGTGACAAGTCTAGCAGATGGAGACTTGTCTCAAGTGGCCTCCCCCAGGGCTCTGTTCTGTCTCCTACGCTATTTAATATTTACATCAATGACCTCCCAGAAACTTCTTCAAGGAAGTTCATCTACGCCGATGACATCTGCTGTGCAACTCAGGCATCAAAGTTCGACATCCTTGAGGAAACACTCATGAAAGACATGTCTCTGATATCTGATTACTGTAAAAAATGGTGACTAATCCCTAGCACTGCAAAAATGGTGTCATCTGTTTTCCATTTACACCATGCCTCGGCCTCGCATAAGCTTAATGTGCAGCTTGGAAGTATGAGAATCCGGCATGAAGCCCAGCCAGTCTAACGTGGCATTACTCTCGATCGCACTCTGTCATTTCACAAACATCTCATAAAAACTGCAGCAAAGGTGGGTGCGAGGAATAACATCATTGCAAGACTGGCCAGCTCCTCATGGGGCGTGAGCGCTTCCACACTAAGATCATCATCTCTGGCATTATGCTATTCCACTGCAGAATACTGTGCCCCAGTATGGTACTGTAGTCCCCATGTCCACTTGGTCGATTCCAAATTATATTCCTCCATGAGGATAATTTCTGGAACCATCCGTTCCACCCCGGTTCCATGGCTGCCAGTTCTTAGCAACATCGCCCCACCAGATATTTGTCAGGATGCAGCATCATCTAAATTCATTTCCCACGTCTACGCTCGACCGGACCTACCAATATACGCGGATATCTTCGCCCACCCTGTCCAACGCTTGATGTCTCGTCACCCAATCTGGTCCCCTACGCCTACACTGAACTTCTCTGTTCCAGACTCTTGGAAACAGAGTTGGCAGTCAGCTGAGGTCAAGAACAAACACCTTATCACAGACCCCTGAAAGCGTCAACCCGGCTTTGACCTTGCACGTTATGATTGGGCCCTCCTCAGTCGCTATCCAACAGGCCATGGCCGGTGCACCACTATGTTCCATCGCTGGGGAGCCAGAGACGACCCGAACTGCCCCTGTGGCTACAGACAGACTATTACCCACATAGTCAACGACTGCCACCTCTCCAGATTCAAAGGAGGTCTCGAAACTTTACATCAGGCTCAACCTGACGCTGTTGCCTGGCTACGGAAGAAGGGCAAATGCTGGGAGTCGGGCTGTAGCACAGCGGGTTAAGCGCAGGTAGCGCAAAGCACAAGGACCGGCACAAGGATCCCGGTTCGAACCCCGGCTCCCCACCTGCAGGGGAGTCGCTTCACAGGCGGTGAAGCAGGTCTGCAGGTGTCTATCTTTCTCTCCTCCTCTCTGTCTTCCCGTCCTCTCTCCATTTCTCTCTGTCCTATCCAACAACGACAACAACAATAATAACTACAACAATAAAACAACAAGGGCAACAAAAGGGAATAAATAAATAAAATAAACATTAAAAAAAAAAAAAAAAAGAAGGGCAAATGCTAGAAGAAGAAGAATTGTATTTGCTGGGAACACTGCCTGAATCACATCTACAAGATTTAATACTCCATGGAGTCCTGACTGACACCCTGTTGGTTTCACCTGATAGCCATAGATGAGTATTCAAAAAGGAGAAATGTCATTGAGGCCTGGTGTTCAGGAGGGACACAGACACCTAGAGATGCTCAGTCCGAAAGGGGCTAGGTTGTGCTGAGCACACATGTTACAGTGCACAAGGACCCAGGTTTGAGCCCCTAGTCCCCACCTGCAGGGGGAAAGCTTTCAAGTGGTGAAGTGGGGATGCAGGTGTTTCTCTGTCACTCTCCCTCTCCATTACCCCCTTCCCTCTAGATTTTTGGCTGTTTCTATCCAATAAAGTTTTGTAAGAAAAAAATAAATTTTAAAGAGAGAGAGACTGGTTCCTTTCACATCTTCTAATCTTGCTAGCTGCCTCTTATAACTGGGACAACTGACTAGTGATAAAGAAATTTGGGGTAGCTGTAGAAAAAAAAATAAAGCCTCAGTTAATCAGACTCAAGATTACCTAGTTCAAAGATGTACTTCTGGAAAAATGAATAGCCCTAGTTCATTTTACTCATCCCCTTTTTAGGACTGGGTATATACTGTATATATCTACTGTGCCACTGGATACTTTCTGCATCTCTCTCTCTCTGTCTCTCTCTCTCTCTCTCTCTCTCTCTCTCTCTCTCTCTCTGTGTGTGTGTGTGTGTGTGTGTGTGTGTGTGTGTGTGTATGATTGATTTGACCTTTATATTCTGACATTTCTCTCTCAATTTAGTCTTCTCAAATAGACATGGTCTGTTGTTTCATTTGGATGTTATCTTTTCTATATTTATTTCTTCATTAAAAAGTCACATATCCATCTTCTCCTGGTCACAGTGTTTCTTCCCTTTTTTTCTTTTTCTTTTTTCTTTCCTCCAGGGCTATTGTTTGGGCTTAGGCTTGGTGCTTGCACTAAGAATCTGCTGCTCCTGGAGGCTACTTTTCCCATTTTGTTGCCCTTGTTGTGGTTGTTATTGCGACTGTTGTTGTTGTATAGGATAGAGAGAAATCGAGAGAATAGGGGAAGACAGAGAGGAAGAGAGAAAGATAGACACCTGCAGACCTGCTTCACCACCTGTGAAGCAAGCCCCCTGCAGTTGGGGATCTGAGGGCTCTAACCAGGATCAATATGTGGGTCCTTTCACTCCTGGCCACTTGCCCTTAACCTGCTGTGCTACCACCAGCCCCCTTCTTTCTTTTTTTGCCCCCATTTTCACAGAATTTCAGCAAAGCATATCAATCATTTTTAGTGTCCAGTATTATTTAGAAATATTTAGAACCACTTTCTAGAAACTATTTCGTTTCTTCTGTCCCTCATCTGTTAGTCTTTTCTCTCCAGATAAAGAATCAGCAAACTATAGCCTGTAAATAAAATTCAACATGCCATATTTTTTTAATTAAGTTTTATTGGAACACAGACATAATATCAAATTGTTTATTCTTTATCTGTGAGTACTTACATACTATGGTTAATTTTAATATTTTCATGGATAGATATATTAGAATAAGTTTGTGGACCTGATATTTAGTTAAGATTGTCTTGCAATTTCATTCCATTCTTTTATGATCTGCTATTCTTATTTAGGTAAAGATTATAAGACTGGAAACTCAACCAGAAATAAGACTAGTTGGAGTTGTAAATAACTTCATTTATGAATGACCTCCATTCTCAGAAAACTAAGAATTCTATGGCTAGATATAGGGCACCTGGTTGAATATACATGTTACAATGTACATGGGCCCAGGTTCAAGCCTCCTAATCTGTGTGCGGGTCGGGGGACTTTCAAGAGTGGTGACAGTGCTACAGATGTCTCTCTTTCTCTGTCTCCCCCCTTTCCTCTAAATTCCTCTTTGTACTTATTCAATAAATAAAAAATAAATATAAAAATATGTTTTAAAAGAATCGTTATAATTTTCCAAATGTGATGACATTTATACCTACAATTTATACCTACATTTATCGCTACAAAATACAAATTGTAGCGATTGTTTTTCTATTTATAAAATCTAGATCAAGTGTATCCACTCCCCTGTGGTCTTTCTGTTCAGCTCTGCTTTATGGTAGTGTAGGGGATTAAACCTGAGACTTTGGAGCTTCAGGCTTAAGAATTTCTTTACATAAATGGTGACTTCACCATCTTCAGCCAATCTTGGATTGACCTTGAAAAGATCATGTTACATGAAATAAGTCAGAAATAGAAGGATGAATATGGGATGATCTCTCTCTCAGCCAGAAGTTGAAAATCAAGATCAGGAGAGAAAACACAAGTAGAACCTGAACTGGAATTGGCCTATTGCACCAAAGTAAAAGACTCTAGGGGGCAGGAGGGGCGAGAATACAGGTCCAAGAAGGATGACAGAGGACCTAGTGGGGGTTGTATTGTTATGTGGAAAACTGGGAAATGTTATGCATGTGCAAACTATTGTATTGAATGTAAAACATTAATTCCCAATAAAGAAATTTTTTTAAAAAGAATTTCTTTACATAATCATTATGATATCTATCCCTGCCCCTTCCCTAGTCGTATAACCTTTTCCTCTTATCTCATCATTTTACTGGTTTCTCTTCTTATATCATATGTAAGCCTCTGTCCTGATGATTTATGGTTCAAAAATATTTATCTCAACATTTGAGACCACCATTGTAATTTTTCTTTTCACCTAAAGTGGCTTCCTAATTAATTCTGGAAAATAGATTTTATCTATCTCATTCCATGATTAAATATCTTATTCTAATAAATGGTGGTATCCATGAAAATTTATTATTGAACTAAACCAAATACCAAAGGAGCATGGCATGAACATTTAACTGAAAAGCTATACTTGTGAAGTGATTCTTACTTTTAAAGCTTTAGTACAACTGGACATGAAGATAGCCTGTTGGGAGGAAGTAGCAAATTCTGCTAATAATCGCTGGCTTTAGAAAAATGCTCAAAGACAAAGAACACAAGGACTATCCTTTGGTCTTCAATATTCTGAATGTAACCAGCACACAGATAAACTCTAGATTTGATAAAATACTTCAAAGTATATGGTAATATGGGTGTTATGGAATTACTTTTGTTGCCTTAAAATTCCATATGTTGTATATATAACACTCAGTGCTTCTGAATGTTACTTCTTAGAAGAAATCAAACAATTAACATCTAGAGCCTGAATTTCTAGCTTACTGAACTGTGAGAAAATTAAACAACTTCAGTTGTTTATGTCACTCAGCTGGTGGCATTTTAATATGGTATCTAGAAAACTAATACAGTGGACTTCCAACCAGTATCCTCCCTGGCTTCATACAGGTCTTTCTCTTCCACTCCCTTAGCTCTGAAACATGTTCATTTGTTGTCTCCCAGTCTCGGTCAGGTTGTCTTCATAAGTTGTTGCTGTGGAGTGACTGAGGCACCTTTCCTATCGGTCAAGTCTTTCATTGCTGCTTCTGAGTTACTTTTACCTGTTGATATTTTAAAACATCACACATCCCTAAGTAGACTAGTTTATGGAACTCAACACACAAACTTCATACTTGTGTACTTTATTTTGCACTAGTGCACAAGTATTGTATACTTTTTTAAACCATCAGGAACAAGAATGAAAATTTCTTTGAGGTAGATTTTGTTTTGCGTGTATCTTTAGTGATATCATGACTCTGCTTCTGTAACCAGACATTCCATTAGACAATCATTTGTATTGTTCATGACTTTTTCCTACTTAATAGAAAATTCTCTTTGGAATAATTCATCTAACCATTGCATGTATATACATTATCCAGCTTGACAGCTAAACATAGCCACTTCTGTGAAAGCAAATTCCTGAATGTATTTGCATTTTTCCCTTTTGTTTCTCTTGTTGTTTATCTTTGTTGCTGTTATTATTATTATTGTTGATAATGCTGTCATTGTTGTTGGATAGGACATAGAGAAATCAAGAGAGGAGGGAAAGAGAGGGGGAGAGAAAGATAGATACCTCCAGACCTGCTTCACCACCTGTGAAGTAACTGCCCTGCAGGTAGGAAGCTGGGGGCTAGAACCGGGATCTGAGTTGGTCAATGTGCTTTGCATCATGTGCGCTTAACCCTCTGTGCCACCCCCCAGCTTCCCTTATTTGCCATTTTTACAAAGAATTTACCTTTGAGAGCCAGGCAATGGCACACCTGGTTAAGGGCAGATAGAACTAAGCACAAGGACCCGAATTTGAGTTCCTTCTCTCCACCTGCAGGGAGAATGCTTTATGAGTGGTGTAGCAGGTCAGCAATGTTTATCTTTATCTCTCCCTCCCTCTCTACCTCACGTTTCCTTTAAATATAAAATCCGGGGAGTCGGGCAGTAGCGCAGTGGGTTAAGCGCAGGTGGCGCAAAGCGCAAGGACAGGCGTAAGGATCCGGGTTCCAGCCCCCGGCTCCCCACCTGCAGGGGAGTCACTTCACAGGCGGTGAAGCAGGTCTGCAGGTGTCTATCTTTCTCTCCCCCCTCTGTCTTCCCCTCCTCTCTCCATTTCTCTGTCCTATCCAATAACAACCACATCAATAACAGCAACAATAACTACAACAACAATAAAAAAGACAACAAGGGCAACAAAAGGGAAAATAAATAAATAAAATTTTAAAAAATCTTTAAAATATATATATATAAAATCCATGTGAAAAAAAAATAAGTTGAGGTCTCATATGGGTAATAAAAGACTAGCTTCATAGGCATTGCTTTATTTTGAATAATCTAATTGTTTTTAGCCTAAATAATGAATAATATCAGTAGTACCATCTACAACATTATGATTTAAAATAGACATAGTGTATATAGCACATCTAAACTATATGAAAGTTATATAAATATATATTATCAACTTTAAAAAATGTTCATCATCTGCAGTGTTTTCCCCCTGCATGTGGGGACCGGGGCCTTGAACCCATGTCCTTGTGCATTGTAACATGTGTGCTCCACCAAGTGCGATACCATCCAACCTCTATTATCAATTTTTAACATGTAATTTCTTGAAGATTTACAAGAAACCTCTATAAAAAATACCCCCATTTATTACAATTTCAGATGTGTCTCTGTGTTTATTAGTTTCTAAAATCACAAATACGTTTTTAAAATATGACACTTGAGAATGTGTATCATATGTATTTTTAAAATATGTTCACTGCCAACACCCATGTTCAGTGGGGAAGAAATTACAGAAGCGAGACCTTCCACCTTCTGTACCCCATAAAGACCCTCAGTCTGTACTTCCAGAGGGATAAAGAATAAGAAAGTTTTCAGGGGAGGGGATGGGATATGGAGTTCTGGTGGTGGGAATTGTGTGGAGTTGTACCCCTCTTATGCTATGTTTTTGTCAGTGTTTCTGATATATATAAACTCAATCCCAACCAAAACAATAGTGAGCACATTCACACATATCTACTTGCATCCTGGCACAAATCCATACCAGCCACTTCTTTTTAGCTTTTAATTAAAGTGTCAATTTCAAAGATTGATTTTCAGGAGTAGGTACTGAAATGAGTAAATGCAAGAGCCAGTGAAGCTTTGACAGCTGATAATCTGACTGGGATGCATTTCCCACGTTTTACTAGAATAAATCCCCTTCATGCTTGCTCTCACCTTTGACTCCATTTCTCTACTCATTTTTAAATGGGTTCTAGTTGCTTGCTTAGGCTGAGATCAAAGGCAAGGGAGAAGCACCCAAGCCTTCCAAAACCTTTTCAGAAATGCCATCTAAAGCATTCAGATTCAGAATGCCATACATCACTGGTAATCAAGCATTTAACAAAATGGTTTAAAGATTCAGTTTTCCTTTCTTGGTTTTACTTTTACTGCAACTTACAAGCAGAGGTAGAAATGTTAAATTACTGAGAACAAACCACATCTGGGGAAAAGACATAAGATGAGCAAATTTCATTTTGAGATTTCATTCCCTTTCCCCTACCACCAATAGGAAACAGTCTGCAATCTCTGCTTGCTGAGGCCTTTCCTCACATCTTGGACCCTCTGTATGTGTAAAGATTTCCTTCTCTGATAAAACCAGCCACAGTTTAGAAACTTTCATGTGCTGAAGAGAGTTCTCCAGACACACCAAAAAAACAAATGATCCATAATGTAATGTTAAATTTATTAAAATTGGGGGGTGGGCAAGATGGTGATTTGGAAACAACACCTGGCATAAGCTCCACAAAAAAAAGTGGCTTACAACCTGGGATTCTCTGGAAAGGGTAGGATAACAGGAGCATCTGTGAAAAGGTGAATAAGGGGTGGTCAGGGTAACACCAAAAAAGAGACCTATAACCCACTTTTGGGCTACCAAACAGAGGCCAAACAGACAAAGAAAGGAAAATCTTTGGCTTCACTATTTTTTAAGTCAATCAATGTCATTCACCACATCAATAAAAGTAAAACCAAACACCACATGATTATCTCAATAGATGCAGAAAAAGCCTTTGACAAAATCCAACACCCATTCATACTCAAAAAAATTTTAAAAAAAGGGAATAGATAGGAAATTTCTTAAGATAGTAAAGTTCATATATAGCAAACCCACAGCCAACATCATACTCAATGGACAGAAGCTGAAAGCATTCCCCCTCAGATCAGGGACTAGACATGGTTGTCTATTATCACAATGACTCTTCAAACTAGTATTGGAATTTCTTGCCATAGGAATAAGACAAAAGAAAGGAATCAAAGGAATACAGATCAGAAGGTAAGAAGTCAAGCTTTCACTGAAGATGATATAGTAGTATACATAGAAAATCCTAAAGAATCAGTGGAAAGCTATGGGAAGTTATTAGACAATATAGCAAGGTGTCAGGATACAAAATCAATGTACAAAAATCAGTGGCATTTCTTTATGTAAACACTAAATCCAAAGAAGAAAGCATCCAGAAATCACTCCCATTCGCTGTTGCAGCAAAATCAATCAAATACCTAGGAATAAAGCTGACAAAGAAGTGGAAGACCTGTACACTGAAAACTATGAGTCACTAATCAAGGAAATAGAAACTGATACCAAGAAGTGGAAACATTCCATGCTCATGGATTGGAAGAATTAATATCTTCAAAATTAATATTTTCCCTAGAGACATATACAAATTTAATTCAATACTAATCAAAGATTCACCAATCATCTTTAAGAGAATAAAACAAAAATTGCAATCATTTATCTGGAACCAAAAAACACCTAGAATTGCCAAAACTATCTTGAGGGAAAAAAAAAACAGAAATGGAGGCATCACACTCCCAGATCTCAAACTATATTATAAGTCCATCATCAACAAAACAGCATGGTACTGGAACAAAAATAGGCATGCAGATCAATGGAACAGAATTGAAAGCCCAGAACTAAACCCAGAACTAAACCAGAACTAAACCTGTGAACATTAATCTTTGATAAGGGGGCCCAAAGTATTAAATGGAGGAAGGGGACTCTTTTCAATAAATGTTGCCGAGAAAAGTGGGTTGAAGCATGCAGAAGAATGAAACTGAACCACTTTATCTCACCAGAAATAAAAGTCAACACCAAATGACTCAAAGACCTGGATGTTAGACCAAAAACTATCAAATACTTAGGGGAAAACATTGGTGGAACACTTTCCCACCTAAGCCTCAAGGACATCTTTGATGATATAAACCCAATTGCAAGGAAGCATAAAGCAGAAACAAATAAATGGGACTACATCAAATAGAAAAGTTTCTCCACAGCCAAAGAAACCATCTTCCAAATAAAAAGCCCTCTTACAAAATGGGGGGAAGATATCCACATGCCATACATCAGATAAGAGGCTAATAACCAAAATATACAAAGATCTCAGCAAACTTAGCAAGAAAAAAAGCAAATGACTCCATCCAAAAGTGGTCAGAGGATATGAACAGAACATTCACTATAGAAGACATCCAAAAGGCTAACAATCACATGAAAAATTGTTTCAGGACACTGATTGTCAAGAAAATGCAAATAAAGACAACATTGATATACCACCTCAGTCCTGTGAGAATGGCATACATCAAAAAGGACAGCAGCAACAAATGTTGGAGAGGCTGTGGGGGCAAAGGAACCTTTATGTACTGCTGGTAGGAATGTAAACTTCTCTAACCTCTGTGGAAAGCAGTTTGGAGAACTCTCACAAGGATAGAAATGGACCCTCCATATGAGCTGGTAATTCCTTTGCTATTTATATACCCCAAGGACTCCATAATGCTCATCCAAATAGATAGGTGTACACCTATATTCACAGCAGCACAATCTATAATAACTAAAACCTGGAAGCAACCCAGGTGCCCAACAACAGATGAGTGGCTGAGAAAGTTGTTATAGTTACACAATATAATACTACACAGCTATGAATAACAATGAACCCACCTTCTCTGACACATCTTGGATGGAGCTAAAGGAATTATATCAAGTGAGCTAAGTCAGAAAGACAAAGATGAGTATGGGATGAACCCATGCATAAACAGAAGTTGAGAAAGAAAAACAGAAAGGTAAACTCAAAGCAGCTTTTGACTGAATTTGGAGTAGAACACTAAAGTAAAAATCTCTGGGTTGAGTTCAAAGTCTGAATTTCAGCTTTACTGGGGTGGGGAGGTGGAATGAGATTTGATGGGACACAGTCTTTTGGTGGTGGTAATGGTGTTTATTTACACTCCTATTAATCTTTAGTCATATAAAATCACTATTTAATTAATATTAGAGGGGAAAATTGATTGAATGTCTCAATCTTTTTAATGCACAGACCATAGGCTAAGTCTTTGATGTGTTGAATCTCCTAAAAGCTTAGATGAGGGACAACAGAAACAACTGGTGGCACAGCTATATACAAATAATTTACAATGACATAAATTATGGTGATGTTGTGTATGATACAGCAAATGCTAACAAAGGGATTTTCAAAGTTAACCCATTTATCAAATAATTTGATTATAGAAATAACTATCTATTGCCTTCTTAAACCCTAAGACAGCAGGAACCTCACACTTCCACTATAGAGCCTTTATTTCCCCAGTCATGGAACCTCTATGCTTCTCTCAATTTACACCCAATGATATTTCATCTGCCAAGCCAAACCTAATAAATGCAATGAATACCACCTCAGCATGCTTCTTTTCAGACTGTGTCCAGAGACATCAGGCATGAATTACCAAGCCTATAGCCTCATTACCCGGGTGAGACCTTTCATTTCATAGGATTCTCTAATTCCATTCCAGGTGGTTCACTTGCTAACAAAGTCCCAAAACCTAGATATAGACTAAGTCCTACGAGATAGAGCATATGTTCACATGTATCCATAAATTAGGGCAAAATAATCTGCAGTGAGTCAGTATAAAGTTCATAATCAAATAGTGTTTACTTAGGCTTAGATAACCCTTCTCACCTACTTCCTGTTACACTTCCCTCACTCACTCCAGGGTAACCTTACCAAAGCAAGGACTGCAAAAGCTGAATAATGGCAAGAAACTGGCATACTTTAACAATGACTCTTTAGTCACTATCAGGCCACCCCATCATCTGGGGTCCTAGTCGGGGAGTCCTGAGAATCCCAAATAGACATGATGGGCCTAGAACTCAAATAAATCCCTCTCCCCAATATATATATATATCATCTATATCAGTAATGACACAACAGACCCCTTTGTAGGCACCCATAGGACCTTGCCCTCAACTTGGATCAACAATGGTTGAGAATGATCCATCCTTTGAAGGGAGACTGGATAACATACTCTATGTTCCAAGTGAGGAAGATGGGTCCTGATATTGAGGCAGCTTGGGATGTTCCTACTCATGACCACAGAATGTGAGCTCAGATCTACAGGGATGCAGAGGTCAGGTAGGCTCCTGAGCTGAATATGAGCCCCAAACCAAATCAAATCGATGGAATTTAAAGTCAACAATATTTATAAACCTTTCCCATATTTGGTAACTACCCTCTTCCCTGATCCAACTTTCTGGTCCTTTTTCCAGCCATGACATCATTTCCCCATACAATAACTTGGATCCACCTGCATATCTGATTTCAGGCTCAGGAAAAAATAATTAAACTAGTATAGTCATGGGACCTTTGGGATATTACTAAAATAGGCCTACTAGCTATTTATAAAACAGAGACCACCAAATCTTCATCTGCACTATTCAAGCCTTTAGGTTCTTGATTAGTCACCAATTTGTTTGGCTTTATATTTTACCTTTTTATCAGGCACCAGGTTCAAGATGCTAGCATGAAGCCAACCAGACTTTCCTGGATAGACAATCCCAACAATGTGTCCTGGAGCCCCACTTCCCCAGAGTTCTGACCCACTAAGGAAAAAGACAGACAGGTTGGGAGTATATATCAACCTGTCAATGCCCAAGTTCAGTGGGGAGCAATTACAGAAGCCAGACCTTCCACCTTCTGCACCCCATAATGAATCTGGGTCCATATTCCCATTGCTATAAAGAATAGGAAAGCTATCAGGGGAGTGGAGGGGATAAGGAGTTCTGATGGTGGGAACTGTGTGGAGTTGTACCCCTCTTATCCTATGTTTTTTTTCAATGTTTCCTTTTTATAAATAAAAAAATTACTAAAATTGTCTTTCTACTCCTAAATTATTTTAGTTTTACTAAACACAACAATGATATTCAAAGATGATAAATATTAGCAACCTACTCTAAGTATTACTATGATTCCCATAGCATAAGTATATTTCAGTAGAGTTCTACATGACCAGTGAATATAAGATGTTAAAAACAAAACAACACACACACAACTCCAGCTGTGCTCAAAGTTACGAAGGAGCAGATAGAATAATGTAAAGCTGATTTTTTTTTACTTGAGATCAATTTCCTTTTTGAGATTTCTCCTATTATTTCACATTCCAAAAATTCCTGTTGCATAGTTGCATTTATCAGCTTTATAAGTGCAAGAGTCAGAGTGACATGCCAAAACATCAGGTAGAATAGCAACTTATCATTAGAAAGAATTATAGTGGGTACATGTGGTTTTGAGATGAAGAACTTGCTCTTTCAGTCACATCTCTTCATTTTAGGGTGACATTGTTCCATTCAGTATGTGATGATACTCCAGTTGTCTGCCCAAAGGGTGGTGATTTTGTATTAATTCAGGTTATCCATTCCCAGGACAGTCATCCTTCAAGGGATCATGTCAGAGCTGCAGAATGTGCCATAATTCATCTTTTAGTTCATTGGATCACTCTGCTGTAGAGTTCCTCAGAACCGTAAGAACAATAAGGTGGTTGTAAAATTAATTCTTCTTGACAGGGCTGCACTTGGGGGAAACTGTAGAAAATGTCATTATATTATGTTGTTTTTTCATCATCATTGTTTTGTTATCTCTGGGCCTTTACCACTCAGGCCTGACTTTTTAAGATATAAAGAGAGATCCTATATTTGGGAGCTACTCTCTACTCTGATCCAGCTTGATAGTCCCTTTTCCAGTCATGACATAATCTCCCCAGACAATAACGGGTCCAACTGCATATAAGATGTCAGCCTCAGAAAAAAAGAAACAAACAAACAAAAAAACAATAGTAGTATAGTCATGAGCCCTTTGGAATATACCTAAAACAGGCCTACTAACTATCTACAAAACAGAGACCCCAAAATCTTCATCTGCACTATTCCAGCCTTTAGGTTCATGATTAGTCAACAATTTGTTTAGCTTTATATGTTAACTCTTCTTTCAGCCACCAGGTTCCAGATGCTACTGTGACGCCAACCAGACTTCCCTGGGCAGACAACCCCACCAAGGTATCCTGAAGCCCTGCTTCCCCAGAGCCACACCCCACTAGGGAAAGAGAGAGACAGGCTGGGAGTATGGATCAATGCCCATATCAATGCCCATGTTCAGTGGGGAAGCAATTATAGAAGCCAGACCTTCCACCTTCTGCACCCCATAATATCCCTTGGTCCCTTTTTTTTAAAAAAAAAAAAAAAAAAAAGAAAGAAAGAAAAAGAGAGACAGGGAAAGAATGAGGCAAAGACACTATAGCATGGGATTTTCCCCCACTGTGATAGGAATCAGACTTGAATGGAACCAGGGCCACCCACATGCCAGATCAGAAATCTTAACACCTTAGTTATGAAAATGTTACTCCTACTACATGCTTTCATTTTTTCTGACTTCTCCCATTTTCCTAACACCAAATGTCAGTCTGTTACTGATTAGGTTTCCAACTATTTCATAAAATACTGGATGGAGGCAGCAATTTCCAGACTTTTCTGTTCATAAAAATCACCTGGGATGAGGAAAGGGGCTTTCACAAAATGTACTGTTACAACCATAGTCTGTTTTAGTGAGACCCATTTTGGGAACATTTATAATTCCTTGCTGCTTCCTATGAGAATTTACTCAATAGTAATGCAAACATGCTCATGATCCAAAGAAGGGAATCCTTAATTGTAGATGTTTGGTTTTTAACAGTCTTATGGTGAAGTTAAAAAAAAATTGTTGTGCTATTTATCATCATGTGCTCACTTTTATGTTTCATTATTCCATGGGAGATAATGTCTGAATATTTCTAATTTTTTCTGGACCCACTTCTCTATCCTTACTTTTTTTCAATATTCTCAGTTGAGTTTCTAATTTGAAGAAGGTGACATGACTAGACATTGAGAGCATCAACTCTCACTTTTAAGATATATTGTGTTCAAATACAGATTATGCATTTAGCCCTTTAAGTTTTGGATAAAATGGGAAAGAACAATATTTAACCCAGAGAAATGAGAAAATTCACTGCCATAATGTGTCCTACACATAATAATAATATATATATACATATATATACATATGTATATATACACACATATGTATATATACACACATACACATATAAATGCAAAAGTTGCATTGTAAAGACTTATTGGAATCTTCAATTTTTATTTTCCTTTTAGAAATAGTCACTATCTCTGATTAGTAGAAATTAGGTAAAGTACCTTAATCTCTAAATTCATTATCCTTTTTCCATTTGTTTTACAGTAAGATGTCATGTTAGAAAAATAACACTTTTCAGATATATTCGAGCACTCTCATTTCTACTCTATCTTTTGGTGTTCTTTGTGTTCTAGATGAAAATTCTACTCCTACTTATTTCTGGTATTAAACTTTCTCAACTGTCTCTGTGAGTTGTCCTCTTCTCCTCTCAAGGTCTGGGTTGCCTGGTTTAATAACTGTTCAAGGAGTCATAGAAACTTTTCTTCTGAAGACATCATTCTACTTCCCACTAGCTGAATGCAAATATTTATTCCATTTTCATTCTTTTTTTTTCTTTATTAGGGGGATTAGTGCTTTACAATTGACAGTAAAATACAGTAGTTGCTACATTTCTAAAGTTTCTCAGTTTTCCAAATAACAATAAACCCCCCACCCCCATCCAAGTTTTCCTCTGCCATCATGTTTCAGGACGTGAATGCTCTTCCCCCCATCCCAGAGACCTCTCCTTTGGAGCAATACAAAGCAGTCCAAGTTCTGCTTTGTGGCAAATATTTCTTTTATACTAACAAATTGTCACTAGAGAAAATCTTAAATTAAGTCATAAAAACTCAAATATTTTTGGTAAATCATCCCCATCCTTTTATCTCCTTGCTTCTTCTAGACTAAGTCCTATCCATCCCTTCTTAGAAGTTACAACAGTTGTGGGGTGGAGCCAAGAGGTGGGGCGGAGCCAAGATGATGACTGGAAAGTAGCAGCACCCATGGGCTCTGACAAAAACTGCTAGAATGCCTTGAAATCTTGGCCTTCAGTGGGACAAGCAAGGAGTCAGCCTAAATGTGGAGCAAGGAGAGGAAGAAAGAGAGGAAGGGGAAGCAAGCATTCTAAAGGAAATTATAGAAGAAAACTTCCCAGACCTGAACAACAGAAAGGACATTAAGATCCAAGAGATTCAGAGTCCCAAACAGAATCAACCCAGACCTGAAGACACAAAGACACATCATAGTCACAATGAAAAGAAGTAAGGATAAAGAAAGGATCCTAAAGGGTGCAAGAGAAAAACAAAAAATCACATACAGGGGAAAACCCATAAGACTATCAGCAGACTTCTCCACAGCAAACTTCTCCACTCAAACTCTAAAGTCCAGAAGAGAATGGCAAGATATCTATCGAGCCCTGAATGAAAAAGGGTTTCAATCAAGGATAATATATCCTGCTAGACTTTTACTCAAACTAGATGGAGTCAACAAAACCTTCTCAGACAAACAATAGTTATAGGAAGAAACCATCACCACACCGGCCCTGAAACAATTATTAACATCTATCCAGAAATCACTTCCATTTACTGTTTCAGCAAAATCAATCAAATACTTAGGAATAAAGTTGACCAAAGAAGTGAAAGATTTGTATGCTGAAAACTGTGAGTCGCTACTCAAGGAAATAGAAACTGATACCAAGAAATGGAAAGATATCCCATGCTCATGGATTGGAAGAATAAATATCATCAAAATGAATATTCTCCCCAGAGCCATATACAAATTTAATGCAATATCCATCAAAGTTCCACCAAGCTTCTTTAAGAGAATAGAACAAACACTACAATCTTTTATCTGGAACCTGAAAACACCTAGAATTGCCAAAACCATCTTGAGGAAAATAAGCAGAAATGGAGGCATCACACTCCCAGACCATAAGCTATATTATAAAGCAATCATCATAAAAACAGCATGGTACTGGAACAAAAATAGGCACACAAACCAGTGGAACAGAATTGAAACCCTGGTTCTAAACCCCCACACCTATGGACATCTAAACTTTGATAAGGGGGCAGAAGGTATTACATGGAATAAATGGTGTTGGGAAAACTGGGTTGTAACATGCAGAAGAATGAAATTTAACCACTTTATCTCACCAGAAACAAAAATCAACTCCAAATGGATCAAGGACCTAGATGTCAGACCAGAAACTACCAAATACTTAGAGGAAAACATTGGTAAAACACTTTCCCACCTATACCTCAAGGACATCTTTGATGAATCAAACCCAATTGCAAGGAAGACTAAAGCAGAAACAAACCAATGGGACAAAATTGAAAAGCTTCTGCACATCCAAAGAAACTATTAAACAAACAAAGAAACCCCTCACATTATGGGAGAAGATCTTTACATGCCAGACATCAGACAAGAAACTAATCACCAAAATATATAGAGCTCAGCAAACTTAGCACCAAAAAAGCAAATGACCCCATCCAAAAATGGGCAGAGGATATGAACAAAACATTCACTACAGAGGAGATCCAAAAAGCTAACAAACATATGAAAAACTGCTCTAGGTCACTGATTGTCAGAGAAATGCAAATTAAGAAAACACTAAGATACCACCTCAATCCTGTAAGAATGTCATACATCAAAAAGGACAGCAGCAACAAATGCTGGAGAGGTTTTGGGGACAGAGGAACCCTTTTACATTGCTGGTGGGAATGTAAATTGGTACAGCCTCTGTGGACAGCAGTCTGGAAAACTCTCAGAAGGCTAGACATGCACCTTCCATATGATCCAGTAATTCCTCTCCTGGGGTTATACCCCAAGGACTCCATAACACCCAACCAAAAAGAGGTGTGTACTCCTATGTTCATAGCAGTACAATTCATAATAGCTAAAACCTGGAAGCAACCCAGGTGCCCAACAACAGATAAGTGGCTGAGAAAGCTGTGGTATATATACACAATGGAATACTTTTCAGTCACCAGGTTCCAGATGCCATCAGGATCCTGGCCAGGCTTCCCTGGATTGAAGACCCCACCAATATGTCCTGGAGCTCAGCTTCCCCAGAGCCCCAGCCTACTAGGGAAAGAGAGAGGCAGACTGGAGTATGGATCAACCGGTCAACGCCCATGTTCAGCGGGGAAGCAATTACAGAAGCCAGACCTTCTACCTTCTGCAACCCACAATGACTCTGGGTCCATGCTCCCAGAGGGATAGAGAATGGGAAAGCTATCAAGAGAGGGGGTGGGATATGGAGATTGGGTGTTTGGAATTGTGTGGAGTTGTACCCCTCCTACCCTATGGTTTTGTTAATTAATCCTTTCTTAAATTTAAAACAAATGTAATTATGTTCAACTGAAAAAATAAATGAATTCAAGAGCATTGAAATCATCCCAAGTATCTTCTCAGACCACAGTGGAGTAAAACTAACATTTAGCAACAAACAGAAAATTATTAAAAGTCACAGAATTTGGAAACTAAACAATATACTCCTAAAGAACCACTGGGTCAGAGAGACACTCAAGCAGGAAATGCAAATGTTCCTGGAAACAAATAAAAATGAAGACACAACCTATCAAAATATTTGGGACACAACTAATGCAGTACTGAGAGGGAAACTCATAGCCATACAATAACATATTAAACAACAAGAAAAAACCCAAATAAACAACCTTACTGCACACATTAATGACTTATAGGAAGAGGAACAAAGGAACTCTAAAGCAACCAGAAGGACAGAAATAACTAAAATTAGAGCATAAATAAACAACATAAAAAATAAAAGAACCATACAGAAGATCAATGAAACCACATGTTGGTTTTTAGAAAAATTAATAAAGATTGACAAACCTCTAGCCAGACTCACTAAAAAAAAAGGGAGAAGACTCAAATTCATAGAATTGTAAACGATAGTGGAGATATCACAAGTGACACCACAGAAATCCAGAAAATCGTGCGAGACTTCTTTGCCACCAAGCTAGAAAATCTGGAAGAAATAGAATCATTCCTATAAACATATGCCCTCCAAAACTGAACCAAGAAGAACTACAAAACCTAAATTCACCAATCACAGACAAAGAAATCGAAACTGTTAATTAGAATCTCCCCAACAACAAAAGTCCTGGACCAGATGGCTTCACAAATGAATTCTACTAAACCTTCAGGAAACCGTTAATACCCATACTCCTAAAGCTTTTTCATCTGGAAGCTGAAAACACCTAGAATTGCCAAAACCATCTTGAGGAAAAGAAACAGAAACAGAGGCATCACACTCCCAGATCTCAAAATATATTATAATGCCATCATCATCAAAACAGCATGGTAGTGAAACAAAAATAGGCACAAAGACCAGTGGAACAGAATTGAAAGCCCAGATCTAAACCCCCACACCTATGGACATCTAAACTTTGATAAAGGGGCACAAGGTATTACATGGACGAAAGAGGCTCTCTTCAATAAATGGTGCTGGGAAAACTGGGTTGTAACATGCAGAAGAATGAAATTGAACCACTTTATCTCACCAGAAACAAAAATCAACTTCAAATGGATCAAAGACCTGGATGTTAGACCAGAAACTATCAAATACTTAGAGGAAAACATTAGTGAAACACTTTCCCACCTAAACCCCAAGGAAATCTTTGATGAATCAAACCCAATTGCAAGGAAGACTAAAGCAGAAGCAAACCAATGGGACAAAATTGAAAATCTTCTGCACATCCAAAGAAACCTTCACACAAACAAAGAGACCCCTCACAGAATGGGACAAGATCTTGAGACAAGAGACTAATCACCAACGTATACAAAGAACTCAGTAAATTTAGCACCCAAAAAGCAAATAATCCCATCCATAATGGGCAGAGGATATGAACAGAACATTCACTCCAGAGGAGATCCAAAAGGCTAACAAACATGAAAAACTTTTCCAGTTTGCTGGTTGTCAGAGAAATGAAAATAAAGAAAACATTGAGATACCACATCACTCCTGTGAGAATGGCATACATCAAAAAGGACAGCAGCAACAAATGATAGAGAGGCTGTGGGGACAGAGGAACCCTTTTGCATTGCTGGTGGGAATGTAAATTGGTCCAGCCTCTGTGGAGAGCTGTCTGGAGAACTCTCACAAGGCTAGACATGGACCTTCTGTATGACCCAGTAATTCCTCTCTTGGGGATCTACCCCAAGGATTCCATAATGCCCAACGAAAAAGATGTGTGTTCATAGAAGTACAATTCATAATAGTTAAAACCTGGAAGGAACCCAGGTGCCCAACAGCATATGGATGGCTGAGAAAGCTGTAGTATATATACACAATGGAATACTATGCAGCTATTAAGAACAATGAGCCCACCTTATCTGACCCATCTTGGACAGAGCTAGAAGGTATTATGTTAAGTCAGCTAAGTCAGAAAGATAAAGATGAGTATGGGATGTCCCCACTCATCAAGAAAAGTTGAGAAAGAAGAACAGAAAGGGAAGCTAAAAGCAGAATCTGATTAAATCGAGAGCAGGGCACCAATGTAAAAACACTGTGGTGAAGAGGAGGGTGGCCATTGGGCTTCCTGGCATGGCGGGGGGTGGGAGGGTGGGGGTGAGTGGTGGGGATGGGACACAGTCTTTTGGTGGTGGGAATGGTGTTTATGTACACTCCTACTAAAGTGTAAACATATAAAACACTATTTAATATGAAAGGTAAAAAATTGATCATATGTCTAGAACTTCTTAAAACACAGTCTTTTTAATACATAGGCTGTGTTTGATATGTTGTCTCTCCCAAAAGCCTAGACCAGAGAGAACAGAAGCAACCGGTAGCATGGCTATATACAAGATGCTGGGTATTATATCCCAAACCCTAACAAAGGGACTTTCCAAAGTTAACCCTATCACCAAATAATGTGATCATAACAATAACTATCCATTGTGTTCTTGAACCGTAAGACAACTGGAACCTCACATTTCCACTATAGAGCCTATATTTCCCCTAGTCCTGGAACCTTAGGGTGGGGCACACTTTTCTGCATGCTGCTCTCAATTCAAATAAAATATTATTGCATCCACGGATTGCAACCTAATGAATGCAACAAGTGCCACCCCAGCATGCTTTACTTCCGACTGTGACCAGAGACTTCAGGTGTGGAATGACAACCCTTCAGCTTCATCACTTGGGTGAGACCTTTCCTTTCATAGTATTCTCTAATTTCATTCCAGGTGGTCCACTCCCCAATAAAGTTCCCAAACCTAGATATAGTCCTAGTCCCCTGAGATAGAGCATAGGTTCACACGTGCTCATTAACTAGGGGAAAAATATATACCTGAAAGCAGAAATACAAAAGAGCATGCAGGGAATTCCCCCCCAACACTTCATCTGCATTATTCCAGTCTTTAGATCCATTATTGTTCAACAATTTGTTTGGCTTTGTATGTTAGCTTTCTTTTCAGCTACCAAGTTCCGGATGCCAGCAAGATGCTGACCAGACTTCCCTGGACAGACAACCCCATCAATGTGTACTGGAGCTCTGCTTCCTCAGAGCCCCACTATACTAGGGAAAGAGAGAGGCAGACTGGGAGTATGAATCAACCGGTCAACGCCCATGTTCAGCCGGGAAGCAATTACAGAAGCCAGACCTTCCACCCCCTGCAAGCCACAATGACCCTGGAGATCGGGTTATGGGAATTGTACCCCTTTTATTCTATGGTTTTGTTAATGTCTCCTTTCTTAAAAGAAAAAAAAGAAGTTACAACAGTTAGGGGAAAAAAAGGATATGGTGGAGAGGAGAGAAGAAGAAGAGGAGGAGGAGAAGGAGGAAAAGGAGGAGGAGGAGGAGGAGGAGGAGGAAGAGGAGGAAGAGGAGGAAAAGAAGTTGTTACAGCAGTGCTACTCAGTATATGCTCTGCAGACTATAATAGCCAGCAAGCTGTTAGGGATCCATGAACAGATAGGAAGCTTATGCCAGAATATAAACAATAAAGTCGATAGGAGCATTGTTTAGCATAGCAGGCCTTTTGGTTTTTCCGGTTATTTTTGACAAAATTTATTTAGATGAAAGAAACGGTTTGTTGGTTCATATTTTGACAAACTGGGAGCAAACAGTTCATAGACAAGCTGGAGTGTGGAGTCACAAGTTGATACTAAACCAATTAACAAATTGACTCATATAACTAATGAAATTGAGAGATTTGGGAAGAAGGGGACCAAAGAAAACCTCTGTCCAATTTGTGCCAAGACTTGCAGAATATCAAAAGAATCACTCATATGCAACATAAGTTTGGGAGGAAGCTTTTGAATTATGAGAAAAATCTAATATAGAGCCATTTATTGGAAACAGTGTGATGGGACTGGTATAATTGAATTTAAATGAGTAGAAAAGACAGCTATGAGAGGTGTCATCTGAACAGCAGGTAGTAGATAAACTTCACCATGTCTTGAAAGTGATTTTCATTTTACTCTTGTCATGATCAGAAGTCACTGGAGACTCCTAAGCCGATGAAGGTCATAATATGATATGTTGTAAATTACAATTTTTTAGCATCACTCTAGTAATCCTTCTAAGAATACCTGGAAATAGGGGTGGAGTATATTTTCCAGAAAACAGTAGCACACAGAATAATAGGGAAACAAAAATACACCAAAAATATCCTTTGTCCAATGGGGGAGAAATGAGGTCCATCAATGAAACCATCCCATTCCTAGTAGGGAACAGAGGTAAACTACTCCGATCATGCTCCACCCATTATTGCTCTTTTCCTCTTCTACAGTTTTTCTCTTGTGTACATGCAGGACTCCCCTTTTACAGACTTAGTCATCCTGTGAAGCCAGGTGTTTCTTTCTGGCACAGGATACATAGAAGGAAACAAACTAGAGATCCCTTCTTAACTTACAGATGCAAACTAAAGTTCCTTTCTTAAAGACAATTACTTTGAACACTTTTTTTATCCTAATAGGAATAAACTAAAGTTATTTTTTCAGCAGTAATAGACAATACTAGATACAACTAGGGTTGTTATTTTAAAAGAATAGTAGAAACTAACAATAATTTCTTTTTTTAACTTTTTTGTTTGTTCATCACAAGACTGTAAGATTGCAATGTGTATTTCCATACCACACCCACCACAAAAGTTCTGTATCTCCAAGCTCACATGTCCTAAAGATAACCACTATAGATCTCACAAGTCTTGCAAACAGTTTGCTTGTGTCAGGTTTTGGGGTTTCTTTGGTTTTGGATTTTTGTTTTTTGTTTTTGGCAAGTTCATGTAAATCAGATATCTAGAATCCACATGAATGAACCTGTGAATTCATCTGATAGTTGTCTTTCTTTTCTCTACTTATTACACTAAGAATAATCACTTCCAGTTCCCAAATGATACTATCATTTTTTTAATGTAGAGTAGTATTCCATGGATTATATACATCCCATAACTTCTTTACCCAGTCATCTGTTGATGGGCATTTAAGCTGCCTCTATTCTTTGGCTATTGTGAATAATGAGTTATGAACATAGGGGTGCATCTGTTCCTGTTCCTTCTAATTGGACTAAGTAGAATGTCTTTTTTCTTTTTTTTTTTTTTTTTTTTTTTTACCAACTCTAGTTTATGGTGTTGTAAGGGGTCTCAGGCATGAGAGTCTCTTTACATAACCATTATGCAATCTACCCCTGCCCAACTTAAATTTCTTAGCAATATATATATATATATATTTGCCTCTTCTTGCTGTTTCTGTCCTTTTTTTTTTTTTTAAATGTTCCTACTTTATCTCTTGACCCTTCTCCTTGGGTGTGTTTCTCCTACCATTCAATATAAAGTTCAGAACTTAAGAAAATAAGATCAGAAAGGATAAGTACAAAGTAAAACTTGGACTGGGTGTACTGTACCACACTAATTCAAAGGACTCTGGAGAAGTAGAGTAAAGAGAGATAGAGGGGGTCTGGGCTTCCTGGTGCATGTTGATGGGAAAGGACATAAGTTGAGGATGAGTGTGTTTCCCCTCTTCACAGGAAGAGAGGAAATTGTACTCATGTGTCACCAACTGTACTGTAAACCACAGTAATATGATAAAAAAGAAATAAAGGGAGTTGGGCGGTAGCACAGAGGGTTAAGCACGGATGGTGCAAAACTCAAGCAAGGACCAGCATAAGGATCCCAGTTCAATCCCCCAACTCCCCACCTGCAGGGGAGTCAGTTCACAAGCGGAGAGGCAGGTCTGCAGATGTCTGCCTCTCTCCCCCTCTCTGTCATCCCCTCCTCTCTCCATTTCTCTCTGCCCTATCTAACAATGATGACAACAATGATAACTACAACAATAAAATGACAAAGGCAACAAAAGGGAAAATAAATTAATAAAATTTAAAAAAATAAAAAAGAAATAAAACTCAGGTTCACTTCTTCCAGTGGTTACTTTCTAACCACTCAAGACATATTTTCTTCTTCCTAATTTCCATAATATATCAAACTATAACTTACATGCATATATATATATCTGCCAGTCTTCCAGTCAGATTAATAATTCCTCGTTAAGGAAAAAAAAAAGCAGAGGTGAAAAGTGGATTCTTGAGTGATAAGTGGATTCCTATTTATTGTCTCAGTTTTTGCTGTTGATATCCTTGCCTGAGAAAATCAGTAAAAAGTGGTGTACAAAAAGGAAACTGGTTCCTGATGGTAGGAAAAAAATAAGCGAAAGTAAGAATTTTTAAAACAGCAAGAAAAATTAAGAGTGCAACTCACCACTCACCCGACTTGTGGTAAGATGAGCTCTATTGGGGTTTTGACACTGTTGAATTACTCGTAGTATCAGCTATTTGGTTTCCAAGGCCTCCTCTCTCTCTCTCTCTCTTGTTTTTTTAAACACTTCTCTGCAAACCACTGCAATTTTCTCATTGTTCTTTTTTATATAAATGGAACAAGAGTGTAATTATGAAGCACTCCAGCCCCTTCTTAGATCCAAGCATTTTAATTTCTTATTCTGGGATATAATGTTCTAATTTTCTCCTCATCTTATCTCTTGAATTGTAGCATAAAATATACTTGGGGACACTGTATTTAGTATGCTTTCTCTCATCAAATCCTCTCTACATTTCTAATGGTATCTGTTCTCCCATCATTGTTCAGTGTTAATTTAAAAAAGTGAAGTTGAGTAAGTGCTTTTGAACCCCAATAAGTAATATTCTTTTCAGATCTCAGTACTTATCATGATGAGTGTTTACTTAGTAGATGATTCAAACATTGAGTAGATTTTAAAGAGCTGCTTTAGTCTCAGGGAAACTATTTGGGAGGGGTAAAGAGAGAAGATATTGGTGTTTATATGGTCTTCTGGGTTTTTCCTTCATTTATTTTTATTAAAAATACATGATTGCATTAAAACATGATTTTTTTATTTCCTCGAGGGCACACTGGTTCTTTCTGTGACATATGATGTCAAGTTTGTTCTAGTTTGTAAAATATGATATTTCCAGTGGAGTCTAGGACAATGTTTCTTAAAGATTCTATTTAAAAATATATATCCAGTAGATAATTCTCTAAGTTACTAGGAATAGTGTTTCAAAAACTTTGCATTTAGTTTATTCTGTGGCCAAATACTTTATTCTTGCCAGGAGAAGAAACTTTCTAAAGAAAGTAGATAACAGTTGCAGTACTTGAGATCACTGATTACCTCCATCAATGTAAACACAAAAGTGGTCTGATCATCAGAGAGTTCAGGAAGCTGCATGTTTATAGTAACCTGACTTTATGAATTTATTTTTTATTTATATAATTTTTACTTATAAAATGGAAATATTGACAAGACCATAGGATAAATGGGGTACATTTTCACATAATTCCCATCACCAGAGCTCTGTATCCCATCCCCTTGCTTGATAGCATTCCTATTCTTTATCCCTCTGGAAGTATGGACCCAGGATCAAGATGGGGTACAGAAGGTGGAAGGTCTGGCTTCTATAATTGTTTTCCTACTGAACATGAGCACTGGAAGTTCTATCTATACTTCCAGCCTGTCTCTCTCTTTCCCTAGTGGATCAGGGATCTGGGGAGATGAGGTTGCAGGACACATCGGTGGGATCATCTGCCCAAGGAAGTCAGGTTGGCATCATGGTGTAATCTGGAAGCTGGTGGCTGAAAAAGAGTTAAGATATAAAGCAGAACAAATTGTTGACTAGTCACAAACCTATAGGT